>NC_088390.1:6350000-6715000 GCF_037993035.2 Macaca fascicularis | reverse complement strand
CCTCCCAAAGTGCTGGGATTACAGGCGTGAGCCACGACGACTGTCCCAAGATGTTTACTTTGGTATGTTTTTATATCCTTGAAAAACTGAAAATATACATGCCTAACATTTAGGTAATAGTAGTTAAGGTGTGTCAGCTCAAAAGACTATTATGCAGTCATTAACAGTGTTTTTAAAGACTATTTCGTTATATTGAAAATGCGTATAATCTGAGGTAAATAAAGCAGATACAGAATCACATATAATGTATGATCTCAGTGATAATAAAAATATGTGAGCATAGAAAGGGTTGATATTGAAATAGAATAGCAGTTATCTTTGATGAACTGATAGGAGGATTAATATTTTCTCCTTTACAGTTTTCTGTATTTTCCAAATATCCCAGAAACAGGCATGCATTACTTGTATAATTTTTTAAAAGCTTAACGTTAAAGTGTTAAATAAAATGAGAGGGTAGGGTTGGGTGTGGTGGCCTATAATCCCAGCACTTTGGGAGGCTGAGGCAGGTGGATCACGAGGTCAGGAGTTCAAGATCAGCCTGGCCAATATGGTGAAACCCCGTCTCTATTAAAACATAGAAAAATTAGCTGGGCATGGTGGCGCACACCTGTAGTCCCAGCTACTTGGGAGGCTGAGGCAGGAGAATCACTGGAACCCGGGAGGCGGAGCTTGCAGTGAGCCAAGATCATGCCACTGCACTACAGCCTGGGCGACAGAGCGAGACTCCGTCTCAAAAACACCAAAAAAAAAAAAAGAAAGAAAAGAAAAAGAAAAAAGGGAGGGTAGAACTTTATGTCAGAGTTCCCTTCTGGCTATAATCAATCTACTATTCTAATGGGCTGGGACCACCCACAGGGGCTGAGAGAACACTGTAGAGAGCCCTCAAGACCTGCCTATCTTAAAGACAAACAGCAACAGGGCAGGTCCAGAGCCTGGAGTCAGCAGCTCACTGACCATGAGGATTCACCAAGTACATCTGCAGCGTTCCCTTGAAGCCGGCAGCCTTCCTAAAGTCCATCTGAAACTTTCCCAAGTGTTGAAGACTCTTCAGTGCCATCGAAAGTGGGCAGTGTGAGAGCCCTGCTCTGACCCTGCTAAACCATGGGAACTTGGCGGCCCCCTGTCCACCTGGTGCCAAGTGGGGTTTGGCCTGAGAGGTGAGCTCTTTCTGCCACTTCAGGTAAGGGACTCGTTGGAGAAGGTAGGCAGGCTGAGCCATTTTCACCTCCGTGGACCTCTCTGCTGTCCACACATCTGGACTTTGGGGACGCCACTCTCTGGCTCTTTCAGACCACACATCCCCAACGGCCAGGACACACAACACTGTCTGGTGAGTTGTCCTGAGGGTGGGGCATCTGGAACACTTCCTAAGAGGGAGTCACTGAGGGACAGCCTGCTCACTCCCAGCTACTTCTGGGATCTCAGAATCACTGGATCCAATCCAGCAGGTCAGCCCAGGTGAGGCTACCTGGAGAAAGGAAAGGGGCCTTTGGTGAGGCCCTGGTGGAAGGAAGGGCACCATGTGAGTTTACAGAGGGAGCTCCCCAGGGAGGGAGCCCTTGGAGGCAGGAGCCTAGAGCCCTGTGCTCAGAACCCTGCCTGCGCCCAGCCTCTAGTCTGCGGCTTGTCAGGGCTTGGCTAGGACCTCCAGGAACCAGCTCCACGCCTGGCCAGTTAGAAACCAGAGAAAGTCAGAGGAATCAGAGGGCTAAGACACTGAGACAGACAGGCTTAGAGAGATAGTAAGAACAACAGTCGGCGGGAGGCAGGCAGAGGTGTGGGGAGACACAGGCTGAGAAACAGACAGTGCCTGAGACAGGGCGGAGAGGCCCCCGCGAGGCAGACTGTGCACATCAGCACCTCCAAACAGGCTGCCCCTCACAATCATCAGGGAACGCAAATTAAAGTACCCCTGATGTGCCATTCATTTCGCACCTACGAAATTAGCAAACATTAACACAATTATAATGTCTCATGCTGTTGAAGCTGTGGCGAAACCAGCTTACACACACTGCCAGTGGCAATGTAAATTAACACCGCCTGTTTAGGGAAGAAATTGGGCAATACGCTTCCCGAGCTATGAAAACGTTCATACCTTTTAATGTGGTGATTCTGCTCCTGGAAACGTGTTGTCAGGAAGTCATTCGACGGAACCATGAAAGATGTGTATCTAAAGACGATGAGGGCAGTGCTCTCTGCTATATCCCGTGGGCTCCAGTATGGCCACCGTGAATATTTTTTAAAACAGAGAATATTAAGACTATAGGCTGGGCGTGGTGGCTTGAGCCTGTAATCCCAGCAGTTTGGGAGGCCGAGGTGGGTGGATCACCTGAAGTCAGGGGTTCGAGACCAACCTGGCCGACATGGCAAAACCCCGTCTCTACTAAAAATACAAAAAATAGCCAGATGTGGTAGCAGGCGCCTGTAATCCCAGCTACTCAGGAGGCTGAGGCAGGAGAATTGCTTGAATCCGGGAGGTGGAGGTTGCAGTGAGCTGAGATTGCGTCACTGCACTCCAGCCTGGGTGACAGAGAAAGATTCTGTCTCAAAAAAAAAAAAAAAAAAAAGACTATATAGTATAACATTTAAGGGTTCTTAGAATATCTGAAAATAAGCAGAAAATAAAACCATCTTACATTAAAATTAATAATTCCATAAAACAGCTGCCTGAAAGCTCAGGGCAGCCCCACCCTTGCTGGTCTAGGGTGAATGGGTCTTGATTCCCGGCTGGCCATACAGACACTTCTGTCTTCCCACTGAGGGGCCTGCCCTGCCGCTCCCTGTCTGGAGCCGCCCCAGTCATGAAGCCTAATCCGCAGACCTCAGACCGGTGGGGAGACAGGCTCAGCAAAGCCTGCCCACCTGGCCAGCTCATGGGGGGTGACCCTGGGGAGTCTGAGTGGTGCTCACTGAGTCACATCTGCTGAGGCGTGACTCTGATGTCACACCTACAGAAGCCAAACCAGAAAGGGAAAAAAGAGATGGTGGGGTTGGGTCTTCGTTTAAGAAAGGGATACAGTGATTCTGCAAGTTCTGAAGTGTCTTGCTAGTTGCAAGCACAGCGGTCTGTTTAAGCTAGCTGACGTCTGGACTCCCAGCTGGCGCATCACCGGCTGAAGACAATGTAGAATAGATTGAAGGCAAAGGAAGAAGGGATCCTGGGGTCACCCCTCCTCCACTGCCCCGACAGTAGGCACGATCTCATGCTAAACTTGATCGTCCAGTTCTGCATATTCCCCACCACTGTTACCCATCACAGAAGCTGGCACTGAACGGGAACTCAGTGAATTGTGGGTGAATGAAAAGGCGAGAATTTGACATATTCTAAGACCACGTAGTATAATGACCATGTAGTATGAATGGGTACGTGTCACCAGACAATTCCATGTCTATCCAAAGCCTGTCTAGCTTTCCAAATGTGCCCTTCATTGTGTTCTGGGGATGCTATGCCCCTTGGCCTGCCCTGCTAACTGCCAAGGGGAGGCCCTTCCTTACAGAGGCCAAGAACATTCAGGGACCGTGCCCAGGTCCAGACAAGCCCAACCTTGTTCATTTGCCCCACGGATAGCTACGGGACACAAAGAGGCTTTGTGACAGGCCTGCCCTTGATGTGCTTTCAATCTCACGGGAGAGACAAGAGTAAACAACAAAGAATCATTCACGGAGTGACCACATGGGTGCTATAAAAACAGGCGGCAGCAGTGGGGAGTGAGAACACCCAGGAAGTGGGCTCAGAGTCAAGGACTGGGCAAGTCTCCTTGGGGAGGTGGAAATGGAGCAGGAATTTGAGGACAAACAGGAGTTTATCGGACAGAAGGAGCAACTGAGGTCAGGGGCAAGTGTGAGTTCGCCTCAGCCTTCCCCAGCGTCTCATCAGTGAACCACTGGCAAGAAATTCATCCCGACCTTTCCTTCATTCATTCATTTGTTCCTTCCACCAACACTTACTGCATTCTGGCTCTGCGCCAGATGCTGTTCCAGGTTTGGGGATATAGGAGCAAACAAGTCCAAGTGCTTACCCTCCCGTGGGGAACACAGATCATAAACAATTAAGCAACAAATAAATAATATCAAGTCCCATTTTAGTAGGTGCTATAGAGAAATAGAAAAGGTTGACCAGGCACAGTGGCTCACACCTGTAATCCCACCACTTTGGGAGGCCGAGGCAGGCAGATCACCTGAGGTCAGGAGTTTGAGACCAGCCTGGCCAACATGGTGAAACCCTGGCTCTACTAAAAATACAAAAATTAGCCGGGCATGGTGGTGCATACCTGTCATTCCAGCTACTCAGAAGGCTGAGGCAGGAGAATCGCTTGAACCCAGCAGGCGGAGGTTGCAGTGAGCTGAGATTGTGCCACTGCACTTCAGCCTGGGTGACAAGAGTGACACTCCGTTTCCAAAAAAAAAAAAGAAGAAGCAGCATTTTACTTTTTATTTTATTTATTTTATTTTTTTGAGATGGAGTATCACTCTTGTTGCTTAGGCTGGTATGCAATGGCACAATCTTGGCTCACTGCAACCTCTGCCTCCTGGGTTCAAGCTATTCTCCTGCTTCAGCCTCCCGAGTAGCTGGGATTACAGGCACCCGCCACCACAGCTGGCTAATTTTTGTAGTTATAGTATAGACCGGGTTTCAGCATGTTTGTCAGGCTGGTCTCGAGCTCCCGATCTCAGGTGATCCACCCACCTTAGCCTCCCAAAGTGCTGAGATTATACGCATAAGCCACCGTGCCTTGGCCTAGAAGCATTTTAGAAATAGATCAGAAGAAGGGAAAGGAGACTGGGCAAAGAGATGATGAAACCCTGAACTAGGGCAATGGCTTTGGGGCCAGTTTCAAGAGACAAAGCAGGTAGATCCCCTGGGTTGACTTGTATGGTGGGGACAGCAGGTAAATGTGAGAGAAAAGTCAAAGATAGTGGCGGCTTCTACCAGGTGACTGGGCAGATGGTGTCCCTCACTGAGGAAATGCAGGCCGATGTGTGTGGGAATGTGGCCAAAGTTACAGTGGGGAGCTGGGGACATGGGGCAGATGGGCATTTTGGATGCTCTGAATAAAAGATAAATCTAAGCTGGGCATGGTAGCTCACACCTGTAACCTCAGCACTTTGGGAGTCTGCAGCAGGCAGATCACGAGGTCAGAAGTTCAAGACCAGTCTGGCCAATATGGTGAAATCCCCTTCTCTACTAAAAATACAAAAAATTAGCCAGATATGGTCGTGTGCGCCTGTAATTCCAGCTACTCAGGAGGCTGAGGCAGGATAATCGCGTGAACCTGAGAGGCTGAGGTTGCAGTGAGCGAGATGGCGTCATTGCACTCCAGCCTGGGCGACAGTGTGAGACTCCATCTCAAAGCAACAACAACAACGACAATGAAACTAATTAATCCAGAACAAGATGCTGAGCCCATGAGAGGTTGGTGCTCAGGATAGAGGCCTGGGCGAAAGGGATATCCGCAGTCAGGCAGTGGCTAAGGCAGAGGAAAGGATTCTGGGGACCATTGACATTTGCTGGGTGTGGGGGAAAGGGAGAGAGAGTTCAGGCTTATGGAGAAAAACAGAGGAAAAACTTTTGAGGAGGAGGGAATTTTCCCCAGAGCCAAATGCTATAGAAAGGTCAGAGAGATTGGGGGTCGAGAAGAAGCCATTGGATTGGGAACGGGAAACTGCAAGAAGTTACATTGGGAAGGACAGATTTGGTGAGGCTGCAGTGCAAGGACAGGGAAAAATGATCAGAACGGGGATGCGTGAGCAGCGAGTGTAGACGCTTTTTGAAGAGCCTGGGAAATAAAATGAACTATGGCTTAGGGTGTGCAGGGTTGGGCAAGAGGCAGAGAAAAGGCAGTCCAGTTAGGGCAGAGGGGAGATGAGACATTTTTGTTGACCTAGGCAAGGGACCAAGAGGAGAGGGAAAAGCTAAAGGCTCTAAGGAGAAAGCGGTGACCCAGGGACTTCCCACTGCTTCCTTCCCACCCCTTCAAACTCGGGCTACCTGGGACCCCCAAGTTTCCTGTCCAACGCCAAGCTAAATGTCCTCTGTGGCACCTGCCCTCGCAGTGGGTGCCCAGTGTTTGTCGGCTCTTGCTAAGAAGACAGAGTGCTCACCATCACAGGGCTGCCTCAACTGTGAGAATGGTTTCCCTGGAGATCTGACACAGACGTGGCACGGTGTTGGGGTTTCAAAGGGGCTTTGATGGATATGGTTTCCTATGTTTATCTGTAAAATTTTTTTTTTTTGGATGAGGTCTCACTCTGTCACCCAGGCTGGAGTGCAGTGGTGCAATCTCGGCTCACTGCAACCTCCGTCCCCCGGGCTCAAGCAATTCTCCTGCCTCAGCCTCCTGAGCAGCTGAGATTACAGGTGGCTGCCACTGTACCCGGCTAATTTTTGTATTTTTAGTAGACATGGGGTTTCACCATCTTGGCCAGCTGGTCTTGAACTCCTGACCTCGTGATCCACCTGCCTCAGCCTCCCAAAGTGCTGGGATTACAGGTGTGAGCCATCGCGCCCGGCCAGATTTTATAGTACATTTTTTAAAGTCTTTTTTTTTTTTTTTTCCTGAGCTGAAATCCTCCTAGCTTTTCACCATTTGATTCTAGTTCTGCTCTTGAGGCTGCCTCTGACAAAGACAGCCCTTCAGATAGCAGAATGGTGTCTACCCATTCTTCCTGTCTTAGGCTTGAATATCCCCTGCTCTTCCGATGGCCTCCAGGGTTTCTCCTAACCACATCACACCCTCAGTATCCTTAGAAGTAGATACAGTAAGTAGAAGACTAGGCATTTATTCCTCTTGTACCAACAGTGGCTGGTGGTTAAGAGCATAAACTCTGGAGCCAGCTGGCCTGGGTTTGGATCCTGGCTCTGCTTCTTCCTAGCCAGGAATGCTGGGTAAGTCACCTAACTTTCTCAATCCCCAGTGTCCTGACCTACCTCATCTAGGTGCGAGGAGTGCATGAGTCAGTACATGTAGAGTGCTGCCAACAGTGCCTGGGGGAGACTGAGAGCTCAGTGTGTGTTCGCTGCTCTTCAATATTAAAGCTTCAGGCCAGGTGCAGTGACTCACATCTGTAATCCCTTTGCGCTTTGGGAGGCTGAGCCAGGCGAATCACCTGAGGTCAGGAGTTCAAGACCAGCCTGGCCAACATGGCAAAACCCTGTCTCTACTCAAAATACAAAAATTAGCCGGGCGTGGTGGTGCACACCTGTAGTCCCAGCTACTCGAGGGGGCTGAGGCAGGAGAATCGCTTGAATCCGGGAGGTAGAGGTTGCAGTGAGCTGAGATCACGCCATTGCACTCCAGACTGGGCGACAGGATGAAGATGGTTTTACAGGACCTTGGCTTAAAAGTAACTAGACACGGCCGGGCGTGGTGGTTCACGCCTGTAATCCCACACTTCGGGAGGCCGAGGCGGGTGGATCCCTTGAGGTCAGGAGTTTGAGACCAGCCTGGCCAACATGGCGAAACCCTGTCTCTACTAAAACTACGAAAAGTTAGCCGGATGTCGTGGCGCACGCCTGTAATCCCAGCTACTCAGGAGGCCGAGGCAGGAGAATCACTTGAACCTGGGAGGTGGGGGTTGCAGTGAGCCGAGATTGCGCCACTGCACTCCAGCCTGAGCAACAATAGTGAAACTCCATCTCAAAAAAAAAAAAGGAAAGAAAGAAAAATGTAACTAGACTAACTAGACACCTGAAGTATTCCCAGGGAGGTGAAAAATATCCAAAGACAAGGATCCAGCCTGCGAATGGCGACTGGAAAGTGGCTGCGGTCATATCACACAGAGAGTGCTGCGATGCCCAGGAGGACGGGGTACTTGTGCCCTGTCTCTTTCAGAAGCTTCAGGCCTGGCTTCAGGCTTCCGTCCTGCTTGGCATTCCCCTGCGGTTTCCAACTCCTCCAAAGTCCGGCCTTTGCTGCTGTGTGGGGATTGTCTGCCCTCTACTGTACATTGTCTGTCATGGCACACGCTTGACAGATGGCTAGGAACTCAAGAGGGGGCGCTCACTAATTGGGAGACGCACTTTTCTCCAACTCTTTTGACCATGACTCCCAGAAATATATTTTACACTGTGATTCCAAACAAAAAAGTTTCACAAAATAATTTTTACCAACCAGGCACCATGGCTCACGCCTGTAATCCCAGCACTTTGGGAGGCCGAGGCAGGTGGATCACCTGAGGTCAGGAGTTTGAGACCAGCCTGGCCAACATGGTGAAACCCTGTCTCTACTAAAGATACAAAAATTAGCCGGGTGTGATGGTGCGTGCCTGTAATTCCAGCTACTCGGGAGGCTAAGGCAGGAGGATTGCTTGAACCTGGGAGGCAGAGGTTGCAGTGAGCCGAGATTGTGCCATTGCACTCCAGCCTGGGCGACAGAACAAAAATCCGTTTAAAAAAAAAAAAAGTTTTTTTCTATATCAGTGAACATTACCTTGCACACCAGCAGTGGCCTGCATTTCTCACTTTGGGAATCACAGATTAGGAGATGTGTCCAAACACCTCATTTTACAGTGGGGACGGTAAGGCCCAGTGAGATGAATTCACTTATCTGAGGCCACCTACTCATCAGAGTAATTTCTCAGTCAATGGGAAGAAACAGGCCGGGGCAGTGGCTTACACCTGTAATCCCAGCACTTTGGGAGGCCGAGGCAGGCGGATCACCTGAGGTCAGGAGTTCGAGACCAGCCTGGCCAACACTGTGAAATCCCGTTTCTACTAAAAATAACAAACAAACAAAAAAAAATTAGCTGGGTGTGATGGCGTGCACCTGTAATCTCAGCTACTTGGGAGGCTGAGGCAAGAGAATCGCTTGAACCCAGGAGGAGGAGGTTGCAGTGAGCCGAGATGGTTCCATTGCACTCCAGTCTGGGCGACAAAGCAAGACTCTATCTCAAAACAATAAAGTTTAAAAAAAGAAATGTATTGTCTTAGGCCACTCCTGGCCAAATGCTGTGCTGAATCTATTAGTCTTAGGACTTTCAGAGAGAAGGCCCCACACAATCATCTCCTCGGAGCCCAGATATCAGGGTAGAGGCACCTTGACAGAGCCATTCTGAGACCTTCCTAGGTCATACACATTCTTATTTTTGGAGATCTTATTTACGACGCATACTTTATGCACATCAGGACTTAGTCTATTTTGCATTGCTATAAAGGAACACGTGAGGCTGGATTATTTGTAAAGAAAACAGATTTATTTGGTTCACAGTTCTACAGGCTGTACAAGAAGCATGGCACCATCCTCTGCTTCTGGCAAGGGCTTCAGGGGGCTTCTACTCATGGTAGAAGGCGAAGGGGAGCAGGCATCATAGGGCATCATAGGGAGAGAGCAAAGGAGCAAGAGAGAGGGGAGCAAGAGAGACGGGCAGATCACCTGAAGTCAGGAGTTCGAGACCAGCCTGGCCAACATGGTGAAACCCCGTCTCTACTAAAAATACAGAAATTAACTAGGCATGGTGGCACATGCCTGTAATCTCAGCTACTCGGGAGGCTGAGGCAGGACAATTTCTTGAGCCTGGGAGACGGAGGTTGCAGTGAGCCAAGGTCGTGCCACTGCACTCCAGCCTGGCTGAGAGAGTGAGACTGTTTCTAAAATAAAATAAAATAAAATGTTCTTTTCTATCTAACACAATGCAACTATTCTTCATAGAAATAAAGATGCTATTCGTCTCTCCTTGAGAAAAGAGACACACAAAGTCGCAAAAGTCACTGCATCCATCTCTGGGAGAGAGTAGTAATATTCATCTCTGAGCTATGATAATTACTCCATAAATGGAGTTGCCGTCCTGTCTGAATATTGTTATCTAAAAACTAAATTGTAAAGTTAATCTTCCACAAAATGTATATAAAATAATGAGGAAGAGACCTCCAGCTGGACTGAAGGAGCTGGATTTACCCTCTTGCCTGAAGTAACTGAAGAAACAGACAAAAGCGGGCCCCATAATTGCCCCAGCTTACTGCCTGGAGAAAGCTTTCCAGCTGCAGAGTAGGGAGGAGCAACCCTGGCAGAGTCCTATCATCTTCCTGAGTTAAGGAGACAGAGAGAGCTGGCAGTACTGGGAGGCCAATACAGCCAGAATAGACAGGGCAGCATGCTGACATTGAGGGTGTTGTACAGAAAGAGAACTCTAGAGAAATCAAGTATTCAGCTGAATACAGGAGAGAAGGGGATAAGGTGTTACCTTGAAGATAGGATGTATTGATGGCAGGCACCTCATGGTGGCCACAGCAATGACCTCAGCCATCAAGCATCCCCTCAGAAGATGAGACTGCAGCTCATGGAGCTGGAAGCCAGAGCTGAGGACCCAGCATTTGGCTAGAAGCCAGACCATTGGAAGATCCGTGGGGAAGAAAAGGGGAGGTGGTGGGGATCCTGTGCTGGGCAGTTGGAGCTGGATCAGGGACAAGGTGTGGGAAGAGAAGGCATGAGTGCCGGGCACTCAGCGATTCCCGTCCTCCTTGCATGTTAACCTTGCCGTTCGTCCTCCAAACGTGTTTCGCTTTCCCCATCTCACTGCTGCCGCTCCCTACAGCTCCCATTTCCTCCCCTTCCCTTCCTACCCGCTCGGTGCATTAGCACCCTGCAAGCTGCTTTGCCTCCAGCATTCTGCAGAAACGCTCTTCTGGTGCCTCCTCCAGCCTCCACTTCCCCTTTCAGTCCCCACAGTGTGGAAAAGATTCAAACCACCTGCTTCCTTCATCCCACACTGTTTTTCGAAATCTCATCTTTTGGCCCCACTTCTACACAAATGACTGAATCTCTTGTTCTCAGCTGCCTGCTGGACAATTTAAATGTCTTCCCATTACCTCAACATTGGCCAGACAAAAGTCTCCCGGGGCACCCTGTTCTCTTTATTGGTGCTATTTCTGCAGGCACCTGGCCTGGCTCCCCTTTCCCCTCTCCTTGATCTCCCTCTGCACTTGCATCCACCTGTCCTCTCCATCCTGATAATCACCACCCACATCTGAGCTCCCCTCCTCCTGGGGTCAGTGCTGGGGCATGTTGCCCCAGCCCCTGTTTCTAGCATCTCCCCTCTCCAACGCACCCTGAACACCACTGCCCACACCGTGTGCCCACAGCACGTTTCATCACAGCCTTCTCCAGCTTCCCATCTCATATTCCTTAGCCTGGCTTAGTCTGGCCTCTGGTCCAACAGTCCCTTAGGAGTCTCCTGACTCCTCTACCTCAGCCTCTGCCCAGTCCGTCTTGCCACTGAGGACTGGTCCTTTCTCTCCCTCCTGCATGTCTGAGACCTGGCCCTCCTCCAAGGCTCATGACATCCCACCTCCCCTGATCCCTCCTGGGCTATCTCTGTCCACTTCCTCAGTCCCAGAGTCTGCAGACTGGCCCCACGTGTCTCTCCAGCTACACTGCAAGGCCTTTGAATCAGAGACTTGGCGCATTTCCTCCTTTGGGGTCTCCCCGGTGCTCTAGCCCAGCGCCTTTGCAGATGGTGCTCAGTGAATTTCGATAAGGGGCTGAGCTAAGAAGGCTGGAGACTGGAAGCAGAAATCTTGAGTCCTCTCACCTGGATGACCATGGGCAAGAGTTTCCCATCAGGCTGCAGTTTCAGCATGATTAGAGGGGCAGCCATGTGCTGCTGGCTACAGAGAATAATGTTGGCCTTGATCCCATCCAGCAGGGAGAAGTCAGCTTCAAACAGTGTGCCTCCCTGGGTGGGGGAAGAGGTCAAGGGCTGCTATCAGCATAAAGCATCTTCTTCCTACTCTGATTCCTCCGAGGGGGAAGAGAGAGAGAGAGGAGCTAACCTGTCTCCATCACCTACTTTGTTCCAGGTAATGGATCATGTGCTTATTGCCTCATATCATTGTTTTTTGTTTCTGAGCCAGGGTATAACTCTGTTGCCCAGGCTGGAGTGCTGTGGCAGGATCACCACGGCTCACTACAGCCTTGACTTCCTTGGGCCCGGGTGATCCTCCCACCTCAGCCTCCAAATAGGTGGGACTACAGGTGCATGCCACTACACCAAAAATTACAGATGCTAATTTTTGTACTTTTGTAGAGACAGGGTTTCACCATGTTGCCTAGGCTGGCCTCCAACTTCTGGGCTCAGGTGATCCTCCCGCCTCGACCTCCCAAAGTGCTGGAATTACAGGTGCAAGCCACTGTGCCCAGCCTTATAATTTTTATACATAGTTGAATGAGCTTCAATTGCACAGAGGAGGAAACAGATAATCAGAGAGGTTGGGTATTTTGCTGAGGTCACACAGCTTACAAATAGCAGAACCAGGATTCACATCCAAGCCTGTCTGCCCTGGAATCCCATGAATTTCCTCTCTCTTGTTCCGTGTCGCCTCCTGATTAACAGCCACAGCAGTCTGACCCTGATTCTCTTACTCTGCACACTCCCTGAATCCCTAGCACCAAGGGCCAGTCACGTTTCTTCATTTGACCCTGTTTCTATCAACCATTCCACCTTGCACGCCCTCCCTCCGCAGCTAGTCTCATGTGGGAAGGAGGCCGAGCCGCTGAGCTTCTCCAGGATCCCTCAGGACCTCTCCTGCAGAATCCCGCCTTGCTGGCTGGCAGCAAGCCCGGCCCAGAGTGGGTCCCGCAGCAGCAGCATTGACGCTAGCCCACCCCACTGCACTGTTGAGCCTCCTCGGGACTCTGATGTCCATACCTCCAGCTCCTTCTCCAGCTGGGCCTGCAGTTCCTCCATGCCTGGAGGGAACACGAGGCGGGCAGGAAGGTGAGCGGAGAGCCTCAGCACCATGGGGTTGGCGCCGTTAAGAAACTGGTACCCAAATAAGGCATCCTCCTTCCAGGAGTCCCGCACGCGCTCTGGGGAAGGCAGTTGTTTAGCAAGTTGTGGGATCTGAGCTCTTGGTCCTTCCAACCCCACCAACCATGCTCCCTTGACTCCAGCCCACCAGAGGGACCCCAGTCTCTGGTCTCCACACCCTGCTTCTTTCAGTTCCCCTGGGTTGGGCGGGATCTGGGGGTAAGGGTCCTGGGAGACATATTGGGGTGGGTGGACTGACCAGCCACCTTGCTCTGGCCACACCAGAAAATCCAGTTGAAGTCATTCAGATGGCTCCAGCAAGTCAGATCATTATTTTATTTTATTTTTGAGATGGAGTCTTGCTCTGTCACCAGGCTGGAGTACAGCAGCACAATCTCAGCTCACTGCAATCTCCACCTCCCGGGTTCAAGCAATTCTCCTGCCTCAGACTCCCCAGTAGCTAGGACTACAGGCGCGCACCACCAAACCCAGCTAATTTTTGTATTTTTAGTAGAGACGGGGTTTCACCATATTGGCCAGGATGGTCTCGATTTCTTAATGTCATGATCTGCCCGCCTCAGTCTTTATAGGCGTGAGCCACCATGGGCAAAGGGTTTGAGCATCATTCTGAGACTCCAACATGACCACCACAGGCACCGATCTTGGGCCAGTCCAGTGCAGTGCAGCCCATAAGCCCCTTGGCTTCCACTAGACCAGGACATCTCTCTCTCACCCAGCCTCCCCTTGCTCTCACCCCTTGGCCAGTGAAACCTCAAAGTCAACTCTCTTGTCTTCCAGAAATCACTCATCCACAGGGAGGTCACTTAGTTTCGTCCCAGCCACACTCAGAATTAACCCATCCTTCCAGTTTCCCCACCTGTGGGGCGGGAAGGAAATCAGGCGTGGGTGCTGGAAGCAGCAGCAGCTCACGTGGGGTCAGGGGAGGAGGGCTCACCGGTACAGCTTCCTTCTCTCTTCCAGCTGCTTTTCCTGGTGTTTCTGGAACAGGCCCTGAGGGTCATTGCCCACAGTGCGACCTAGAAGGGCAGGGGAGGGCTTGGCCAGTGACTTTTGGTGAGATCCTCTTCTCGCCCCTGCCGGGAGAGCCTCATCACCCCGTCCTTCTGTGTGGCCTCTCCCCGCTCAGCATCACGCCCCTTCCCCAGGCTCCAGCCACTCTGTGCCAGCTGCAGCCACCGCCCCTTCGACACCCCCAAAGACCCCGGCCCTCCAGGTTCCAGCACCTCCATCCTGCGCTCTCTTCTCCACAAGCGCATCCCACCAGCTTCTCTCGCACCCCAGAGGCCTCCTGACACCCCCAGCCCCGCGCTCACCGGTGCCTTCGGGCAGGCTCAGGACGCCGTCGCCCTCCACCCAGCGGTAACAAGGGAACCGGACCTCGTCCCCGTCTCCGGGGCCCTGCACGGAGATCCAGCTGCAGAACCAGGCGTCGTCCTGAAGGAGGTGCCGTTTGCGCAGCTTCACAAACAGCAGCGGCCCCAGGTACTCGGGCACTTCCACCTTGACTTCTGTCTCCTGCGGGCGACATTAGAGGCTCAGCCCCGGCGGGGACGGGCGGGAGGGTCACCCGGCTGAGCCCTGCTCCTTCCAGAGCCCACGCCCTTCCTTGGAGGCTCTGAGAGGAGGAGACGTATCAGGGTCGGGGGACTGAGCCAGAGAGAGAGAGGGACCGCGCCGAGCAGGTGGCCCCAGGACTCCGTTCTGAGGGGACGGGGACGGCAGGTGGGAAGGTCCGCACCTGCTCTCACTTTCTCCTCCCTGTGGTCGTTGACTGTGCCAAGCGCTGGGCTGGGCCGGCGCCGCGCCCTGGACGAGCGCACTGTGGAGCCGGGGCACGCTGGTGGCAATTCCTGCTGTGCGACCACCCCCTGCCCCCACCCCGCCCAAGGCTGAGGACCTGCAGGGGCCCCACCGGCCTGGGGACAACCTTCCCGGAGACCTGAAGGCGGAAAGGGCTCAGCCAGGGAGAGTGAGAGAAAGGGAAGGCAGGGGAAAGGCGCGCCGGGCAGAGCGAGCAGCGGGGATGGGAGGGCGCGCAGCACCTTGGAGCTGGAGCTCAGAGCCCAGGTGTGGGGAGTCGGCAGGTCCGGAGGCTCTCGAAGGTGGCGCCAAGGGCTTTGGATTTGGTCCCGAGAACAAGCGGGAGCCATTCGAATGTGTTAAGCAGGGGGAGTGAATTAGGGAGAAATCATTCTGGCTTCAGAAGGGCTTGGAAGGTCTGCAGCAGAGGCGGCGAGGCCGCTGGAGGTTTGAAATGGCTTTTACAATAGAGAAAGCGGAGGACCTACGACGGCTCTGGCGACCAGTTTCCAGACACCAGAGCTGTGTGGAATGAGGGGCGCCCAGGGGCATCCCCTTAATTCCAAGGAGAGGGAGTAGCGGGAACATTTATTGAGCGTTTACTGTGTGTCACCAACTGCCCACCACAGGGAGGAAAAAAGGGAGGAGGGAGCGCCTTTCCACCTTCTGTGCCCCGTCCCCTCACCATGGAGTCGCGGGGCAACCCGCTCCATGCGCATTTTCTTTCTGGCTCCCTTCGCCAGCGACGCGGGAGATGATCAGGGTCTAGAACTGACTGCACCGGATTCTTGTTTAGAGGGAGGTGAAGGGAGGGAAGAGGTGCGGGTGACACCGGGGGAGGCAGGAGGAGAGGGCTGGGAGGTGGGATGAGGCGAGGACCTCTTTCGGGCATGTTCCTTTGACGTTCCCTGAGACAGACATCCGGATTTGGGGATCTGGGAGAGAGCTAGAGCAGTGATGGGAATTTGGGGTTTCGCGGAAGAAAAAAAGTAACAGGACCGGGTAGAACACCAGGTAGATATGACATGAGATATGACGGGAGGTGGGTCGGGAAATCGAGAGTGCTCTCCTGTCTTGACTCCCCACCCCAGGTGATAAAGCCCGAAAGGTCAGAGATCCAACAGCGCAAGCGGTTGAAACAGTTTTTTAAAATAGAGAAAGCGGGAGGACCCACGGCCGCTCGGGTGACCGCTGAGTTTCCAGACAAGGGAGCTCTGGGCAGTGAGGGGCGCACAGGAGCATCTCCCCAATTCCAAGGAGTTCAGGTAGCCGGAAATTTTATTAAGCGCTTTACCGTGTGCCACTTGCGTGTTTTCTGTCCAAATCAGAAAAGGATTTGGACAGAAAACAGGCAGGAAGAAGGAACCAACGCCTGGTACAGCAGGCAAGCGAGGCAGGGGTAGGACTTATGCACGTGTATGCAAGCCTGGATGGCTGGGAAGCCAACCTCCATGTAAAGGCATGCGCGGTCACACAGATACACACACACGCCTCACAAGCTGGATTGCAAGAGAGGGTGAAGTGGGCGAGGAGACCCAGTCAGCCATGGCATTTGAGGAAGGTACATTTAGGCCACCGAAATTCATTCCACCAACTTTGCACTCTTGTCTTCCTTGTGCCACGCTCTGGGACTCATTCCTTTTGAGGGTAAAAGTCTCTGCCTCCCTGGGCTCCTGCCCCACAGGCGCTCCCACAGCCCGGCACCGCCCCCTCGCCATTCCGGAGCCAGCGCCAGCTGAGCGGGCCTGGCCGGAGCCACCGTCCCCTTACTCCTCCATGCCCCGGGACCCGGAGAGGGAGCCGTGGTTTCCGGAACTTCTCACACCCCTCCAGGCTTTTCCTCTGTTGGGCAGGTGACGAATCGGTGTCTTTGCTTGTTATGGCCGCTGCCATCGCCATGGAGACAGGTGAGTAGCGCTCTGAGCCTGGAGTCTCCGAAGACAGAGCTCTCCTTGGCACAGACCGCTTCTTCCGCTTCCCCGGGGCCTCCTTCCAGGCCTCACTCTCGGCAGGGTTAGTATTTGGACAGGGAGGAGAGAAGGCTCTTGTAGCATCTAGAAAGGCTAAGGTACTCTGCAGTTTTGCTAATTTGGTTTGTTCGCACATCTTTGCTATTCAAACACGACCCCACCAGCTTCCCAGCATGGGTGAGACTAAGGGAGAGGACTTGTGTCTTAAAGCATGTCCTCCTTGTGTCTTAAAGTGTGTCCTTGATTGGTTTTCTGCTTCTCATATGAGCTTGCATACGTTTGAAATATCGTCGCCAGACTTGTGTATCATTCTGCTACTTGTGCTTCTTACATATGCATATGCTCCATCATCTTTTAGGCTCTTTGGAGTCTCTTGTTCAGTTTGCATCCTAAGTTTTTCTTAACTGACTCAGCAGGTAGCTTTTGCAAAACTTAATCACTGTTAACAATTGTTACAATGCATTATTAAAATAGGGGACGTCACAGTTATTACAGCCTACCTTAGTGATCACTGTTAAAATTCCTACACAGTGGCCCACAGGTGGTAGGTATTGTGTCCGATTTGTGCTGCTGTTTTCTTTAATGATTTCTCTTTACCTTTAAAGTCAACCCTCTTCCATGACTGTTTCTTAGGTCTCACTACAATCCTGCTATGTAGAAGTGGCATGCTGTCCCAATGGACCATGCTCTAGCTTTCCAAGCTGCTAGAACTGTGTTTCTCAGCCTCGGCACTATTGACATTTTGGGACCAGTGATTCTTCACTGTTGGCAGAGGGAAGGGTGTTGACCTGTGCACTGTAGGATATGAGGTGGCATCCCCAGCCTCTACCCACTAGGTGCCAGTAGCACCTAATGTGCTACCCACTCCCCCTAACTTGTCTACCAAACTAACATGTCTCTAGAGGTTGCCATATATCCTCTGGGGTCAAAATCACACTTAGTTGAGGACCACTGTCCCACATAAAATGTAAATGGCATCATATCATTCCTCTGTTGAAAACCCTTCAATGTTTTCCTATTGACCTTAGAATAAATCTCAAATTCCTTTCTGTGGCTTAGAAGACCTTCTGTGGACTGGCCCCTGCTTGCTTCTAACTCCTCCCTTCGGTTCTGCTTCCATGTCTATATAATTGCCTCTCTCTCTCTCCAGCCACACTGGCCTTCTTTCTGTTCCTTGAACATTCAAAGCTTGTTCCCTTCTAGCTTTTGTATTTGCTGTTCTTCTGCCTAGAATGCACATGTTCCAGATCACTGTTCATTCACACGTATCTCAGATTAAATGTTACCTAATCAGCAAGGACTTCCCTGACCATTTTATCAAAATAAGCCTCTTACTTCCATTCTCTATCACATGACCCATATATTTCCTTCATAGTGCTAATCACAATAGAAAATTGTCTCGTTTTGTCATTGCTTGTCTGCCTTTTCACCAGAGTGTAAGCTCCACTACAGCTGGGACTTTGGTTTTTTTTACTGCTATAGCCCAAGTTCCCAGAATACAGGCAGTCCCCAACTTAAGATGGTTTGACTTATGATTTTTCGACTTTACAATGGTACAAAAGCGACCAGTAGAAATAGTACTTTGAGCACTCATACAACCATTGTTTTTCACTTTTAGTACAGTATGCAATAAATTACATGAGATATTCAACATTTTATTATAAAATGGGCTTTCTGTTAGATGATTTTGCTCAACGTTAGGTGTTCTGAGCATGTTTAAGGTAGGCTAGGCTAAGCTATGATGTTTAGTAGGTTAGGGATATTAAGTGCCTTTTCAAATTACCGTGTTTTCAACTTACAATAGTTTTAATGGGAGGTAACCCCATTGTAAGTGGAGGAACATCTAGTACCTGGCACAGAGCAGGTTCTCAATAAATATGACTCTTCTCCATCTTCTTCAAACCTCAGACCAGGTTTCAATGGCCTCCTCTCACTTTCTCTTCTAAGATTATTTTTGCTTGCTAGTGGGTTTACTGTCATTTTTAACTACATCTAACCTACCTTTAAAAAGTGTATGGATGGGAGTGCCAGGTACAAAGACTTAGTTAGCATAAAGAAAACCACCAGTTACCTTGAAACATAAACAAAGGCCATTAATAATTTATGAGTCTGTTCCTTGCCCCTCAAGTTTCTAGCAGGCATGGAATCATTCCACAGGTCATGATTTCAGTTTGGTCTCTGTTCCTAAGGGGTGAAGGTCTTCTGAGGGCTGTGGATCCCAAACTCACCTGGCTCAGAGGCTCAAACAGCCTCTTTGTCCATCAAGCCAATTTAGACAGCATCCTGGGCATGAAAATCTTTTGTGCTGGCTTCAAGTGAAAATAGTTCACTGGGTCAAAAGTAGGCTGGTCCAAGACGCAGGATGGTCAATAAACGTTGGCTGTGTTCAGAAACTGCGGCTTGGCTGTTTCTTCCATTGATTTATGGTTTGTTTCCATGAAACCGAAAATGATTGGTCCACCTGGCAGCTGGCTGGCAACTGGAGGCCTTTCTGTCCTGGCTGAGGGCCCTGGCCCCTTGGTGGCCTTTGGGAAGCAGCATCTCATCGGGCCGGTTTTTCGTTCTGGCGGGCGGCCGGCTTGGCCCGCGGGGCTGGGCTCTCCGCGCAGTGCAGAGCCGTCTCCACCCTCAGGGACGAGGCCCTGATGTGGCGGGAGGTCGTTTCCGTGCGCTGCGAGGAGGATTCCACGTGCCGGGAGGACGCCTCGAGGATGCCAGGGAGCCGCTTCCCCAAGGGGGAGAGGGAGGGCCCCTCGCTGCGGCGCTGGGAGGTCTCCACCCGCCGGGACGACGTCTCCACGCGGTGGGACGAGGTCTCCACGCGGACTGTGGACGTCTCTGTGTAGCGGGTGGTCCCCACCCGGGGAGAAGACTGCTTGGCCCCTCGGGCTGAGGCCATTCTGCCGGCGTGAGGGGGCCAAGGAGGCCTCGGGGCACCCCCCAGCCCAACGGTCACCGCAGGCAGAAGAGAGGAAAACTACGGTACTGCCATAGCCGGGAGCGCCACAACACGATGACGTGGAAACACCATGATCCTTCCAAGGCTAAAAACACTGGGCTCCTGCCCCTCAGGCGCTCCCACGGCCCGGGCCCCGCCCGCTCGCTATTTTGAAGCCAGCGCGGGTGGAGCCATCCCAGGGCTGGCGGGATGGGCGGAGCCGCCCGGCCCCATATCCCACAGTGCCCCGGGACCGGAAGAGAGAGCCGTGGTTTCCGGAACTTCCCCCGCCACTCTGGGCTTTTGCTCGGTCAGGCTGGTGGCGTTTTGGTGTCTTCGTTTGTTATGGCCGCTGCCGTCGCTATGGAGACAGGTGAGTAGCTCTCTGATCTTGGAGTCTTCGCAGATGGAACTCCCCTCGGTCCAGACGGCTTCCCCGTGGCCTCCTTCCAGGCCTTAATCTCGGCAGGGTTAATATTTGGACAAGGAGGTGAGAAGGCTCTTGTAGCTTCTAGAAAGACTAAGGTACTCTTTGCAGTTTTCCTAATTTGGTTTGTTCGCACATCTTTGCTATTCAGACACCACCCTACCAGCTCCCCGGCGTGGGTGAGACTAAGGGAGAGGACTTGTGTGTTAAACCGTCTCCTCCTTGATTGGTTTTCTGCTTCTCACATGAGCTTGCCTAAGTTTGAAATATCGTCGCCGGACTTTATGTGTCATTCTGCTACTGGTGCTTCTTATATGCATACGCTCCATGATCTTTTAGGCTCTACGCAGTCTCTTGCATCCTAACTTTTTCTTAACTGATTCAGCACGTAGCTTTTGCAAAACTTAATCACTGTTAACAATTGTTATAACGCATTATTAACATAGGGGAAGCCATAGTTGTTACAGCCTACCTTAGTGATCTTAGGAATTCTCCGTTTGTGTTGCTGCTTTCTTTGATGATTTCTCTTTAATTTTAGAGAAACTTCTAACTCCTTTTAATCAGGGCTCCGCTTTTCTTAGATTTCGAAGAAAGGTTTATCTCCCCCAACTCCCAGTTTAGGAAGACCATCTCGGCATTAGTCAGGTTTCTTTATTGCTGTTTCCTTACTGCAAATCAGTATTATATACAGTGACCCTTACTTTCCATGATTTTTGCTGTCTTGTCTCCTAGATGATGCTGGAAATCGACTTCGGTTTCAGTTGGAGTTGGAATTTGTGCAATGTTTAGCCAACCCAAATTACCTTAATTGTAAGTTGTTAAGCACCTCATTAAATTGAGTAGCTACTAATGATTTCTGACAGAAGAGTTGCAATTCAAAATAGTATCTACTTTTACACATTCTCAATTGAATGATATTACACTTATGCTGGTATATAGATATAATTGCGCACTGGGATTTGTGTTTTGAATTCAATGTGTGTTGGTGGTGGGGGTTTTATGTAAATAGATCCTTTACATTAGGGGTAACAAAGCATAGTTTAAAGATTGGTTTGACCTACAGACATTTTTTTTTTTAATGCTTTTCAGTTCTTGCCCAAAGAGGTTACTTCAAAGACAAAGCTTTTGTTAATTATCTTAAATACTTGCTTTACTGGAAAGACCCAGAATATGCCAAGTATCTAAAGTAAGTTTAATTTTTATAATCCTAAGCATGTGTATACTTTATGATATGATAGATTTCTTCGTTTCACATTGGCAAAAATGTATTTGGAATCTCTCCACTTCTTTTCGTTGTCACCATCTTAACACAAGACAGTCTCATCTCTAACTTGTATCACTGCAGTAATCTACTCCCTGGTTATCTCTGCTTCCACTTTTACCTTCCTGCCCCCCCTCCACCCCAAACCAAACCAAGCAAAACAGCTTTCTACACAGAAACCAACTTAGTCATTTAAAAATATAAATCAGAACACTTTACTTTCTTGCTTAGAACCTTTCCATGACTTTCCATACCATGCAGAATAAAATCCAGTCTCTTTTCTTGGGCTAAAGCCCTATATGATCTGGCCCTGCCTTGTCTGACCTTGTCTTTCACCACCCTCCCCATCTCACCAGGTTTCTGGTCCCGAAGAACTCACAGTCTGTAAATGAAGTGACATAAGCCATGGGCTGAAATTAAAAGAGGGTATCTGTAAGGAAGGTGTTTCTGGGGTTATTTGGAGGAGGTGATCTTAACCTGAGTCTTAGAGTTGCTATCTTTTATTTAAGGCCTCTTATGTGCCAGAAACAGTGCTAAATGCTTCATATGCATTAACTCATTTATATATATATATATATATATTTACCATTCAGGTCATTCAGCGACACTTTCGTGTTAAGGCTTACTGAATTGCAAGAAGCATATAACCACAAACCTATTCCCTTTTAATGATTAAAAAAAAAAAAAAAAAACAACACCTTGAACTCATCCCTGCTTTGTGTTAAGCAGGTAGAAAGCAATAGTGAACCTTAAAAAAAAAAAAGTTTGAGAGGAAAATGTTTCAAACTTGTTTCGAAGTCACTTTTCTGTGTCCAATAACAATTGACTCACGAAGCATATACATCTTATATTGCCTGCAGGACCCTTTGCACCTTTTCTGGCTTTTTATCCATTTAATAATCCAAAGAAAAGACTTTTAAGAAAAATAGATTTCAACAAATGTTGTATGTATGTAGATTTACAGACTCAGTGTTGGAAGCCTCAGCCACCAACACGTTTAATCTTACCCACAGCGTTGCCGAGAGATGGTCACCTACCCTCTGGAGGTTTTCACTGAGCCCATGTTACTCTGTCAGGGACAGCTGATTTGACTGTTAGCCAGATGGTAGAAAGTTATTCCTTATATTGTGATATAATGTCTCTCCTTGTAGCTCTAGTCTGATTGTAGTGTTATCCTTCATCTATCTGCAGTCACATGAAGTCTATTTGTCCCACTACTGGTGACATTAATTTTGATAACTTGGTTGTCCCTGGATTGAGCTAGAACCATTCTATACCCTCTTGAGGACAACAACCTTCCAGATACTTACATTCAAGAGAGATTGCAGATTAGCCCCTTTTGGGCATTTTATTCAGTCTGCAGAAGATTTTAGTTTTGTTTTTTTTTTTAATACTTGCCAACATTTGAAGATCAGAAACTTTTATATAACAAATGCAGATTTCCCACTACTCTTTCAAATCTGGAAGATCTAGTAACCATAGATCTTAATTCTCCCAAGTCAACAACTGGCTGAAGCTGAGAGCAGCTGTCACTACTAGCTGCTTTCCAGCTGGTGGAAGGGACACTTTCTGCCACTTGGCCTGCTTCGTTGGTAGCCAGTAGGTGTCACTATAACATCTCTCTCCATCTGTGTTTCTCAACTACCCTCAGCCGTTGTGCCGTAGTGTCCCGGAGTTCAGGTTCCCTCCGCTGGATGTTTGGCAGTGGTACTTTATGCAGTTCAGCCAGGAACTAAACACAGGCCTTCATGTGTGGTCAGAGTACAGTGGGCCAGAGGTCCTTTCTTTTCTTCACGTGGACATATACCTTATGTTACTTTTGAGGGTGGGGGTGGGAGAGGATCACATTGTAGACTTGCTGGGAGCATTACGTCAATTAAAATCCTTCAGTTATTTTCATCAATGTTCTCCCTATCTTGTTTATTTTTAAAAACACCGAATGTGGAACTTCCCTTTTATACTGCCGCTGTTTCATCTTGTGGACATGTAGCCTATCAGAGTACGATTCTTTACTGTCATCTAATGTATTCTGATGTAATCACTGCATGTCTGAATTCTAGTTACTGACTAAATGCTGCTTGAGACCATTCTCTTGGTTGTCACATTATTTTACAGTTGAAGAAACTGAACCTTAGGGAGGTTAAGTACCTTGTTGAAGGCCACCCGGCTGGAACTTACATCCTGGTTCATTTTAACTACTAATGCTGTCATGAAAGGGAGTTAGCCAGGGCAGGTGTGAATAGAGCATTCTAGCATAAGCAACCAACAATTAGAGCAACTGTGTATTTTCATTGCGTAGATAGCAAACCTTTAATGTCTTGGAAGTTACTATCTTAGAAGCATGTGTTAAGCCCTCTATTCAATGTGGTGTTCACATCATCAGCATTGGTTTCATTTGGGAGCTTTTTAGAAATGCAGAGCTCAGGCCCCACTCCAGGCCTAAGGAATCCATCAGCATTTTAAGAAGTGGTTCATATACACATTAAAGTTTTAGAATCATTGCTGTAGTATCCTATTTTCCACACTTGAGTCATTTGCATATCACTTGTGCAACTTTGGCTTTATCTGCTTTCTTCCTGAAGGGGGCCTGCCTCCCCACACCTGTGGTATTTCTCGTCAGGCGGAGACCAAAGACTGAGAAAAGAAATAAGACACAGAGACAAAGTATAGAGAAAGAACAGTGAGCCCAGGGGAACAGCACACTCAGCATGCGAGGACCTGCACCGGCGCCGGTCTCTGAGTTCCCTCAGTATTTATTGATCATTATTTTTACTATCTTGGTGAGGCGAGTGTAGCAGGGCAACAGGTAGGGAGAAGGTCAGCAGGGAAACATGTGAGCAAAGGAATCTGTATCATGAATAAGTTCAAGGAAAGGTACTGTGCCTGGATGTGCACATAGGCTAGATTTATGTTTCACTTTCCACAAACATCTCAGTGTAGCACAGAGCAACAGAGCAGTATTGCTGCCAGCGTGTCTCACCCCCAGCCACAGGGCGGTTTTCTCCTGTCTCAGAATAGAACGAATGGGAATGGTCGGCTTTACACTGAGACATTCCATTCTCAGGGACTAGCAGGAGACAGAAGCCTTCATCTTATCTCAGCTGCAAAGAGGCCCCCCTCTTTCACTCCTCCTCCTCAGCACAGACCTTTTACGGGTGTCGGGCTGGGGGCTGTAAGGTCTTTCCTTTCCCACGAGGTCATATCTCAGGTTGTCTCAGTGGGGGGAAACCTGGACAATTCCCAGGCTTTCTTGGGCAGGGGTCCCTGCGGCTTTCTGCAGTGCATTGTGCCCCTGGTTAATCAAGAATGGAGAATGGCGATGACTTTACCAAGCATACTGCCTGCAAACATATTGTTCACAAGGCACATCGTGCACAGCCCTAAATCTATTAAACCTTGATTCAATACAGCACATGTTTCTGTGAGCATGGGGCTGGGGCTAAAGGTACAGATTAACAGCATCTCAAAGCAGAACAATTTCTTAGTACAGATCAAAATGGAGTTTCTTATGCCTTCCTTTTCTACATAGACACAGTAACAATCTGATCTCTCTTTTCCCCACACTTCCTATATTTTAATGTATTTTAATTGTCTCAGTTAGTTTTTGTCTTTTCAACTTGAAATAATTTCACTTACAAAATAGCTGGAAAAATAGTAAAGATAATTCCTATATTTTCTTCACCCAGATATTCCAAATGTCTAACACTACAATCAGCAAAAATCAGCACATTAATATTGTTACCTAATCTACAGACCTCACTCACATTTTGCCAGTTGTTCTGCTGGGGTGCTGTATGTAGTACAGGATCCAGTCTAGGCTGTTGTCCTGCTGGGGTGCTGTATGTAGTATGGGCTTTAGTCTAGGCCTGTTGTCCTGCTGGGGTGCTGTATGTAGTACAGGATCCAATCTAGGCTGTTGTCCTGCTGGGGTGCTGTATGTAGTATGGGCTTTAGTCTAGGCCTGTTGTCCTGCTGGGGTGCTGTATGTAGTATGGGCTTTAGTCTAGGCCTGTTGTCCTGCTGGGGTGCTGTATGTAGTATGGGCTTTAGTCTAGGCCTGTTGTCCTGCTGGGGTGCTGTATGTAGTATGGGCTTTAGTCTAGGCCTGTTGTCCTGCTGGGGTGCTGTATGTAGTATGGGCTTTAGTCTAGGCCTGTTGTCCTGCTGGGGTGCTGTATGTAGTATGGGCTTTAGTCTAGGCCTGTTGTCCTGCTGGGGTGCTGTATGTAGTATGGGCTTTAGTCTAGGCCTGTTGTCCTGCTGGGGTGCTGTATGTAGTACAGGATCCAGTCTAGGCCTGTATGTTGCATTTTGCTGTCACATCTTAGTCTCCTTTCATCTCAGTGGTCTTTTCTTTTCCATGACTATGACAGAAATGATTTTGTATCCTTCATGTATCTGCAGTCACATGAAGTCTATTTGTCCCACTACTGGTGACATTAATTTTGATAACTTGGTTGAGGGTGGTACCTTCTAGGTTTCTCCATATTAAGTTACTATTTTTCCTTATGTATTTAATAAGTATCTTATGGGGAAATCCTTTGAGACTATGTAAATATCATATTACATGCCCATTTTAGCATCTTTTGAAGATATTTGTTTGAAACATTTTTTACTGTGGTGATTTTCGAATTCTGTCATTCTGCATTTATTAGTTTGGAATTCGATTGTAAGGCAGTACATTCCCTTGTTTTCTATTTATTATTTTATTAAAGAAATTTACATCCATTTAGTATTTTATCCTGTGAATTAGAATTATGTATTTTCTTGCTCTGAGTATTCTAGATTTGGCCATTGGGAGTCCCTTCAAGTTGGTTCCTGAATACTTTTGATCGTCCCAATAATTTTTAGCACTTTTTCTTCTGGCACTACGTAATGTTCCAGGCTCATCTTGTACTTTCCCTCTCTTATCCCTGAATCACCCTTTTCTCCAAGGAAACCTGCTCCTTGGATACCACAATCTGGACATTGTGTGTTCATTAGTACCACAGTGTCATTGCTTCTAGGCCCTCTCAGTACACAAAGCTCAAGAACTCTATGTTTGTATGTGTATCCATGCACACATGTATACATCTGTTTATCCTGTCTACCTATATTAAAAGCCCTAAGTACATACTAATGTTTTCAATACCAGCTCAGTAACACAGGATTCATTCTAGCCTTTTTCCTTTCCTTGTCGAAATTTGGCTGTCCTTATCCACAGTATATTTACTTGTCCAATCCTAGAGTATATCTAATTTCAGAGTTGGTATATCCCTGTGGACAAGAAGAGTATAATGTATGTGCATAGTTCTCTTTCAAACCAACTCACTTTTAAATGAAAGTTGTCTTTTTATCACTATTGATGGAAAAACAAAGAACTATCAATTAAACACAGAATTAGTAAAATATGTTCATGTTCTTCACGTTGGAAACCACTAGAAGGGAATAGCATGGTTTGTCCCTACATTTTCACTCTGCTTACCAGTTACTGTGTTGTGTGGTCCTGAGCAAGTTTAAATTTAATCTTTCTGAACTTAAACCTTCTCACTTTCGAAAATATTGCTGAACACTGACCTTTGATGACCAATCAGGGAAAACACCCTATGCTGCCAGTGTGTACTAAGTTAAAGAAATGGTAGGCTACAAGATCATTTTTAAGAGAATAACTTAATTAGACCTTGGCATTATTTACTTAAATTATGTTGTTCATTTACTTATAAACTTAAACCCAGGTACCCTCAGTGTTTACACATGTTAGAGCTGCTCCAATACGAACACTTCCGAAAGGAGCTGGTGAATGCTCAGTGTGCGAAATTCATTGATGAACAGCAGATTCTACATTGGCAGCACTATTCCCGGAAGCGGATGCGCCTTCAGCAAGCCTTGGCAGAGCAGCAACAGCAAAATAACACATCGGGAAAATGAAAAACCGGATACAGATGAGGCTCTCAATACATGTATATAATGTATTTCTTTTGTACAGTGAAGACAAAAAATGAAAACTCTTCCTATCTACCTTTATTATGGTAGCCCCTAGAACCTTTAGTGTGCTTTTTAATCCAACTTTTTATTGTTAATAGACTATTTCTTTTAAACCTGAATTGGTCTACTTTGATTTCCCTGTGGATTTGTAAGGTGTTTTCTTTTGTATGCATTTAGCATAGTCAGCTGATTAAGAATGGAAAAGTTAGGTGCTTTAGACCAAATGAGGCACTGGGGCATGGGGTAGGGGTGGGCCACCAAGTATACTGAATTCTAAGGCTAGCTCTTCCTGACATATAGTAGCGCAAGGCCATCTCCTGGAACCTTACTGTCTCTCAGATCAACTACTCTACCACTCTTATCTATGTAGTGAGAGTAGCGGAGTCAGTGACCTCTTGAAATCACAGGATAGGAACTGCATAAAGGTTCTCAAATTCTGCAGGACAGGAAATCCCTGTATTACCTGCTTTGCAAGGTGGCTTTAAGAATCACTGTGGCCTCATTTGACCTAGTCATGGCAGGACAACTAGTGGTTAATTACTAATTGGACTCTTGACTTTAGAACAAACATGAGGAGCCTCAAATACTTGTGCTCATTTGGGAAAACTAACATTGATTTGGGAGGTACCACATACCAGGTGCTATGTTAAGTGCTTCCTTGAATTCTCATTTTATTCTCAGAACCTTGTTTACAGAAGAGAAAACTGAGGTTTGGATGGGGCGGGTAACTTGCCTGTGGTTACACAGCTAGTAAGTGGTAGAATCAGTGTGACTGACTCCAGCTTGGAGTTCTTCCCACCACTGGGTTACACAGTCTTTCCAGCCCCTCTCCGCCACCTGCCTAATCCCAAGTAAAGCACATTGAGAGAGCCGCAAAACGAACTGCCTCTAGTGCTCAGGATCGGTTTCTTCATGAACAAAACAAAACTGCCTGAATTAAGCAGAGGCTGGATTAGAGGTAATATGCTTCCTTCAGTGGTGAGGTTAGGTTCTACGTTCCAAAATCAAAGAAGGGGTTTCAGGAATATCAGTTGCTTTGCAGATGCAGATAATTTAAAATAAAAGATCCTGATCTTTTGAAAGATTTGGAAGGTGTGCTCTGCGCCTTTAGGAGTTTTTAGGTATTTCCGTCACCTTCAATGATACATTCCTTTGAGCCTTTACTGCTACTTCTGAAGACTTGTTTATATCTTAAAAATATCCATATATTACAGGCAAACTAAAGGTTCATGGGCATTTTAATAGCACTCTACTGTTTAGACACATGCCAGTTTTTTAACCTCATTTATTGCTAACATGTATTCAAAGCAATATACAGTTTATTGATACTAGAACAAATCAGGAAATCAAGACATGATTGCCATCATAAAATCTTAATCTTCAGAGAACAACATTTCCACCAGGTTGGCCTGAAGACACTCAGATTCTACCAGTTTTTGAGGCTGTAAGAGAAGAACAGTCAAATCTTCACTACTCCTATAAAACGTTATTAGGAGTGGAATAGGTTCTGCCTTGAATGACACTAATCTTTGAACACAGAAATTATGCAATTCAGAAACTATCAACTAGTTATAACAAGTTTTATGAAAGAATCAAGATATTTGCTGTAAGATGAATCACTAACATACTTGGCTGAAGAGACTTAAACCCCAAATACCAGGAAGCTCCACAGACTAAAACAGGAAACAGCAAGCCCAGTGCCCTCTTCTTCCCCTCAACTCTTTAATTTAGGATCCCAGGGGCATGACTGAACTAGAAGAGGTGCCCTTACTTTTTAACCAGAATTATGAATTAAATAGAAAACAACTGTTGATGTCAGTGTTTTAAGGAATTATGAGTCAACCTACTTTCTGGCTATAGAATTTTTAAAGAGTGACTTAACATGAAAAAGACCTAATAGCTAGATATTTACATTATTAGTGTATTGGGATTGGCCATAGGAATGGACTTTCAGCAGCACTCTCAACAGCAATGGAATTGAGATGACATGTCAAGATCTTTTCAAATCTGGATCCACAGCAAGTTAAAAGTTTTGACAGTGAATTACAGGCCCAGCATATTTAAAGATACTTACTGTTCCATACTTAAGTAGTGTAGGCACTGCTGTTACTTTCAAGTTTTTTCTGAAGTCATTATTTGGATCTTTCCAACTGTTCCAAAAGAAAAAGTGATCATGAAAAAAATTTACTTGGTTTATTACGGTTTGCCTAATATTTGACATATTCCTACATTTAATTTTTTAGTAATCACTGTTCTTGCAAACACTTAAAAAACCTTGTGGACTATGGCTTAATTTGTTAATTACCCTGTGCAAAGTTTTAAAGTGTGACTAAGATACAAAAGTAAAGCCAGCTAAGTTCTGAGCTTACACCAGACCAAATTCGTTGAATTACCCTTACTTAATTCAGGTGGGCATTTTAAATTTGTATTTAATAGCTTCTAATTGTTGTGAGACATTGCCTTATAACACAGAAACTGGGTGCGTGTCCCTGAGGCCCTTCCCGCCTCAGTTTGCAATCTGTGCATGTCTGTGAAGTAGATTATACGTTGCCACTTACTAAGGCTTTTCTCCTACTTGGCAGTAGATGAACACACATCCTTCACTGATGTGCTTCAGCCCCTCTCGTACGACTGGTTCAGCTTTAAAAAAAGTTGAGATAAAATAATCGCACGTCAACTCCAGAATCAGGCACTGATAAACAGTGTTCTTTTCCCCTTCCCCCAGTCTTGGTAAGTACTCAGACTTTAACCTGCAGCTAACTGAAGCGGTCAGCAGAAGTCAGGTGTTCACTTCTGGTCTTAGAGCCACGTTAAGGGTAAGGACCAAATCCCAGTCCCGATTTGCCCCCGCACCACCGCGCCCATAACAATGGAAAGCACATGTATTTGCTGACCAACTCACGTATCCTGTAAGACTCTAATGGTACTGGGGGAGTGAGAAGTTTTAAGGAACTAGATTCCAAGATCATCCGGGTTAAATGGTAAAAGGAAGAGCGCTCTTGGCAGGACGGGGTAGAATTTAATAGGAGTTGACATGGGGACAGCTTAGATTGTCCCGCGGATGTCTGGAACCAAGACTCTGCCTCTGCTAAGCCCCCTTTCTGGTCGTAGGTTCGGCCTTCCTGCCATTTCCATTGGACAGCAGCCCCCGAATCCCGGCCTCACCCTGCACGCAGTCGGGGCACCAGCTTTTCCCTCCGGCGTCCTTAGAACCCGTAAAGTAGGCGAAAATGGTCTTGCCATTGTGCTCTTCCACGGCCCGGTGGAACTCCTCGAAGCCGGACACGCTCACCTCCTCGTAGCGGGCCATTGGCACGACGTGCAGCAGCTGCTGGAGGAGTGCACGTCTGGCTGCTGCAGGCGGGGCCCACGTGGGCGGGGCGAGGCTGTTTCCGGATGGGCGAGAGGGCGGAGCTTGCGGAAGCCAGCGCCGCTGAAGAGTACGGGAGCCTCTGAGGACCACAATCCATCCGCATGGCTTTCTGCTCTAGTTTCAGATTTTTCTGCGCTCGCTGCACTCCCAAGCCCAGGCATCTACCCTAATCTAGTCCCAGCTCCGACCCCATGGACACTGGCTGCAAAACTTAACGCCTGGCTACACCTGGATCCTTCAGTAGTTCGGCGTCTCAACGGCTCCCAAGCCGCCCTGCGCCTGTTGCTATGGCGACTGGGCGGGCGGCCGGAAGCGCGGCCTAGTTGGGGCCCCCCTTGCCCGCTTCCCGGTAGCGGCGCCTCGCCCCAGCCAGGTGGGCTCGGGATGGGGCTAGGGGGGATTCTGGGAAGCTGCTTTGAGTCATGGACCTGGGGGAGAGGAGATCTGACTCGGAAAGCCTTTGTTGTTTTGTCCCCCCAATTACCTTTTCTGCCGTCTAGGCTTTAGGGGGGCCTGGGACTGGGGGCGGGTTCCTGAGACTGGGCGGGGGTGGGATGGGTGAGGGGCTAGGAGGGAGAAAGGCTGCGAGGCCGGAGCTGAGTGTGTGAGTGCCTGTGTGGAGCAACTTAGGGAGCGAGGTGCTAAGACAACCCGGGGCCGCGGTATCGAGGAAGGGAACTGCTCTGGAGCTATGAGCCGGGCGACTGGCCGTGGGGCCTTGCCCAGGCTGCGCCGGGGAGAGCAGGCGGCTAAGATGCCGGGTCGCTGCGTGGGGCCCAGCAGGTCGGGGCGGGGAGTTCGGCGGCCGTGGGGGAAGAGACGGGGCGCAGGGACGTCCCGGGGCCGTGGTGCAAGGCGCCGGGCGAGGTCCTTGGAGTGGGAGACGCGCTGTGTGAGTGCAGAAAGGGCGCAGGGCTGTCAGCGCCCGCGGGGGACGAGACAAGCGGCGGAGACAGCCGATGCCGCCGGGGCGAATGAGGCTTTGGAAGCTCCTGACCCCCCAGGCTCCATCGAGGCTGCAAGGGACCCTGGGGCTGTGTGGGTGAATGGGGCTGTTGGGGAGCCCGAGGTGGTGGGGCCTGCCGGGGCTGTGTGGGTGACCGGGTCTGGGGAGGAGGAGGCCGAAGATAGGAGTCCCCGGGGCTGCGAGGGAAAAGGTCGCCCGGGATCTCTGGGCCATGAGAGCATTCTGCACCTGTGGCTGAAGGTGCAGGCTATGAGGGCCGCCTCGGGATGTGGGGAAGGAAGTAGAGTCGAGCTCCATCCCGTGCCTGTCGGAGAGGGACCTGTCGAAAGGGGTGTTCCTGGCCGAGCTTCCTGGGTAGAGACAAGCCGTGGTGGTCTTACAGGGCCCTGGGTGAAGGGCCAGGCAAGGGGGATCCCTCGGGCCCCCTCAGGGCCTACAGTTCTGGGCTTAGGGGCTGCTTACGAGAGAACCTTAGGCTTCTGTGGACAGGGACAGGCTGGGAGGATGCCTCCTCCTGTGAGTGTGCCTGGGGCTCTGGCGTCAGGTTCTGAGATGGCGCCGCACCTGTGGAGGGGACAAGCTGTGGGGATTCCTGGGACTGGGGAGGAGATAGGCTATGGGCTTGTCCCAGGCCCTTGTGAAAAAGAACAGGCTGTGGGCGAGCCTGGGACCGTGGGGTGGCCTGGGGCTGTGGGAGCGCCCAGAGCCGTGGAGGGAGAGCTCGGCTGCGGGGGTGCTGCAGGGCTGTGGGGGAGAGGACATTCCCCGCAGATTCCTGGGGCTCTGGCACATGAAGCAGTCTGTGGGGCCACCCCTGGCGTATGGGGGAGGGGACAGGCCGTGGGGGTGTCCGATGCTGTGGAGGAGGAGCCTACTTCTGTGGGTGCCGCAGGTGTGTGTTACAGGAGACAGGCTGGGGAGGAGACAGACTCTGTGGGTATGCCTGGCCCGTGGGGCACGGGACACTCTGTTGGGGTGCCCTGTGCTACTGAAGAGGAAACTAGATGTGGAGGTGACCCAGGGTTCAGGGAAAGGGGACAGCCTGTGTGGGTGGAGACAGGCTCTGGGGGTGATCCAGGGTCACGGGGAGCTGCACAGACTGCAGAGCCATCATGTCCTGGGGAGCAGGCAGCAGGTTCTGGGGGTGCCCCAGGCCTGTGGGGGATAGAACAGGCTACAGGGGTACCCAGGGCCTTGGGGAAGGACACAGGCTGTGTGAATGTCCCAGGACTGTGGGAAGCGGGACAGGTGGTAGGGGTGCCCCAGGCTGTGGTAGTACCTGGAGCCCTGGGAGAAGAGCTGAGCCACAGCGGGGCCCTGGGCCTGTGGGATGGACAGCAAGTTCTTGCGGGGCCCCCAGCCGAGGCAGTGCCTGGGCTTGGAGAGGAGACCTGTGGTGGGAATGTCCTGAGCCTGTGGGAAAGGAGGCAGGCTGTGGGGGAGCCAGAGAGTCTGGGGCCTCCAGCTTTAGGGGTCCCTGGGTCTGTGGATCAGGAGGCTGGCTGTGGAGTTGTTTCATGTCTGTGTAGGAGGAGGCAGGCTGTGGGGGTGTCTGAGACGGTGGGCATACCCAGGGCAGCAGATGTAGCCCAGCACAGGTGTGCCACAGCAGGGGTCCCCGTGGCGCTGGGTGTGCCCGGCTCTGGAAAGGCACCTGTCGGAGTGCCCGCTGCTGTGTGGGCATCTGGCCCTGTGTGTCAGGAAGGCAACTCCAGAGACATTTGGAACCTGTGGGAAAGGGCTCGGGCTGCCAGAATCTCTCTGGCTTCAGGGGGACCTGTGGCTCGGGAGGAGCTGTGGTCTGGCGGGGAGGATTGTGATTCTGGGGCCTTCTCGGGCCCATGGGGAAGGAGACAGACTATTGGGGTTTCTGTGGCACCTGAGGGGCCTGGGCTTGGGGAGGAGACTGACTCTGGGGGTATCCCAAGACCTTGGGGATGGAGACAGAGGGTAAGGACTCCTGTGGCCACCGAAGTGCTTCTGGCCCCTAGGGCGCCTGGTTCTGTGGAGCTGGAGCCTGGCTCTGGGGGCTTCTCAGGCTTGTCGGGGAGGCAGCAAACTGCAGGAATGCCTGGCACTGTGGGGCTGTCTGCAGCTAGTGGGGTGCCCATGGCTCCCAGGGTGCCTAGGCCTGTGCAAGAGGAAACTGGCTCAGAATTGTGGGGCAAAGGAGAGACAGTGGGTGGACCTGCAGATGCCAAGGGTCCCACAAGGATGGAGGTGCCCACCTCGACCAGGATGCCTGGGCCCATGGGGGAGAAGACTGGCTCTGGGGGTGTCTCAGGCTTGTTGGGAGGCAGACAGACTACAGGAGTGTCCATGGCTGTGCGGCTTCCGGGGTCTGTGGGGGAGGGGACCCTCTTTGAGCGTGTCTCTGGCCTGTCTGGAAGAAGGCAGACTGCTGGGAGGCCTGTAGCTGCCAGAGGTTCCGTGGCTGTGGGAGTGCCCACAGCTCCCAGGCTCCCTGGGCCGATGTTAGGGGATACCGGCTCTGGGGATGACTGCTCAGGCATATGGGCAAGGACACTGGCCACTGAGGGGCCCACAGCTGCCAGGGTTCCTGGACCTGTGGAAGGGGAGACAGGCTCTGAAGGTGTCTCAGGCCTGTGGAGAAGGAGACACAGTGGAGCCATTCCCGAGGCCGGGAGGGTGCCTATGCCTCTGGGGGTGCTTGCAGCTGTAGGAGCTCCCATGGCAGGGCGCACACCTGCTGCGGTGTGGGTGACTGGGTCCTCGGGAGCAGAAGCGGATGTGGGTGTCTCAGGTGTGACCATGCTGAGGAGACAGTCCACAGGGGGAGTGGGGGCTTCAGAGGATGAGACAGGTGGTGGGAATATTCTGGGACTGGCCGGGAGCAGCCAGGCTGTGGGGGCATCTCACACTTATGTGCCTGGGACCAGGTTATGGAGTTGTCCAAGGTCTGTGGGGGAAGAAACAGCCTTTGAGAATGCTCTAGACATGTCAGGGACAAGAACAGCTGTGGGGGTACCCCCAGTTTCAAGAGAGGAAATAGGCCTTGGCCATTTCAGAGACCACCTACAGCCAAGTGGGAGGAGGCTGGCTGGAGAAGTGTCTGCAGTCAGAGTGAGAGGGAGCAATTTGGGAGAGAGTTATGTGGGGGAGGCTAGATTGAGGGGGGCGTTCCAGTAGTGTGTGTAGGGAAGAAGTTGGGGCTCTGTGGGAGGGAACAGGTTAGGGGGAGGTTTGTCCTGGGTTGTGGATGAAGCACAGGCTGTAAGGGCATCTCGGCATGGGGGAGAGAGGGTTTTTGTGGAGATGCACCAGGGTATGTAGAGGGACAAATTGGGAAGTTTCCTGGAGCAGTGGGAAAGGGCCAGATTGCAAGGAGAGTCCCAGAACTTTGTATAGGGGGACAGTTTAGGGCTGGGTGTCCCTGGACTTTGTGCGTGTGTGTGTGTATGTGTGTATGTAGCATCACTTGAGGCATCCTGGAACTGTGGGGATCACCTAGTTTTTTTCTAGTGGAGAATGGACTGTTTGGCGCTTGGCACCTAGAAGCAGCCAGGGGAAAGTACTGACCATTCAGAAGTTGCAGATCCCTGGGCCCCATTTCTGCAGACTTCATTCTGCAACTCCAGCCGCGCAACCTGTGCCGATGTCAAGCCAGTTGGGATTGCCTCGCTCGTTTGCCTCCTCCCGTCTGCTTTTTTCACCGTGTGTCTACAGCCTTAGACATAAGGACTCTTAGAAGCTGTCTTTGTATTCCTAAGAAGTATCTGTCTTTAAGCAAGTCTAGTCTGCAAATTTTGAATTTATTCAAAAGCTTAAATTAGGGGTTTTTTTTTAAACCTTGAATTTCCCAATTGATTTACTAGCAGATTTTTTGAGAGAACAAATTCCCCAGGGATTTAAAACTAGTCAGTTCACAGAAAATCGGCTTAACAAACGCTAAATCGTGTACTACGCTCAAAGCACTTTGTTATGGGAAATAGAAGAGCAAGACAAGGCCCTTCCCCTCAAGGTGCCTTGTCTGGCTGGGAAGATGCGACATACACGTGTGAAATAGGTAAATAACAGTATGAGACAACACTATACATGATCAGTATGTGAGTGGCAGGGATAGTAAAGTCTATAATGAGGCCTTCAGAGTAGGGCCAGGCAATGATAAGGGTATGGCCCTTGACAGCTTACCGAGTGCTTTCATATCTGTTATCTTGTATACATATATGTAGGGTGGGGGAAAGATGGGGAGAAATGAAGATTGAAAGAGATGATTCAGCTCTCCAAATGGCAGATCCTGGCTTGAATCAAGGAATTCTGATGCTACAGGTTTACTTAGAGTCGTTGAGCGTTGTATGCCTTTGGGCCACCCAGTAGAGTGAAGCATACTGCTTTCTGACTAGTATTAAGACTTGTTAATATAGACTCCGTGTCCAGAAACCACCCTGCTGGGACGTGCTAGTTTACCATGGCAAAGCTCTGTTTTGGGAATAACGTCTTGCTGGAGACCTTTGAGATTTGAAATTTGGAATGGAAAGGGATCAAGAGATTATTATTAAAATAGTAAGTGTTCCCCTATTTTTTTTTTGAAATTGGGAACTTCCAAAGTGCGGTTGTGTTTATAAATGGAAGAAACTGTCATTTACCTGTCTTTAAGCAATCACTCTCAGTATGAGGTTGCTATTGGCTACTTCTAGTATATTGCTACAGGCACATGGCACTGTGTTTTATCTATTCTCTTCCCTTGTTTGAACGCTGTTGGTCTGAAGTGGCTTTGCTTCGTTTTAGGAATGGTTTTAGGGAAGACTGTTGCCTGATGACAAGGCTGTCACTATTGTTGTGTACTACCTGCCATGATGGGACCAGGCCAGCCAGCTTCCACCTGTGTTCATCTAGCACCTAGGACCCAACTTGATGGGAGGAGTGATCCCACAGTTCTTCAGACCCAGGTAGTTCTGTTTTTGCCTGATTTTTTTTATTAAATATTTCAAACATAAAGAAAATTTGAGAGAAAAGGACAATGTAACACTTTTGAAATCACCTCCTAGATTCAGCAATTGCTGACAATTTTTTCTGTCGGTTTTTCTACCTACTCAACCATCTGTCTCTAAAATTTTTGCAGAATCACCCCAAAGTAACTTGCAGTCATGACACTTCTAAATATTTGAGAATACTTCTTCTAAAAATGAACTCTCCTACTTAATCATAATACTATTCTTAAACCTAAGAAAATAGACCCAAAAAATTCCCTGTTATCCAATAACCAGCCTTTATTCAGGTTTACTCAGTTGTCTCAAAAATGTCTTTTCCCCTAGCATTATATTATGAAAATCTTAAAAAATACAGCAAAGTTGAATTTTACAATGAACACCTAGATTCCATTATATTTCACTCATTTGTTTCATTGCATATCTGTCACTCAGTCATCCCTCTGGAGATCCATCCATCAATCCATCTTATTTTTTGACACATTTCAAAATCAATTGCAGACATGAATACCCGAACTACTTCCGCATGCATATTGCACATTAGAATTCACTCTGTTTAGGGCCGGGCGCAGTGGCTCACACCTGTAATCCCGGCACTTTTGGAGGTCGAGATGGGTGGATCACCTGAGGTCAGGAGTTCGAGACCAGCCTGACTAACATAGTGAAACCCCTGTCTCTCCTAAAAATACAAAAAGGTGTGGTGGTACACACCTATAATCGCAGCTACTCAGGAGGCTGGGGCAGGAGAATTGCTTGAACGTGGGAGGCAGAGGTTGCAGTGAGCCGAGATTGTGCCACTGCACTCTACCCTGGGTGACAGAGCAAGACTCCATCTCAAAAAAGAAGAAAAGAATTCACCCCATTTACTGATTTTTTTCTTTCTATATACATATTATATCAGAAATGGTGTAATGTACACATTACAATGTGTACATCTTTTCACATTTGCTGAGTTTTGACAAATGCATACATATGTGTAACCCATACCTCTATCAAGATTCAGATCATTTCTATTATCCTAAAAAGTTCTCTAAATGCCCCTTCCTAGTCAGTCCCCACTCCTCCCCTCCAGAGGCAGCCACTATTCTTATTTTTTCCATCACAGATCAGTTTTCTCTGATCTAGAACCTTATATAAATGGGATTTTTTTTTTTTTTTTGGTGTTAAGACTTATTTCACTAGCTGTAAAGTATTTGAGATCCATCCATGTTATTGCATGTATCAGTAGTTTATTCCTTTTTAATCCTTTTTTCTCATTCCGTAGTATAAGTATACCACAGTTTGTTTATCCATTCTCCGATTAATGGATACCTGGGCTGCTTCCAATTTGGGATTATTATAAATAAAGCTGCTATGAACATTCTTATACAGATCTTTTTATGAACATGTTTTCATTTCTTTTGGGTAAATACCTAACAGTGAAATTGCTGAGTCATGGAGTAGGTGTGTATTTAGTTTTATAACAAACCACTGGACCTTTTTACAAAGTGGTGGTACCGTTTTACGTTCCTGCTGAGAATGTATGAGAGCTCCAGTTGCTCCACATCTTTGTCAACGCTTGTTGTTGTCTTTTTAGCCATTCTGGTGAGTGTTTAATAATATCTTATTGTGGTGTACAAAGAAATTTAAAAAAATTTTTTGACATAATTTTTTGACATAAATTTCAGAATGAAATTTAAATTATGAAAAGTTGCAAGAATAGTCCACAGAATTCCTGGATACTCTTCTCCCAGATTCCTCAAATGCTAACATTTTGCTACATATTCCCTCCTCTCTCTCACTATCTCTGTACACACATATATTATTTTCTAAACCATTTAAGAGTAAATTGCAGGCACGGTGCCCTTTTACCTCTAAGTATTTTTTCCCTAAAAATAAAGAATTCTGTTATATAACCATAGTACAATTATCAGAATCGGGAAATTAACATTAAGTGAATACTATCAGTTAATCTACAGACCTTACTGAGATTTTGTTAGTTGTCCCAATAGTGTCCTTTATAGCAAATGAAAATCCAAGATCATAACGTGCATTACATTGTCATGCCTCTGTAGTCTCCTTTAGTCTGATTCCTGGGTCTGTTTTTATGTTTTGTGACATTGATTTTTTTAAGAATATAGGCTAGTTATTTGTGGATTTTCTCTTAATTTAGATTTGCCTGATGTCTTCTCACAATTACGTTCAGGTCATGCACTTTTGGCAGGAGAACCACTGAATGATACTGAGTGCTTCTCAGTGCACCCTATCAGGAAGGACATGCTGCCAGTTTAGTCCCAGCACTAGCGGTGTGGACTTCCATCATTTGATTAAGGTGGTATCTGCCTAGTTTTTTCATTGTAAAGTTACTCCTTTGCTTTTTGTAATTATTTGTCTTGGAGACTATGTTAATGTCTCTTTAACACCTCAAACTTTCACCAACTACTTTTAGTATTTTTGCCTGAATCAGTTTTTTATTATGATGGTTGGCAAATGGGGATTTCTAATTTTACTCTTCCTTCTACATTTACTTGTTGCCTTACTACTATAAGGAAGAACTTTCCCTTCTTTTCCTAGTACTTACTTACTTAGTTCAGCACAGACTCAGTATTATTTTTTATTCCCATTATTTATTTTGTTGTGCAGATATTTATTTTGATGTTCAAATGGTCTTTGATTTAGCCAGTGAGAGCCACTTCGAGTTGGCCCCAGTGTCTCTTTGACGTGATCTCATCCATCTTTGACCACTTTATGGTATAAAAAGACACTCCAAGGCTGGGTGTGGTGGCTCATGCCTGTAATCCCAACACTTTGGGAGGCCAAGGCAGGAGGATCATTTGAGGTCAGGAGTTCAAGACCAGCCTGGCCAACATGGTGAAACCCCATCTTTACTAAAAAATACAAAAAAATTAGCCAAGCATGGTGGTGCACACCTATAATCTCAGCTACTTGGGAGTCCGAGGCAGGAGAATCACTTGAACCCAGGAGGCAGAGGTTGCAGTGAGCCAAGATTGCACCACTGCACTCCAGCCTGGGTGACTCCGTCTCATAAATAAATAAATAAATAAATAAATAAATAAAAGCTGTTCCAGGCTCAGCTTGTCTTTTCCTTGTCCTGGCCCTGGAATTAACCGTTTATCCAAGGAGACTTTGATTCTTCAGTGGAGAATGAAATTTTAAAAATCACTATCTGGGGCTGGATGTGCTCCTTGATACTGTTTTGTCACTGTTTCTAGGCCCTCTCAGAGGACAAGTAGGAAATAGATGTATACTTGTGTGCATATACATACATGTACACACATTCATAAATGCACATCCATACTCACATATCTGTATGTACACTTTCTCATCTGTTTCCCCTTCCTTCCTTTCTTTCTTTCTCTTCCCTTCTTCCTTCTGTTTCTGTCTATGTATCTTTCTGTGTCTGTCTGCCTAGATGTTTGTATTAAAACTCACAAGTTCACACAAGTACTTCCAATTCAAATCCAACACTACGTATTTCCAACTCCCTTGTCCAAGAGCATGAAAGCTGGCTCTCATTATCCACAATATATTTACTTTTTTGCTCAATTCTAGAATGTACAAAAAGTCGTTTCTGAATTGTAATCTGTGTCTCTGCTCAAAACGAAGCCTGCAAAATTAGAGTTCAGTATTTGTTTAGAGTACATTTGTCTAAATTTAGCCTGACGGCATATAGTCCAAATACTATGTTCAAAAGTTACTGGGGTTAATTTTTTTCATATTCACTTTTTAGCATGGTTATGTTATTTATCTGAGATTCAGTTTGGTTCATTGGTTTCTGTTGGTATTTATTTGAGGGTTTTTCACTATCCTTAATGGATTTTTTTTTTCCTTCCTTTCCTTCTTCCTCCCTGCGTTCATTCATTTCTTTCTTCCTGTCTCTCGTGTATATGTGAAACATTAACATGGTTCCAAATATACAAAACGATATATTCAGAAAAGTTATCTGCTACCCCATTCCCTCTGTCCTTTCCATCCTATTTCTACCAGTTACCTGTAGATAACTAGTCTCATTAGTCTCTGATTTTTGTTTTCTGTTTCTTTTTGCACAAGCCATTCAGACGCATATATATTTTCTTGTGTCTTTTTTTTATATGAAGGGTAGTATATTATAAGTATACTTTTTGCACTTAGTGCTTTCTGCTAAACAATATATTCCAATCTCGCCACATTAATTCATAGAAGTGTCACAGAGATCTTCCTCATTTTTTTTTACATCTTCGTTTTACTGCATTTTGTGGATAGACTATTGTTTATTTAGCTACTCTCCTCCATGGGGACTCAGATTGATTCTAGTAATTTACAATTACAAACAATATGGCACAGAGTAACCCTATACATATGTATTGTTGGCGGTGTATCTGCAGGGTAAATTCCTAGAAGTGAGACTCCTGGGTCAAAAGGTAAATGTGACACTTGTCCTCCAAGTTGCCTGCTTGGGTCTCTTTCAAGAGTCTTTTCTTTCTTTCCTGCTCTAAAGCTTTTTAATTTAAAAAAAAAAAAGTGATGAATGCGTGTGTTTTTGTTAGCGATTGCCAAATTCCCTTCCATAAGAATTATGCCAATTTGCATGACCACCAGCACCTCTTCTGTGAGGGTGCCTGCTTCCCACTGCCTCACCAACAGCGTGTATTACTATACTTTTAAATTTCTGCTAATCGATTGGGTAAGAGATGGTATTTCCATGTATTTTTAATTTGTGTTATGAGATTGAACATCTTTGTACGTACCTAAGGACCTTTTTTTTGGTAAATTACTCATATGTTTTTCCCTGTTTTTATTGAATTTTGGTCTTTTTATACTTCAATAATTATAATTATTATTATTATTTAGACCGTCTTCTCTGTCACCCAGGCTTGACTGCAGTGGCTCGATCTCGGCTGACTGCAGCCTCCACCTCCCAGACTCAAGCAATTCTTGTGTCTTAGCCTCCTGAGTAGCTGGGATGACAGGCGTGCGCCATCACGCCTAGCTAATTTTTGTATTTTTTTAAGTAGAGATGGGGTTTTGCCATGTTGGCCAAGCTGGTCTCAAACTCCTGACCCCAAATGACCAACACTGTTCATCAGTCTATGTACCTTTCAGATGGTAACTACTTGTTTTCTCTTTAGTGAGCTTTTTAACTACTTTTAAAAAATCTGAAATACTTTCCTGAAGTTTTGTCACAATGGATTATTTTTAAGTGACCCTTGATGGCTGTGATTATATAAACACATTGATTGTGAGAGCTGGGGAGGTCATCTCCAAGGTCAAGGCATCACAGGACTGGGTTCATTGAATTTGTAGGCATGGATTCTCCTCATGCTATTGACCTGTCTTTGACAGGTTCATTCTGGAAGACCTAAGGAGGGTACATATTTAAAGCCTTAAAATTGTTTCTTTCCTTTAAACTGATAATCCCAGAACAGATCATTTATCCTAACGAAATAATTTTAAAAGGTTAAAAAACTAAATGCATGGAGATATTAATTGAGGTAATATTTCTATTAGTGGAAAAACTGGAACAATCTAAATGTTTAATAATAACATTATAGTTAAGCATGAAAAGACCATTCATTGGTTTCAGAAAATGCAACAATGACAAATAAAAACTGTAGGGATATGGAAACATGCTTATGTTGAAGTGCAAAATGAAACAAAACTTGTATTTATTATGAGGAAAACTGACAAAAACTTGAGCCTGTGTAAGAAAGCATAAGTAGACTGTTTCAAGTGAGGTACACTTAGGGGCAGGGTAAAAGATGGATCCAGCCACCAAATGAAGTCTCAGGAAGACTTATGAAGAAGTATTATCAGATGGCTTGGGTCTATCCATGGAACAAATTTTAAGAAAGCTCCAATGGGTTATATTGGTCACTTGCTGGGGCCTGACATTTTGAAATAGGACAGAAGTCCATAACTGGGAAATTGAAGGACTTAGTGGTTGCTGCCTGAAACTTTCTGGGTCGACTTTTAGAAGTGGGTCCCAGTATGACATTAGTAAACAGAAGGATAATAGTATGGGACTGGATGATTGTAGGATAGAACCGGGGTATGTGATGAACCCAAGGGTGTAGGAGAGTGGCTGTGTCTATCAGTAAAATAGAAAAATGCCTCTTAGCACTAATGATCTCGTGGCGAAATTTTAGAAATTTGGTTATAGACATGTACCAACTGTGCAGTATGGAATTTTTCTGATGTCTGCTTTTATTTGCTTCTTAAAGAACCAGCTGCAGTTTAATAGGAACGTTCCTACACATTCAAGCAACTTGGCAATCCGATATTCTTGCCCGCATGCCATTAGAATTGAAAAACTGAAGCACTCATACAATGAATCATACCATTGTAAAGATGCAGATTGTAGAGTTGGTCCTGACCTAGGCAGTTCAGTTTCATTTTCTGTCATATCAGAAGAGAGACTTAGTTATGCTGTCCACCTAGCCAGAAGAGATGTGAAACGAAGACAATTTGAAGAACATATAAAAGAACATCATCTCAGAAGTCAGCCTCAAAGCTCTCGGAAGTGTGGACATACTAAGTGTAAAATACCTGACCACAGGGTGGAAAGGAAGGAATCAAAGAGTCAAGCAGCCTGTCAGTGCAGCCAGCAGCCGTCCAAAGTAGAAATCTCCAGCTCGGGTGCCAAAGTATACCTTTACTCATCTCATCCAGGCCAGTCAGATCTCACTGTGCCAAATTCACCACCCACCCGTGATCCGGGACTTCAGCCTCATCCCAGGACAGGTGACCACAAAAGCATAAGTGAACAGAAAAGCCTGCTAGAAGTCCAGCGACTCCAGAAAGAACTGAGCAGTTGTATCCACAGAATTGAAGAGGTAACGAAAAAAGGTGAGAAAAATTAGATTCTTTTCTTCGATTTAAGGCTGTGAGTATGGGGTAGTTTAAATGCATTCCTTGAGGACCCTTAACCCCTACAGCAGTTTCATTCCTTCCTTCTGTGAGTTGGTTCACTGGAGTGTGAGCACTCAGGACAAGACAGTTAGGCTTAGAGTTTGAACAGTGTCTTCCCCCAGCTCCTCTTTCCAGCAGAGGGACATGAAAGAACTTTTTCACTGTGGCTGCCCTTCGAATGTGCACTGACTGAGGGCCCAGCCTAGGAGGTGGCGTTAATGTTGGCTGAACCTTAGGTCTTCTGGGACCTGAGTGCAAATTATCCTATAATGTTTTCCCTCTTCTGGGAAAATTATTTTTCGATTTGCTCAAAAAAAGAGCATAAAGTATTTATATTATAGGTAAAACCAGTTCTCACTTGGGCAGTATTTAGGTGAGTACACACCAGTGACAAGGGAAGTTGTGGGTATATGTGTAAAATGAGCACAGGGTAGGAAGGAAGAAGTTTAATCATCGTATATGGTTTTCTGCAGTTCTGCAGTGTTCTCAGGGCCCTTGCATTTCCCTGCTGAGTAGAAGACTGGTTCCATGTGGAGAATTTGGGGTTACCATAACTAACAAGTAGAGAATCAAGCCCAGCTTTCAGACTGCAAGGGGTATGGAGTTGAGCATCAAAAGAAACTGTTGCGCTAGGGCAGTACATAGTCTAGAATTATTTTTTGCATTTTCAATTTAATTTATGCATATGTACATATATGCATCTTATGTAAAGAATTTAAGGTACTTTAAGAAATACTTGTGATTGAATGAGATAAAACAAAAATGCACATGACGACATTGTGGCAAATGAAGCAAAAGGAAAGGAAAAGCATTTACTAGGGATGAGTCACAGATTTGCTTCCGAGCTTCCTAGGAGCCAGCTAAAGAGGGGACTTCAGTCACTTGGAGAATTTACAAAGTCTAAGACGGAAAAAAACAATTGTGTAAAGAAAACAGTGATTCCACATATTAAGGCCAGAAAGAAATTTCTCCTGCAGGTCTTCTTCAAGAGTGTGCTGTATAATATCATGAACAATTCAAAAACATTCCAGTATAAAAGTAACAGAAATGTTGTGGCTTGTTTCTCTTGACATTCCTTAGTGTCAGCCTGTGGCATGGCCCCCTGCACACTTTGGTTGAAGCCCTGTGGGCAGGGGAACAAAGCCACAAGGCACACTGCTCCGGTGATCTGGCCTAATACCGGGGAGCTGTTAGAGCGGTGATCTGGCCTAATACCGGAAACTGTTAGAACAGAGCTTTCAAAGCCTCTGTGGGGAAGGACTGGGTTGGTTTATTTTATTTACATACATTTTCAGTGTGTCATAAGTCAGTACTTTGTGAACTATAATAAAAATGTCACGGTAGTGGCAAACTGCTATGGAAACACGTAAATGTATGCTTTAAATTTCTGTACCTAACCTTTCATGGACGAATAATAGTTTGCGATGGCCCCTGGCTGCAGACCCCCTTTAAAGCAGCCCCGAAGGCCCATTTGTGCTTCCCAATGCTGCTTTGTAGATAGCTGCAAGCGCTGCATCAGAAATCGTCTGCAATGAGCCTTCAAACCCCCCACCTAAGCCCGTTCCATTTGTGTTCGTATAAGTATGTGAATCCGGATTTCCTCCCTACCATGCAGCCCAAACGAGATGAAAATAATTAGACATATAAGGTCTCATGAGACTGCATCTGTATGTACAACTTCTGACTTCAGATTTTTGCTTTCTTCAAAACAGCCTTATATTCTTTGCATTGTTTGATGTTTTAAAGATTAAATATGAAAAATTTGAACTTATAAAATACACTTTTACTAATTGAAGATTCCCTTTTCTTTGATAATTGGACTATATTGGAGTTTTGTATAAGAATTTGTGTAAGTGTATTTGGAAACCACAGCCTGGAAGGAATAGATAGATTGCATCTCCTTCAGGCAGTTTTCCAGAAACAATTTCTTTGAACCAGTCTTTTGAAGATGTAGAGCACCAGTGTGTACAAGGGTATGCTTCCTGAGAAATGCATGAAGACTCTAGGCACTCAAATAATTTTAAGACTTGCTATCTTAATATGTTAGAGAAAGGACTTGTCTTTTCAAATCAAGATTAAGGCTGGGCATGGTGGCTCACACCTGTAATCCCAGCACTTTCGGAGGCTGAGGCAGGCGGATCACTTGAGGCCAGGAGTTTGAGACCAGCCTGGCCAACATGCCGAAACCCTATCTCTACTAAAAATACAAAAATTAGCTGGGTGTGGTGGTGTGGACCTGTAATCCCAGCTACTGAGGAGGCTGAGGCATGAGAATCACTTGGCCCGGGAGGTGGAGGTTGCAGTGTGAGACTGGTAACAGTGTGAGACTCTGCTTCAGAAAGAAAAAGAAAACAAAAGATTATGATAAGATGCTATCTTAGTATCTTTTTTTTCTTCTTCTTCTTCTCTTTTTTAAGACAGTCTCATTTTGTCACCCAGGCTGGAGTGTAGTGGCACAATCTGAGCTCACTACAACCTCCACCTCCTGGGTTCAGGCAATTCTCCTGCCTCAGCCTCCCGAGTAGCTGGGATTACAGGTGCACACCACCACACCTGGCTAATTTTTGTATTTTTAGTAGAGACAGGGTTTTGCCATGTTGGCCGGGCCGGCCTCGAACTCTTGACCTCAGGTGATCTGCCCGTCTCAGCCTCCCAAAGTGCTGGAATTACAGGGGTGAATCACCATGTCTGGCCAGGATTTCTCTTTTGAATTCGACATTTGATTATTCTCTATTAAACAGCAAAGAGTAAAGACCATGTTAAGTGTCTTTCAGGACATATTTAGTGGCTGATCAATAGGCATTTATTAATATCTTCTTTACATTGTAAAACTAATCTTGCTAAACATAACAACAGGCCAATAAAAAGTTTTTGAAAAAATAGCAAGAATAACAGATTTTGGCTCAATATAAAGAATTTTAAAATAGTAAGAGCTGCCTCATAGTGAAATCGTTGTCCAGTGGGAATTCTGGCTGGAGGGGAGCTTGATGGAGTAAATGCCTTCATATCCCTTCCATCTCTCAGTCAGTACACAGTACCAGTTACTGCTGGTTTCTTGGCTGATGAAAAATGAAATTTTGTGTTATGATAGCTTCATTTTTTTCTTAATAAAACCAGAGATTTTCAACTTTATTATTTCTGTAAGTAATCGAAGTCTTTGTAAGTTTTAATATATGGTTTATAATCCACTTTTGGGGAAAACTATTAATATTTTCAGGTAGACTAGAAGAAGCTTTGGATCCAGATGAAGAACGTCGAATCCGTGTCAGGAGACAGGAGCAAGCTGCTCGCTCTGCCCGAATGCTCTACGTGCTCCAGCAGCAGGTGTGAAAAGTTCAGGGAGAAGTAGGGCAGTCAGCCTTGTGTACTGCTTCCTTAGAGAGTCTCCGTTTTCCTTTGGTCTCAGAAAGATGAGCACTGGAGTATCCCATATGAGTTCTGAGAGATTTGTGAGGCTCAATTTCCTGAACACATGGGCAAATAATTCTCATTCTTTTTGTAATCTGTGTGTGTGTGTGTGTGTGTGTGTGTGTGGGTGCGTGGGTGTGGCCAAACTCCTTAAACAGTGGTTCTTGACTTTTTGAGGTCATAGACCTTTGAGAATCTATTAAAAGCCTCTCCTCCCCACCCCCAAGATGCTTATACGTTATATAGCACATATTTTTGCATAGGAAGTCAGGTGGATCAGTTACCCTGAACCCTTGGTCCTAGCTGTGGACCCCAGTCTTAGAGAAAAGGGACCTTGTTTGTTTCCCATCTATTTCATGTTTATAATGTATAGAAGCTTGTAATAGTAAATAATTTGGTAAACAGCAAAGAGTAAAGACCATGTTAAGTGTCTTTGAGGACACTTTAGTGGCTGATACACAGGCATTTACATTCTTTACGTTGTGATGGATTTTAAAAAAGTGTTTGTTGTGACTTTCATGCCTTATACATTAGTAAGCCTTTTACTCATTTCTGGTCACTGAAGTCACATGTTAGCCTTATTGCTTGAACCAAAAACTGTACTTTTTCATTGAAAAGAGCATGCCTGAGTTAGGTTTTGCACTGTATTCTTTTGGGTTCTATTTCAGTTCTTATTCTACACTGCTGCCGTAGAGATTGCTCTAAAACATGAATCTTACCATGTCAGACCTCTGCTTAAAAGACTTTAGTGGCTCTCTGTAACTTAGAGGACGAAAGCTAAACTCTTCAGCGTGGCGTGTAAGACTTCACGATCCGGTCCGCCTGCGTTTCCAGAGTCACCTCCACCTTCACTCCTTCATGTTAAATTCCTATTACACTGGGGACCAAGGGATGAAGGTGAACACTGCCTATTTACCATCTTGAACTGGAAACCAGTAACTGTTTTTTGGGTACATGAATGAAGAGCCTTTTTTCATTTTCAAGTGACTTGAATTAATAATGGTTATATTTGGACAAGATGAGATATATCGATGTATCCTTTTCTACAAAAAAGATCCATGGAAAGGTATGAAGTTTTCTTTTTTCCCCTTTACAAAACAGGTAAAAGAAATCCAGGAAGAATTGGATAAATTGAGTCCACATAAAATTAAACACACTAAGAAGGTATGCTGCAATTAAATTATTTATTAAATTATTTATAAATTAAAAATATTTATAAATATGAATATTATAAATTACTTATAAATCACATTTCCCAGTGTTTTGTTAGTATTGTGTAGGGCCCTCTGCACTAATGTTATTTTCAGTACTTGTAGAAACCTGTTAGTGAGGGAGCGAGCACTTTAAATATTCTGAATATGGTTGCCTTCCAAGGAACAGGTTCTAAAAAATAGATTTTTATTTTTGTTGCTGCTGGTGTAAGAAATTGGGAATAGTAAGGAAAAGACTGTCACTGGAAAACTGTAAACTTTAAACTCACTTTACTATGAAAAAGTTTTCACAATAGAAAGCACTTTATACAGAAAGACGACAGGCTGTACATATTCTTAGAAGTTGGGTGATTGTTAGCAAGTTCTGAGTATGGAAATGACTTCTCTCATCTTGTTTATTACCAGTCATGGGCAATGTCTAAGCTGGCGGCTGCCCATCGAGGAGCCATTCGGGCCTTACAGATGTTTGTCACTCAGTTTACTGACCGAGGGGAGCATCCACTTCCTGCTCGGTGTAGGGAACTGGGCAGCCTTATTCGCCAGCTTTCGCTTTGTTCTGCCAAGCTGGATGCGGACCCTTCTGTTCCTGATGTGGTTATAGATATTCTGCAACAAATTGAGGTATGGAATTGATTCCAATTTTTGTTAGAGGTGTATCGGAAGTAATGCTTACTATTACCTAGTTTCATTAGGATTTATGGAGAATACAAGACAAAGCCATTACCTAGTGAATTAAAAGCTTTGCAGAGGGCAGAAGAAACACTTATTTTTATTTCGTTATTTTTACAGTCTAGTCTATGTTATCGTATTTCACTACTTCAAAAATTGGTGACTTGAATATAAAACATATAACAACTTTAAACCAGGTTCATTAACTAAACGGAATGTGCCATTCCCTGGCCCATGCCATTTGAGAAAAAAATGTATTAGCATAGAAAAGGAAACCAGTAAAGCATTCTTAGATTAGAATATCAGTGTTTAATTTAGATGGATTTTAGAAAAGAAGAAACACTTAAAGGTACAGTATATGGAATCAGAACCTTAAATCTTGTGATATAGCTAGAGAGTTCTAGAAATCACAACTGGCATGCATTAGACAGGAATTGATAGTGTTCTTGCTCTTGTATTTCTCTAGATAGATGAGATCACCTATAAATCAGCGTGGACAAATCCAGTAAACTTTGTTTTGTTTCTTTTTTCACTGGTGTCAAAGATACCTCAATTTTATAGCTCTCTGAAGTTTGCATGGTGGTACCATATAATTTTGCCATTTGAACCTGTCTTTGGCAGTATGCTTTGCAATGGGTTTTACTGCTGTTGTACGGATTAAGCTTTTTTAGAAAAGCAAAAGTTGGAGAGATGACAGTTATTTTTCTTAAGAGCTAGAGATCAAATTCTGTCTTCTGACTCCCATGCTAGTATTAGTTCCCCTACACCATATATTTTCGTCCACAAATAGAAAGGTGATCTTTATGTTAGTGTGGCATAGTAAGCTGTTAGCTGTAGAAGAAAGGTGGATAGTGGAGAGAATTCTAGACTAAATGACACTCCGGTTCTACCACCATTAACCAGCTCTCGGTGGTCTTTAAGGCCCCTTCTGCCTTCACAGTTTCATTGTCAAGCAAATATGATTGTGATTTTCATTGGTTGCATTCGTGTATATAGAGCTCACTGTGAGGAATGCTGTTGACAAATGCAGACCTTAGAATTTCAGGCCGCATCTCAAGTCATGTGATGCTTTTTTAACATATCCATAAGAAACGTTTATTGGCCGAAATAACTTCATTTAGAGTACACATCTTCATAATCCTAGAAAGGATCTGAAGAGACTCTCTAGTCCCTCTTCTACATTGTGAGCTTGAATAAGAGTACCTTTAACATAATGTTTTTTCAACATTTTGAATGTTTATCTCCCCTGCTTTTCAAAATGCAAGAAATGGGTTATTTTTCCTGTTGTGGCCCTACCCCATCTCACGGTGTATTGTCTTACTATGTTACTACTCTCTGAACTAAATCTTCCTGACTGTGTTCAGTTGTCCTTAATCTGTACTGACCAGGTGGAGACTGGGCCCTGACTTCCCAGTAATGAATGGGTGGGAACTTATTAGAGGATATGCCTCTTTTTAGGAAGGTGAGACACAGATCTTCTACTCTTATTGACCTATTAAGTATTCTTTAGTTCATGAAAATGTATGTTAGATATAGTATGTGTGTCCACTTGAAAGACTATTTGAGTTTATGAGATTTTTGTTGATGATTAAAATGCTTTTGAAGCAGATGGGATAATGTTCTGAAGACTATTGTTAATTTCTAAAATGATGATCCTTTAAGATTTGGATGCCTTTAAAAGTAGTCATATTCATTATGTCTTTGCTATTGGCTTTAGTGAGCTACACATCTGAAAGTACTTGCAGAAATTGTTATTAATTAGATATCCTAAATAATAACGTTTTTTAAATTAAGATTATATTAACTGTTAGAGATAGCCATTTAATAACACATTTCCCTGGAGTCCTTATTTTCAATTTTGTGATTAAAAGTCGTACTTTTCTGAGATAAACTAAGAGAATAATTGATTGTTTTTGTGGCAGGCTTTGGAATCTCTCCTGGAAAAGAAACTGTCACCAAAAAAGGTGAAAAAATGTTTCAGTGAAATTCGGAGCAGATTTCCTGTTGGTAGCCAAAAGGCCTTAGAGAGATGGCCAAGTATATCACCAAAGGGTGAGAGGAGGCCCCTCACAGCAAAGGGCACATGCCCACAGGAAACAAGTCAACCTTCCATGGCAAAGCAGCTTCTTGCCGGTATGTGTCTTAAAGTGTTTGTTGCAAGATATTTTATTCATTACAATTATCTGTGCTGTAACAGTTACTGCACTGAGGGGAAAGTCAGGATTTAGGACCTAGCCCACAACAGATGAACTTTAAGTAGGATCAGTAGATAGCAACCAAGATGCTCCCTCAGGCTGGAGGCTGGAATATTCTATAGAGGAAGGTTGAGAAAGTAACATTTCCTTTTGCTACATCATAGTGTTTGGGCTACCCAAGGCAAATTCCCATAGAGCTGGAAGTTAGAACCCTACTTTAAAAAAAAGTTTATTTACAATGATAGAGATATATACACACACAGAGACACACACATACATTATATATATATATATATATATTTTTTTTTTTTTTCCTCAGATAAGTTTTTGTTATTCTAAGAAGTGGAATTGTTAGGTGATACAGTATGCGCATTTAAACAGATACTGCCAACTTGCCCCTTAAAAGTGGGCACACATTTATGTCTTGACTAGCGGTGACATCAGTATGTATTTCCACTCATATTCGCCAAGTATGTTATATAAAAAAATTTTGAAAGCTTTCCAGTCTCAGTGGACAGTGGCATCTTCTTGTTTTCTGTTGCATTTCGTGATTCCTGGTGAGGGTTGTCGTTTCTTCGCATGCTCCTTAGCCGTGTTATTTCCTCTTCTGTAATTTGCCTGTTCATATTCTGTATCCATCTCCCTGCTCGGTTTTAAGTGTTTTGCTTATGGATGTGTATGTTAGGATACTGCATTTCGTTGGTCTGAGGTACACATTTGAATGCTCCTGAAATTATTATTAATTGATGACAACTTGTAGTTAATTGTAACAGTTTAAAATTGTAAACAGTTTAAACATTGAAAAATTCCTGGTGAGGTATAAAATACTGATGTGTCTTATAATTGATGTTTTAGATTTGATGAAATATGGGACTTTGTTGGTTAACTCTTGTATTTCTCTAGATAGATGAGATCACCTATAAATAAGTATGGACAAATCCAGTAAACTTTTTTTTTTTTTCTTTTTTCTTTTTTTAATTAAAGTAGAACATACAAGTTGGGGGCGGTGGCTCACACCTGTAAACCCAGCACTTTGGAAGGCCAAGGCAGGTGGATCGCTTGAGCCCAGGAGTTTGAGACCAGCCTGGGCAACATAAGTAGACCCTGTCTCTACAAAAAATGCAAAGGTTAGCCAGGAGTGGTGACTCACGCCTGTGATCCCAGCTACTTGGAAGGCTGACACAGGAGGATCACTTGAGCCTGGGAGGTGGAGGTTGCAGTGAGGTGAAATTGCACCACTGCGCTTCAGCCTGGGTGACACATACAGATAGAAAAGTACACAAAATAATGTAGATTTATAGCTCAATTAATTACCAGAAAACAAAAACATCTGTATAACTGCTATCCAGGTCAAGGAATAGAACATTACCGGCATCTAAGAAGTTCCCCTTTGAGTTACCCCTTCCAATGTTTATCTTCTTCATTTTCCCCAGATTATTCTGATTTTTTTTTTTTTTTTTTTTTTTTTTTTGAAGTGGAGTCGCACTCTGTTGTCCAGGCTGGAGTGCAGTGATGCGATCTCGGCTCACTGCAACCTCTGCCTCCCGGGTTCAAGCAATTCTCCTGCCTAGCCTCCTGAGTAGCTGGGATTACAGGTGCGCACCACCATGCCCAGCTAATTTTTGTATTTTTAGTAGAGATGTGGTTTTACCATGTTGGCCAGGCTGGTCTTGAACTCCTGACCTCAAGTGATCCAGCTGCCTCAGCCTTCCGAAGTGCTGGGATTACAGGCGTGAGCCACAGCGCCTGGCCTATTATTGGAGTTTTTAATTGTTTTAGAGTTCTGTATTCAATCTACTTACATTTAATGAGATTAATGACATATTTGAACTTTTTTCTGCCTGATTTTATGTTTCATTTGCCAAAGTTTTTTTCTTTGTTGTAATTTACTACATTAATCAAAATTTTATTTCATTTTTTCCTCATTGATTTGAAAGTTATATTTATCAGTCCAGAATTCGTTGATTTATTTCTCGATCTGCCACTATTCTGTGGAACCTAAATAATTGAGTGTTCCACTTCTACCACAAGTGTAACTGTAAGAGACAGGAAAAACCAAACTGTTTTTCCTACTTACTTAAGACTGTCAATACTTCACCTCTGACACCAAATGAGTAGGGTTTTGCCATACCAAACAATTCTCCAGGGGACACCAACTGGGTATCCTGTAATTCAACTCAGTCCTGACACTGTCTCCCTGGAATTAGAGTCAGATACCACGGGTTAAGGTTCAGTCCCATAAGACAATCCAACTTCAGACACCAGTCACAAGTCCCAGGTTGTGACCTATGCTTCTGAGTGACAGGCTATAAAATTGGGGCTTCCTTGACCCCCTCCTGGGGTTTGCTAGGATGGCTCATAGAACTTAGAGAAACACTTTACTTATGTTTACCCATTTATCATAAAGGGTATTATGGAAGATACAGATGAACAACCAGATGGAAGAGATGTGTAGGACAAAGTGTAATATGTGGAAGGGCACAGAGCTTCCATGCCCTCTCCAGGGGAGCCACCCTCCAGGACCCCCCACATGTTCGCTATCCTGGGAGCTCCTCAAACCCTGCAGTTCTGGGATTTGTTTTTTTCTTTTTCTTTTTTTTTTTGAAACAGAGTCTCGCTCTCGTTGCCCAGGCTGGAGTGCAGTGGCGCGATCTCGGCTCACCGCAACCTCCGCCTCCCGAGTTCAAGTGATTCTTCTGCCTCAGCCTCCCGAGTAGCTGGGATTACAGGCATGTACCACCTTGCCCGGCTAATTTTATATTTTTAGTAGAGACAGGGTTTCTCCATGTTGGTCAGGCTGGTCTTGAACTCCCATCCTTAGGTGATCCACTCGCCTCGGCCTCCCAGAGTGCTGGGATTACAGGCGTGAGCCACCGCACCCAGCTAGTTCTTGGATTTTTATGGAGACTTCATCACATAGGCATGATCGATGATGAACTCAATCTCCAGCCCCTCTCCCCTTCCTGTAGGATGGAGGATGGGACTGGGAGTTCCAAGCTTCTAATCATGGCATGGTCTTTCTGGTGACCAGCTCCAAGAGTCACCTCATTAGAGAAAAAAAAAAGAAAAATGCTTCCTTAGCCAGGAAATTCCAAGGGATAAGACCTCTGTGTCAGGTACTGGGGTTAAAGACCAAATATTAGGAAAAAAAGATGAACCTAGCGCCCCTATGCTAGGGAAATTAGAAGGGTTTTAGGAGCTCTGGGCCAGAAACTGGGCTCGAGACCAGATATTTATTTTTTATTATATTACAGTAAAAACCTAATTTGTTCATTTACTATTAGATATTTATTCACTTTAATGGGATGTTCGCTCTCCTTCGTTGGTAGGCAGGTAAAACTAATATAGTGTCTTCCTTCTAATTTAGAAGTCTGCCTTTGCCAGCCTTTTCCTTGAGGGTGGGTATCAGATTTATTTGTCCTTACATCCTCTATGATGAGCCCAGCATCTGCCACATAGTTAGGCACTTAAGTGCTTGTTGAAAGACTCTATGAAGAAATGTAATTGAATAAGAAAAGATTTCTGAGTAGCAAATCATAGTAACTTGAGTTCGGGGTGCTAGGGAGCTCATTTTGATAGACTGGAGGAAATGGAGAGAACATTCCAGGCCAGCACACAGAGAAGTGTTTGCTAAAGGAGTTAGAAGATTTGAGGTGCTCATCAGCTGACTAGTGAAAAATGGAGACCAGTTTCAGAGAGAAGCTGGAAAACCTGCTAACCTAAAACTCATTACAGGAACAAATGTAGGAAAGCTGGGAGGCAGAGGGGAGAAATTTGGACCAAGGAGACCTAGATTCTAGGCCCACCTCTGCCAGTTTGTGAATCTGGGTTGACTTAATCTGTCTGAATCTTATTTATTTATTTATTTTGAGACATAGTCTTGCTTTGTCGCCCAGGCTGGAGTGCAGTGGCATGATCTCAGCTCATTGCAAACCCTGCCTCCTGAGTTCAAGCGGTTCTCCTGCCTCAGCCTCCGGAGTAGCTGGGATTATAGGCACGTTCCACCCTGCCTGGCTAATTTTTTGCATTTTTAGTAAAGATAGGGTTTTACCACGTTGGTTAGGCTGGTCTTGGACTCCTGACCTCAGGTGATCCACCTGCCTCGGCCTCCCAAAGTGCTGGGATTACAGGTGTGAGCCACCGCGCCCGGCCTGAATTTTTTCATCTATAAAATGGGAAGGATAGTCTTTGTGTTTTGTGACTGACTTAGTTGTTGTAAGTGGCAAATTATCTAGTTGCTAAATGCTGTAAAAATCTACGGTGGCATTTTTAGTTTTAATAATAGCACTAAGTTATTAAGAAAAGGCTAGATTATGTTAGGCATTTTCTAACTAAGGAAACAAATCTTTGGTGGCTATTTTAAAAGGAGTTTTGGGCCAGGTGCAGTGGCTCATGCCTGTAATCCCAGCACTCTGGGAGGCCGAGGCTGGCGGATCATGAGGTCAGGAGATCGAGACCATCCTGGCTAACACGTGAAACCCCGTCTCTACTAAAAATACAAAAATTAGCCGGTATGGTGGCATATGCCTGTAGTCCCAGCTACTGGGGAGACTGAGACAAGAGAATGGTGTGAACCCAGGAGCCGGAGGTTGCAGTGAGTCGAGATCGCACCACGGCACTCCAGCCTGGGCGACAGAGTGAGACTCTGTCTCAGAAAAAAACCAAGGAGTTTTGCGTGGCTATAGAGAAGTAAACTTCAGTTGTCTGGAAAACGTATTTATGGGGAACAGCTCTATGGTCCCTGACAAGGCAGAATGAATGGGACTTACGTGGGACCGAAAGCCAGAAGACTTGGCTCTGCCACTCCTTGGGAACCTTGAGTAAAACACTTAAGGTTTTGGTAGCCCTCCTAGTTTTATTTTATATTTGTTGTTTTTTCTTGTTCTCTGGATTTCAGAAGGTTACATTTTCCTATTTCTGTCTTAGGTATCACTCTACCCAATTCTTCCATTCTGATTTCCTAAGGTCTTCTCTTCCCCACCCACCCCTGAAAAAATACCCTGGGGAGCCAGTGGGATGGAAAACCCTCCCTGTGTACTCTTCACTCGGAGTATATGCCTGAGCCTGATTTGATCAGCTGTCTTGTGATTTACATCAGAGTTGGCTGGTGCAGTTTTTTCGCAGCTTCTGAACTGTTCTTGCATTGGTTGATTCCATTAGTGTAACTTGTCAGCGATGAGGATGGTGGCTCCCTTCCCACTACCAGCAGTATCCTCAAACTCACTCCTAAAACTTATGCTGTGTTTACATGCTGATTTATGCAAATCATTACTGGAAAGGTATCAGGACCTACAGTCAGAGTTGCTTTGATGTATATAAGCTTGGGAGTTAAATAAATTACAGACCAAGGATTTTGGATTTTTTTTTTTTTTTTTTTTTTTTTTTTTTTTTTTTCTGTTGAGACGGAGTCTTGCTCTGTTGCCTAGGCTGGAGTGCATTGGTGCGATCTCAGCTCACTGCAAGCTCCACCTCCTGGGTTCACGCCATTCTCCTGTCTCAGCCTCCTGAGTAGCTGGGACTACAGGTGTCTGCCACCATGCCCGGCTAATTTTTTGTATTTTTAGTAGAGATGGGGTTTCACTGGGTTAGTCAGGATGGTCTCGATCTCCTGACCTCATGATCCACCTGCCTCCAAGGATTTAGTTTTACCATTCTTTTCTTCTGATTTATATTTCCTTGCTATGTAACTTCTTTTTTTTTTTTTTTTTTTTTTGAGATGGACTTTCGCTCTGTCACCCAGACTGGGAGTAGCTGATACTACAGGTGCACACCACCACGCCCAGCTAATTTTTTTTGTATTTTTAGTAGAGATGGAGTTTCACCATATTGACCAGGCTGGTTTTGAACTCCTGATCTCGTGATCTGCCCACCTCGGTCTCCCAAAGTGCTGAGATTACAGGCGTGAGTCACTGCGCCCGGCCCCTGTGTAACTTCTGTAGCTTTGATAAGTACCTAATTAAAGTACCTAATTAAAGGATGTAGTGACAGGAAATCTGACCCTTGACTGACTGTTAAAGTAGTCCGAATGTAGTTTTCCTTTGTTGTGAAATATTTAAAATATACAGAAAGGAATAAAAAGAATAATATTGTATATCCACTACTTAAATTTAATAAATTTTAACATTTTTGCTTTAATTACTTCAGAATTTTGTTTCTTAGAAATAAAATACAGCACAGGTTGAGCATTCCTTATCCAAAATACTTGGAACCAGAAGTGCTTTGGATTTAAACATTTTCTGGATTTTGGAATATTTACTTTCTACCTACCGATGGAACATCCCAAACCCGAAAATCTGAAATGCAAAAGGCTCCAGTGAACATTTCCCTAGAGCATTATGTTGGTGCTCAAAAAGTTTCCACTTTTGGAGCATTTTGGATTTTGGATTTTTGGGATTTGGGATGCTCAACCTGTAGTCCCTTCTTATCCAAGGGGATACGTTTCAAAACTTACCCCAAAGTGGGATACCCAAAACTGAGGATAGCACCTAGCTCATTTGCTGTCATTTGGAACACATTTCTGTTCATGTCTTCCAGCCACTAATTTAATTCTTTTTCCATCCTAAGTATCACTCACTATGGCCATAACTTGTCAGTTTGAGGTGTGACAACAAAACTAGCTTTGAATTTCTTTTTCCTTCTTCACAATTTCACGAAAAGAAGATTCATTCTTACTAGATTCAGTAATAGCAGCATATGATTTTTTTTCTCTTTCCTTATTAAGTGGAGAACTTTACCTTTTCACTGAAAGGGGACGTTTTCCAGCTTCTTCAGCATATCTGAATTGCCAGCATCGCTGTAGTTGCTCTTTGAGGCCATTGTGAAGGCAAGTAAGGGTTACTGGAACACAAGCACTGCAATACGAGACAGTCGTTCTGATCGCCAAGACAGCTGCTAGGTGACTAACAGGCAGAGAGCGTCTACAGCATGGATACACAGTTTAAAACTTATGGGCGGGGCGCGGTGGCTGACGCCTGTAATCCCTGCGTTTTGGGAGGCTGAGGTGGGTGGATCACCTGAGGTCAGGAGTTCGAGACCAGCCTGACCAGTATGGTGAAACCCCATCTCTACTAAAAATACAAAAATTAGGCGTGGTGGCACACACCTGTAATCCCAGCACTGTGGGACGCTGAGGCTGGTGGATCACTTGAGGTCAGGAGTTTGAGACCAGCCTGGCTGGTCTTATAAAAATATAAGACAGGTCTTATATTTTTAGACCTGTCTGTACTAAAAATATAAAAATTAGCTGGACATGATGATGCACCCTGTAATCTAAGCTACTCGGGAGGCTGAGACAGGAGAATTGCTTGAACCTAGGAGGCAGAGATTGCAGTGAGCCGAGATCGTGCCACTGCACTCCAGCCTGGACAAGAGAGCAAGACTCCGTCTCAAAAAAAAAATAAAAATAAAAAAATAAAAATAAAACGTATGAATTGTTTATTTCTGGAATTTCCCATTGAATATTTTTGGACCCAGGGCTGATGAGGGGTAACTGAAATTGAGGAAAGTGAAACCGGATGACAGTACAGTTGGGGCCCCTTTTGTATTTTTCTCCTCATTCCATTCTCTTTCTCCCTTACTAGAAGTTACTATTGTTATTATATTATAGACCCATTCTGTTTTTACATTTGTACTGCTTGTATATCTGTCATATATAGTATTGTTTTATGTAAATATCTTACCGTATGCATCATTTTGCAGTTTGCTTACCCCCTCCACTTATGTTTGTAAGGTTTTTTCATATTGATACATTGACACACGAATTCTAATTTATTAATTTTACTGCTGTATAGGTTTCCCTTAAATGAATATACCATAGTTTATTTCTCAGCTCTTATTGATGGATATTTTGGTTGTTCCCAGTATTTTGCTTTTATAAACAGTGATGAAGTGAAGTGAATATCTGTGTTCCTGGCTTCCTCTGTCCACATGTTAGAGTTCCTTTAGGCTGAGTATATACCTAGGAGTGAGCTTGCTGGGTTGCAGTGTACAGGAATCTTCAACTTTACCATAGCAATCAAGTTGCTTTCCAAAGTAGTTGGGGAATTTACTGCCATGCTAGTAGTCTGTAAGAGTACTTGTTTTTCCACATCTTTTTATGGATTTAAAATACCTCATTGTTTGAATATTTTTGATTCTAGTGAAGTCAATCATCTTTTCCTATTTTTATTGACAATTCAGATTTTCTGTCTAAATTGCCAGTTTCTATCCTTTGTCTGTTTCTCTATTGGATTGTTTATTTGTCTTATAGGTTTGTAGAAGTTCTTTATATAGTCTGGATATTGGTCCTATGTTAATTATACAGAGATCTACTTCCAGACTTTGGCTTGTCTGTTGACTTTAAGGATGTCTTTTTGTCAAATGGAAGTTGTAGTTTGGTTCAATTAAGTTCAAATATGTCAGTATTACATTTGAGCTTAAGAAAGTCACTTCTGCCCTGGTGTCATACTGATTGTCTTGTGTATTTTCTAATTAAAGCTTTAAAGTTTTCTTTCCACATTTAGGTCTTCATTCCATTTAGACTTTAAGTGTCCAATGCGAGGCAAGGATTCTGTTTTATGTTTTTCTCTACGGATGCTAGTGGTCTTAGCACTGTTTTTTGAACAGTGTAGTTCATACTCACTGAGTTATCATGCTGCCTTTGTCACATCCATGAAGTCTCATTGATTTCTGCCTGTGTTTGCATCACTCCCACACTGCCTTGAATGTTTTCTCACTAAGACTTTATCTTTGGTCAAGTAAGACTGCTGCCTCCACCAACTCCCCACTTCGCTGGTTGTTCTTCAAAGTTATTTGGGCTATTGGGATTTTACTCTGTATGAATTTTGGATCAACTTATTTAGATCCTTGAAAAAAAATCTGCTAGGGCTTTAATTGAATATGCGTTTGAAATTATGGATTATTTGGGGGGAGAACTGACATCGTTATGGTCTATTCATTCATGAAAACAATTTATTTAGACTGTCTTTCATGTCCTTTACCTTTTAAATTTTTCTGTAAAAGCCTTATACCTCTGTCATTAGATTTCTTCCAACATGCCTTATAGTTTTTGTTGTCATGTTAATGAGATTTTTTTCTCTTATATTTTCTATTAGTTATTTTGATATGTGGAGATAATACTGATTTTCTGTTTTCATCTTCTTATATCCGGAAACCTTGCTGACCCCTCTTCTCAGCTGTAATAGTCTTTCTGTACAATCTCTTTGATTTTCTGTATTGTCTCATTTTCAAATAAAGATAGCTTTATTTCCTTTCCCATTGCAGGTTAAATGTCTTATATGGAGTTCAGACTTTATTCTCTATCAAATTAGGGACCCATGGAAGGTTTTGAGTATAGAAGTGACATTTATTTATTTATTTATTTATTTATTTATTATTTTTGAGATGAAGCCTCGCTCTTGTCCCCTAGGCTGGAGTGCATTGGTGCCTTCTTGGCTCACTGCAACCTCCGCCTCCCAGGTTCAAATGATTCTCTTGCCTCAGCCTCCCGAGTACCTGGGATTACAGGTGGCTGCCACCACGCCCGGCTAATTTTTGTAGTTTTAGGAGAGATGGGGTTTCACCGCGTTGACCAGGCTGGTCTCGAACCCCTGACCTCAGGTGATCCACCCACCTCGGCCTTCCAAAGTGTTGAGATTACAGGCGTGAGCCACCGTACCTGGCCAGAAGTGACTTTTAAATATTACATTTGAGAAGAACAATTTTGGTAGCCAGAAGACAGTGTGAAGATAAACAAGAGATCAGTTAGGAGACACTGTTATTCTAGTCACAAGATACTGCAAGCCTGACCTTGGGTAATAGCAAAAGGGAAGGAAGGGCAGAGATAAATGTAAGAGCTATTTTAGAATGAGGATCAAAGGGACCAGGTAAATGAGTAAAGATGAGAGCGAAGATTCAGGCAGTCAGCCGTGATACCTAGGTTTCTGCTTATAAACCCGCCGTAATATTCATAGGAGGAAGAACAGTGTTGACAACAAAACGTCTGCTTCTCAGCAAGGCTAGGATAGATATTTGGAGCCTATCTGTGTATAGCTAATCATTCTCAGAGATTTGATTTGAATAGCATTTTCCTCAGTTCGTTCTTCAAAAATCTCCACGTAGGTAAGTACCAGCCTGCTGCGGAGCTTCCGGAGGCCCAGAGGTTGCAGAGTGAGCTTGATGTATTAGATGCGGATGTCCTTCCGGAAGAAGGACCATTTATTCTAGACCAAAGTGCGAGCTTCAAAGACGAGGTGTTAGCCGTGGCAAAAACAAAAGCAGTGAAGAAGCAGCCTGTGACTGAGAATGTGCCATTTAGGAAGAAAGATACACTGGCGCCAGCACGGCAGCAAGTATGAAATCGTTCCTTTCTTTTGGCCCATTCGTATTAATCTGACGTTGTCAAGGCCACAGAAACTGGTATGCGGTGGAGCCAGTTCTCAGGCAGCTGGATGCTAACAGTCCTTGAGTCTGGCTATTTAAGTCGTTCATATATTTTACAAAACATAACAATTTTTAATATTGTTACTAGAATAGAGAATTCTTTGTATTCCTGCTTTGGTAAGATCCTAACTAATATGATACCAATATCCTAATTGGGCAGGAGATTTTAAAATTCAATTTTTTTCCACTTCTGATTTGGAAGTGTGAGATTTGAGGGGATTAAGATTTGGTTCCTGCCGGGTGTGGTGGCTCAGGCCTATAATCCCAGTACTTTGGGAAGCGAGAGGATTGCTTGAGGCCAGGAGTTTAAGACTAGCCTGGGCAACATAGTGAGACCCCATCTCTACTAAAAACAAAATTAGCCAGGTGTGGTAATTCATGCCTGTAGTCCCAGCTATTTGGGAGCCTGAGGCAGGAAGATCACTTGATCCCAGGAGTTTGAAGCCGCAGTGAGCTATGATCGAGCCACTGTACTCCAGCCTGGGCAGCAGAGTAAGACCCTGTCTTAAAGAAAAAAAAAAAAAAATTAGTTCCTACTGAAGATAAATATCGATCAAGAATAATTACTGCATATTAAAAGGGCATCCTAGGGTGAATGCTTTCTAATATGGCTTTGGGAGCCAGCAGGGTACAACTTGGTTTAAAACTACGTTATATTTTAAACTTCTGTTTAAAACTTACTTATGGCCCTATCAGTGGAAAACTGGCCAAAAGACCACCTCCTGGTCGAATACCCTTATTGTATTAGTGACATTTGGTGGCTTTGCCCAAAGGCTTCTGTAGCAAATCTGTTTATTTTCAGGTGGCCTCCGAAAAGGAGAGTTAGCACTTATCACAAGATATTGACAGATAATGGATTAGGATCAAGTCTGTTTCTTCCCAAACTTCTATGGCAGGGGGCGGCCATGAATCATCGAGATGTCAAGGTTGAACCTGTAAGAATTCAAATGGGAGCTCTTCTCCAGAGACAGAGCCTCATTCTCGATAACATTTTTTAAGTAGCTGTATTCATTCTATTTAGACCTAAGGCCCAGAGAGGTTAAGTATTTTAACGAAGAATGTTTTACACATTACTTGAGCCCAGAAATTCTAGACCAGCCTGGGCATCACAGTGAGACCCTGGCTCTCCAAAAAATAAAAAATTAGCCAAACCTGTTATTTCACATGGTATCTCACACCTGTGATCCCAGCTACTCAGGAGGCTAAGGCAGGAAAATCACTTGAGCCCAGGAGTTTGAGGCTGCAGTGAGCTATGATCATACCTCTGCACCCCAGCTGGGGCATCAGAGTGAGACCCTGTCTCTTAAAAACAAAAAAAGAGAAGAAAAAAGAAAAATAATTTAACAATATGATACGAATTTTTTTTGTTTAGGAAACTAATTGTAAATAAATAAAAATGTATTTTATATATTGTTTATATGTTTAAAGGTGTCAGGCAGAGCCAGGGATTTCAATTCCACACCCTCCACCCCGCCCCCTACCATGATTGTTTCAATGAAATTTACACTCTCCCCCAAATTTCTGCCACAGTGCTTTCTACTCAGGTTTTTCTGAATTGATACATGAATAACATGGAGAACTTGGAGCTTCAGTGAGTCAGAGGTTGAAACCATAGTTTCTTTGATACTTGTTTGGCTTTATAATTCTTACTTATCTTTCACAGGGACTCCGCAAAGCTGAAAGAAGTAGACAAAGCCAAATTCACAGTAAAAGCAGAGTGCAGCAGACAACAGTTTCATCCAGATTAAAAATGAACCGGCAGCCTGTGAAAGACCGCAAGGCACCATGGATACCCCCAAACCCCACATCGCCACCAGCGTCTCCTAAATGGTATGTGAAAACTCAAGGGACCATTTGTGTATGTGATTCTCTTTTTCCTCCACATATTAAAGGCAACCTATAGCTTATAAGGAGCAAATGAAGTAGTAGCCTTAATTTTTTCCATTAAACAGAAATGCTTTTTTGGGTGAGTCATACATGAGAAGTCTTTGTCTGGAAGCTTGTTGGTTCCTTCTTCTGCCTGACTGTGGTTGGAACACCCTTCCATGGGCCACCCCAACACTGGGACATGTGTGATTGTATGGAAGATGGTGGGCTTCCCTTCACTTGTCTCTTCTGCCAATAGATTCTAGTAACTTTAGGCCAGGGACTGTGTCTTTTTTATATTTGAATGTCCAGTGCCAGGCACATAGTAGGCATTCAGTAAATCTTTGCTGAGTAAATAAATATATTAAAATAATTCTAACTCCTAAGTCAAGATAATTATGAACTATAAAGCCATATAGATCTCACCAACACTGTCTAAGCTGCAGGGAGCAATTAGGGTAATGTTGACGTTACTGTCTTGTCATCCCCATTCAGAGCACATTAGAATGAGAAGCTGCCATTCCACAGGGTTAGAGAGGAGAGGAGCAGGGTCCGGTTAGGTGGAAATAATCTTTGGGGGAATCGGTTGAAGATAAAGGGGAGCTTGTTTACCGTGAGACAGTAGTTCTTGAAAACACAATGGAAAGGACCAGGAGGTGGGACGGAAAAAAGGAAGAAGTAAAAAGCAGTGATGTCAGGGGAGAACAAGGGAGAAGATGGGTGATTGCAGGGTTCTGTCTTTGGAGCCATCAGAAGTCAGGGTGAGCAGCCCGGTGGAAGAGAAGCTCCCTAAGATTCCAGGTGAATGTGAAGGAATGGCTGTGCTCATCCATCCACTCTCATTTTCAAGTTAAGGAAACAATGTTTAGAGAATTTAATGTCTTATTCATGTAACAGCCAGACCTAAAATCAGGTCTTCTGATTTCATAATGTGCTTTTTTTGTTTTTATTACTCTATTCTGTTTTCTGTATTTTTGTATACAAGTATTAATATGGAGATGTACATTCAGTTGGTAAGCTCAATGGTTGAAGTTTGTATTATAAACCAAATGTACAGTGGACTGTCTTTTAGAGTGCATGTGTGGTGGGTAGAGCAGGGTGGGTGACGCTTCCAGGCTCACAGTGCTGTTGGGCCTTATAAAGATACAGAGTTGCCTTATAATATGAAATGTAATTAGTGATCCAAATCTATATATTATAACAGAGTTTTGTTGACACTCACCCAATATTCTGTAATTGATCACTGTTTCTCATTTAAAATGGTGATGGCTTCTTTGAAGCAAAGAAGAATTTCTCCCCTTTGACACTGCACCTGAGTGCAGGAGGATCTTACTTTTCTTCACATTCAGCTTCTACCGTAGGGCCCCGTGCTACAGATCACCATTAATTTAATGCTGTTGTCGTCTCTGAGCTGGCACCTGCTTGGATGAGTCATTGGATACAGAGCAAATGATGACAAAGGTATGCTTTTCTATTTTTTTCAGTGCCGCATGGCTAAAGGTGAAATCTAGCCCCAGAGATGCCACCAAAGAGCCTCTCCAGCCAGAAGGTCCTCAAGAGGAAAGTCACCTGACAGGTGCTGTTGAGCACGAAGCAGCCAGGTTTGTGCTGGTGTTTTTCAGATCTTTGAGAATTAAAGAGCTCCTTTTACATAGACGTGGAAGTGACCCCTTTCTTCTCTTTCCTGTGTTTAAAGTTGGTTATTTAAAATGTAGATTATTTTTAAAAATAGAATACATAAAATGTAGTTTATTAAAGTTTTCAGTCAAACTATGTAGCTTATAGTGAGCTCTGCTATTTTTTCTTATTCATTCATAAATTATATATGTGTCAATTATATATCAGTTGCTAGTTTTGTATATGACACTGTTATGAGCTCTATGGAGACTTTAAAAAGGGCAAAAAGGCCATAATCCCAGCCCTTGCTTATTTATAGTCAATAGAGAAGTTACGTAGTTAACTATAATTTAAGATAGAACATGGTATGTAACCTAGGAACTGAGAGAGTTTAGAAAGGGGAGAGCGTTACTTCTTGCTGCAGAGGTCTAGGCTTCATGGATGCAGATGGAAATTAAACTAGGACCAGAAGAACAGGCAGGATTTCAATATGGGAAATGAGATGAGAACATTCTATAGGAAGAGAGCAGTGAAAACAGGTTTCTCTGTATTCATTTGGCTGAAATTGTTCTTACAATTATGGGAAAGTAAAAATGAAAGCAGTCCATTAAATAATTTGACAATATTCATATATCCAAAACCAAAGGAATCAAAGCACTTTTACATACAACCGAGTTGTTCACAGTTAACTTTTCCTTTTTGTTTTTATTTGACTTCACTCTGCCTGTATGGCTCCTGGGGGCTCACTGTTGGTCTAAACTTGAAGGTATAGCAAGGGTTTTGTTTGAGTCTAATAAGAAACCCTAAGTACAAGTGATAGCTAGTTTTCTTGAGAACCTTTGAGACAGGTTCTCATTGCTTTGTGCATCAATGTCTTTTGACATGGAACACGTTCTAGAGAGCTTTAGGGGTACGGAGAGGTTATGTTACCTACTGAGTACCTTAATAGAGCCAGGATTGGTGCTCTGCAGGGATCCTGACTTCTGGTCTGTTTCTGTGATGATGGCACCCTGTGGTGTCGAGGCAGAATTGGTTTGACTCTTGACTGTCTGCTAGGCTCGCTTGGCTTGATGCTGAAACTTCCAAAAGATTGAAGGAACTAGAAGAATTAAAAGCCAAGGAAATTGACAACATGCAAAAACAGAGGTAAATATTTGCTCCTGAGGCAGGAAAAGGTAAGCAGGCCTGTTCTACATCTCTATACATTATGATAAATAGAGATTATTTAGGCCTAGCTACACTCCTTATGTGTGTTGGCTTTCTGCCTCCTTAAAAGACTGTGAAGTCACTTAAGAAGCCAAGTGGGGAGCCAAGACTGGAGCTCAGGGGAGTCCTTACTCTGCCTTGAGGTGAGTTGGGGTGACTCTTGATACTGTTCTCTAGGCTTGACTGGCTTGATGCTGAAACTTCTAGAAGAACAAAGGAACTGAATGAGCTCAAAGCCGAAGAAATGGATAGACTCCAAAAATTGAGGTATGTGTTTCCTTCTTAGGAAGAATAGTGGATGTTTGCCTGTTCTAATTGATCTAGATCTAGCAACCAACCTGGACTGTTAAGGCTTAACTTCATTACATGAATGAATGAATACTTGCTTGTCTACCTGTATATTATACCATATTTTTTGCTAGGAAATGCCTGTTTTGTGTGGAGTTTGGAGGAGAACTGAAAAAAAATATGTAATTGTGGAGAAGTTCTGTCTGAAAGATCAGAGTCTTATGTGTATTTGTTTGGACTGCCCTCAAAGGTACTTTTCTCTAGCCAGATGTCAGCCCTTCCAAGGGCAGAAGATGAGTATGATGCACGTACATATTCTGCTCATGTGAATCAACATATAGCTACTTTAGTTTCACGTGTTAGCTTGAATGCAGACTATGGTTTTCAAATGCGGTTCCCTTTTTCTGTTCACTCCATAAGTGTTTTCAAGACTGTAGGCACTATCGGAGTAAAGAAGCTTGTTAAAAGATTTAGTCCAGCTGCTGCTGCAATTGCCTCATTTTTCCAACTCTGATAGTTCACCCTATGCTCACATTAACAGAATACTCTGTGAAACCTGTGTGCATTCTGTCACCATTCATGATGTAGTGTTCAGTCTCAGGTTAGAAGGGCTGTGGGTATATCGTTAGAAGGCCAAGACTTTTTGTCTGTCATAAAGATTTCAAGTCATACAATCCCAGAATCTTGGGATTTGAAGGATCTTTTCCCCGGAGCTGGTGCTTTTGGCTCCTCTCTACTATCTCCACTGAGGAACTGTCCAGTGTATTTACACACACCCTCTGTGATGGGATAGTCACTACTGTCTGAGGGAATCCATTTCATGGTCATTTATCGCTAAAAAGGTGTGACCTTAGGCTGTGCTGAAATTTGGTTCTCTGTGACTCTTACGCACTTGTCGTTTGGGCCATATAGCAAAAGCTTCATCCTCTGTGTCCCGTTTATTCCCCTGTGTGTTTTTACTTCAAAAATTAAACATATCACACACATAGAAGAACATACTAAATGCACATATGCAATCCAAAATATTACAGAATGAACATCCACGCACCACCATCGTAAGCCAAGAAATCAACCATTGCCACTGCTACAGAAGTTTCCAGCATATCCCTCCTCAGTTGTATCCCCTTTCCCCCTAGAGGCAGCCACTGTCCTGATTCTTGTGTTGATTTTTTCATTAGTCTTCTTCATAAATCTGTCATCTATGTGTGTATCCCTAACAATATCTTGTTTAATTTTAAAAACTGAGAAACAGGCACAAATCTAACTGAACATGCAAAGGGGCAGTGTTGCTGGTAGTATCAGATGAAGACTCCTAGGGGAAGACAGGTTGAACAGAGTCTGGATCCTAATCTGATTTGTGCTTTCATGAGAATTTGTAGGTGCCCCACTCAGGAGGTCACTGAGCAGGGTCAGGAGTGAGTCCTGCACACACAGGGCGTCCTCCATCTGGAGGGCCTGTCGGTGAGCCAGGTCCATTGGACTTCGGGAGGAAGCCTTGTCAGGAGAGGGGCTGCGCTGTAGTACACGGCTTCTCGGCTCGCTCTGGTCAGCTACTGTGGGGATGGGATGAGTGTCCTTAGCAGACAGCAGGTCTGCAGAGAGCAGCAGAAACTTCATCAGCAAAAGGGCAAGACAAGCCAGGAATCTAGGCTTAGACCTCCCATCTCCCATATTGTGTTGTAATCTTCTTCAGTTTACTTGCTTGTTTTGATGGAGCACGTGCTATTGTAACTGCTTCTTTTTTTTTTTTTTAATTAGAGACAAGGTCTCACTATGTTGCCCAGGCTGGTCTTGAACTCCTGGGCTCAAGTGACCCTCCCGCCTTGGCCTCCCAGAGTGCTGGGATTAGGCATAGGGCACCACACTCTGCTTAATTTAGCTTCTTGAGAAGGGATAATGGGAATAAATCCTTTCAGAGCTTTCAAGTCTGAAAATGTCTTTGTTTGCTGATAAACCTTACTACTCTCATATTTGCTGGTAGCCTTACTGGGTATAGAAGATTATTTTTATTGGAAATTTTTAATTAAACTCCTTACTGTGAGGTAATCATAGAGTCACACGAAGACCCAGTTTCGCCAAATGGTAGCCTCTTGGGAAAATACATCTCAGTACTACAACCAGGATATTAACATTGGTATAGTCCAGATACAGAACCTTCCCACCCCCAGGAGCCCTCGTGTTGCCACACCTACTTCTCTCCTACCCCCATTCACTGCTTGGCTAAATATCTCCTGGCAACCACTCATCTGCTCTCCCTGTCTATAATTTTGTTATTTCAAGAGTGTTATTATAAGGCCGGGCGCGGTGGCTCAAGCCTGTAATCCCAGCACTTTGGGAGGCCGAGGCGGGCGGATCACAAGGTCAGGAGATCGAGACCACAGTGAAACCCCGTCTCTACTAAAAATACAAAAAATGAGCCGGGCACGGTGGCGGGCGCCTGTAGTCCCAGGTACTCAGGAGGCTGAGGCAGGAGAATGGCGGGAACCCGGGAGGGGGAGCTTGCAGTGAGCCGAGATCGCGCCACTGCACTCCAGCCTGGGCAACAGCGTGAGACTCCGTCTCAAAAAAAAAAAAAAAAAAAAAAAAAAAAGAACATCTGAGCCTGTGGTCCCAGCTATTTGGGAGGCTGAAGTGGGAGAATCACTTGATCCTGGGAAGTCGAGGCTGCAGTGAGTCACGGTCATGCTGCTGCACTCCAGCCTGGGCAACAGAGCAAGACCCTGTCTCAAAAAAAAAAAAAGAACACCTGAGTTCTTTCCAGTGTGGGGCTATTACGCATACAGTTTCTGTAAACAGTAGTGTACACATATTTGTGTGAACGTAAGTTTTCCTTTTTTCCTGGATAAATGCCCAGAGGGCAGTTGCTGGGTTGTGTGCTAGTGGTGGTTTGTTTTGTTTTCTTCCAAACTGCCATCCTGTTTTCCAGAGCAGCTCTGTCTGTTCCCACCAGCAGTGTTGGAGGGATCCAGTTGTTCCGCATTTCTGCCCACACTTGGTGTGTCATTCTGCTTTCCTGTAGGCGTTCTGATGGGTGTATAGTGACCTCTGAACATCTTTTCATGTACTTGTTTGCTCTCCACTCAGTCTTTGCTGGCATGTGGCCGTGGGTTTTTCTGCAGTGTTTGGCTGCAGTCGAGCAGTTATTTTCTAAGTTTTCCATCTTTCTAGACTGCCGCTTTCTTGGTTCTTTTGATAGAGAGAGCAGACTTTATTTGCATTGGAGACTTCTTTTTTGTCTGTGCCTATTGGTGTTTGGGTTGCCGGCTTCTCCGGTACCTACTCTGGGATATATGAGGCAAAGAGAAATCCCAGAGAACTCACTGCTCTGTCATTCTTTTGGTCCCAGTGTCCCGAGGTGATGTGCCTTCTCTACTTCTCTCCAAGTCCTCTTAGGTTTGCGTATATTTAATGTCCAGGATTCTTAGTTGTAATTAACAGGAAGAAGAGGGGAAAGTACATTTTTTCAATCTCTTCAGAAGCAAAAATCTGAGCATTTCTGCTCATCATCTTATTTCCAATGAGAAATCAGAATTGCTTTTGATCCTTCTCTGGAGACTCACAGACTCTGCATGATAGGACTTATTATGGATGTGTTTTCATTCATCAGTAGACCTTTCAGTCTGGCAGTTTATTTCCTTTAATTCTGAGAAGTTTTCGTGCTTTATTTTGTACTTTTTTTTTTCTTGTCTCTGTTTTCTCTATTCTTTCTGAAACTCCTGTTCTTTGATATTGGACTTCCTTGTTTGGTCCTCTGATTTTCTTATCTGTTTCTTCCTGTTTTCTTTCTTTCTTTCTCCTGTTCTACCTCCACCCCTACCCTCCCTCAGTAGGAGATTTCCTCCAACTTGAACGTTTAACCTATTGAGCTTGTGATTTCTGCCACAGTGTTTAAATTTTAAAATTTAAAAAATGTTGAGAGCTCTGTTATATTCTCCAAATATCTCTTACTCAGTCGTCTCATATCCTTCTTTATGGATACAGTGCTGTTCTCTTTCTGAATATATTTACACGTTTCCCCTGCCTTTTGACCTACATAATCTTTTTCTTTCCCTCCTCAGATACCTAGTAATCTTGGCTATCTTCTCATGTTTAAATGTAGGGGGAGTGATTACTGGTCAAAAACAGAGTATGTGGGTTGCCATTTGTATTGTGGTTTTTTAAATAATTGTTTCTATTGTGGTATAATTTACATATAGTAAAATGCAAAGAACTTAAAGGTACAGTTCAATGAATTTTGACAAATGTATGTCCCTGGGTAACCAAAACACTAATCAAGATAGATAATTTGTACTTCAACCTAGAAAGTTCCCACATGTCCTTCTTGGTCGTTCTCTCCTCCACACCCCCATCGCTCACAGAGGCAGCTGCTTTGATTTCTTTTACTGTAAGTAGCTTTGCCTGTTCAGACTTTATATGAGTAGAATTATCAAGATCTACCCCATTGTGTCTGGCTTCTTTTGCTCAAGAAAATGTTTGCAATTCATCCACGTTGTGTGTGCATCAGCATAGTTCATCCATATTAGTGCAGAGTAGTATTCCATTGTGGGAATACACCACATTCTGTTTGTTCATTCTCTTGTGAATTGACATTTGGGCTTTCCCATTTATAGTTAGTATGAATCAAGCTGGTACAGACATTCCTGCACAAGGCTTTTTGTAGATATATGCTTTCATTTCTCTTGGGTAAATGCCTAGGAGTATAATTTCTGGGTAATAGGATAGGCAGTTGTTTAATTTTATTAAACGAGCCATATACATTTTCCAGAGTAGTAGCATTTTTTACTCTCATCAGCAGTGCATGCGAATTCGTTTCTACTGGTTTCACACCCTTGCTAACAATTGAGCTTGTCATTCTTTTAGTGATTCTGGTAAGAATGTGGTGGGATCTCCTTGTGATTTTAATTTGTGTTTCCTTGACGAATGATGTTGGGCACCTTTTCTAGCGCTTATTGTGAAGTGTTGGTTCAAGTCTTTTGCCCATTAGAGTTTTTTTTAAGTGTTGATTTGAGTTCTTTGTATTTTCTGGATATGAGCCCCTTGCCAGATATGTGTGCAGCAGATATTTTCTCGTAATACTGTGGCCCACCCACAGATCTTCGTAATGGTGTCTTTTGATGACTAAAAGTGTTAAATTCTGATTAAGACCAGTTTATCAATTTTTCTTTTCTGGTTAGTCATTCTTGGTGAACTAGCTAAGAAACCATTGCCTATGTTAGGGTCTCAAGGATTTTCTCTTATATTTTCCTTTAAGTGCTGTATAGTTTTACGATTTATTCTTATATCTGTGATTCATTTAGAATTAATTTTTGTTTATGAGATGAAATACTGATCAAAATTCATTTTCTTTAATGGATATCTGGCTATTCAAGCACCGTCTGATGAAAGTAACACCTGGACTATTTGTTAAGGACACTTAGATTGGTCTTCAGGTCTTTCCTTTGGCCTGGGTCAGACTGCCCGGAGAAGTTTTCTGATCTTTGGCCCAGAGAGTAAGAATCAGGATGTTGCTATCCTAGGAGCCGAGCTGAGGAAGGGGGCTGTGAGTCTAATAACACAGCATTCAGCCTGCATACGTGACCCCTGCCTCTTTTCGGTATGGTACCTACAGCCTCAACTGTGATTGGGTGCCCCTAGTCAAGAGACCCTCACACAGAGAATGAGCCATCAGACTTCTCCTAGAGTTGGAAAGAGGCGGCTGTATAGTGTGTGAAGTAGGGAAAGGGATCTAGGAGTCTAATTTCTCAAACGTCATTTGGCTCTTCTCGTCAGTTTTTAAACCACCCCCTCCCAGCTTAGCCCAGGCCTAGACGTACCTGGTACTACCAGTTGTGTGCCTGGTGAAGTCAGCAGTACAAATTGTGTGGGTTCTAGTTTTTCCCACTACTGGCCTTAGAAGTCAACTTCCTGTCTATGGCCATACCACCCTGACTGCACCCGGTCTCGTCTGATCTCGGAAGCTAAACAGGGTCGGGCCTGGTTAGTACTTGAATGGGAGAAGTCAACTTCCTCAGTTCAGCTAAGTTAGTTATCGCTTTTGTCCTTTGTTTTCCAGCACCATTTTTTTCTTCCTTATCCTTGTGGGTGTAAAGCTAACTCTATGGTTGTTTTAGTGGAATTTGGAGAGGGAACAAAATTAGTTTCTTTTGTTCAGTTTACTATCCTCTTTAGCTGTTAATGGCAACCATTATTTTTTTAAAGTATACTCAGTGCCTAACACACTTCAGATGTTACCTAAATCTTTGTGCCTAAAGTAAGGCCTAGGACCAGCACTGTCACATCACCTAAGAGCTTGTTGGAAATGCAGACTCTCAGGCCTTACTCAGACCAGCTGAATTGGAATCTGCATTTTCACAAAATCCCCAGGAGATTAGTGTGGCCATGAAGGGTTAGAGAAGCTCATGGTCATTTTATCTCCCTTCACCTGGAGTGGTAAATAAATATGCAAAATAGGATATTTTATTGCCTTTGATTTTAATTTTCAATTTTATTTCTAAATAGTGTTTCTGCCACCCAGTTAGCAGACAAGGTAGAGGAGGCAGTTCTGGATCGTTTGAAGCCTCTCTTGATCAAGGCCCAGGTAATCTAGTTCATTTCATTTGGTTGCTTTTTGGAAGTTCTAGATTTAAAATGAGTTGCTACAGAGGTTTCATTGATCCTTTATAGGGCTAAGTGTCTCTGTGGCAGCTGGAAGATACCCCCAGACCACCACACACTACTGATGTGCCCTCCATTGTGGAGAAGGGATAGAGATAAAGGGACAGGGGAAAAGTCCTCCTTTTGAGAAAGTTGAGATTTTAGTTTGGGAAACAAGTTGGGATTGTAATCCCTGTTCCGAATGAAATAGATCTGTTGGTGAAGTCAGTGTTCCAATAGCAGCTTTCACTCGAATACTGTGTTTTTTCACCTCAGTGGTTTGGAATGATGGGCTCTATTTTTCCAAAGGAGAAAGATGTTAGGACAGCTTCTGTGCACAATCCAGTACTTTCTTGAGGATGAAATTATAGATGGTATCACCAAGAGGTTGTGCCATCCTCCCATAAGCAGTAAGCTCAATTCTATAGCCAGACCCTGTAGATCCACCCTGTAAATAGAAACAAACTTGTGTGTATGACTAGATGAGGCCACAGAAGAAAATTGTAAATTTAAATGGGATGAATGACATTCGGGATCCCTAAACAGGCCACTGAACTTCTCTATTCTTAGAGAAATGTTGAGTTTGTATTAGAGTCCATGGAAATCTCAGTAGCATGGAACTAGGAAGACTCTTAGAAATCAAGTAGTCGGCCGGGCGCGGTGGCTCAAGCCTGTAATCCCAGCACTTTGGGAGGCCGAGACGGGCGGATCACAAGGTCAGGAGATCGAGACCATCCTGGCTGACACGGTGAAACCCCGTCTCTACTAAAAAATACAAAAACTTAGCCGGGCGAGGTGGCGGGCGCCTGTAGTCCCAGCTACTCGGGAGGCTGAGGCGGGAGAATGGCGTAAACCCAGGAGGCGGAGCTTGCAGTGAGCTGAGATCTGGCCACTACACTCCAGCCTGGGCGACAGAGCGAGACTCCGTCTCAAAAAAAAAAAAAAAGAAATCAAGTAGTCTTGAGCTGTAGACTAGCTGAAAAAAAAAAAGAAATCAAGTAGTTCAACTTCCTCATTTGATCACTGAGGAAGCTGTGGAACAGGGAAGTTGAATGACTTGCATAAAGCATGCAGCTATTCTGACAGTGTTTACAGAGTTGAGGGAAGAAAAAGGCTGGAAAGCCAAGATCAACACGTGGCATTTGTTTCCATGAAGACAAAGTGCTTGGAATTGCTGCAAAAAGTCTAATATAGCTAAAGCTGATGAATCGTTCCACACAAGTTATTCTGGTAATAGAATTCATTTGTACTAATAGGAGCTGTAAGTTTTTATACTCCATGAATGTATTTGTCTGTTTTAATAGAGAGTCAATTCTGCTACAGAAGCACATACTCATTTGAAGGATGGCTCGTCAGTAAATACAGCAACAGCCCAGCCTGCACAGGAGGTATGCGTTGTGTGGTGCTGGCATTCTGGTATTATTGCTTGATAATGTCTTTAGTTGTAATGGAAATGAAATACAGATTACTTTGCAAACACTCGATTATCCTGCTCGAGAAGTATGAATATTATTTTTCACATTTGGCATGTTAATTCTTCCAGTGTATTTTTAGTATTTAGACTTAGGTCAGCCTTGCAAACAGGGCACAGAAATCTTAGAGCCACAGGTTTGTGTTAGTGGCTCTGTCCCTCTGGATCACAGAGTGTCGGTGCCCTGTGTGGCCCTGAATGTTGATGGCCTGCGGCAGAAGAATGGCTGCCCTCATTTCCTTTCATTCAGCCTAGTTTCACTCATTACTGTCCTAATTTTCTTTATACTTGGGGCCTAATATTTATTGTTAGGCAAGCATGTTTTGAGTGCCTAATATGTGACCAGTATCTGGCCTAGTAGAGAGAAAAAGGTGGCCCAGGAAAAAAATGAAAACATTTGAGAAAAATAAAAACACATTTTCTTGTTGTCCACTCTGTACTCTTCCTCTGGAGGACCTGTTTTTAATATTTGTAGAAATGTTTCTGCCTTGCCTAGACTTAGAGCTGCAGAGCAGAAGGTGCAGGTTACATCCATTTAATCTTTGTGGAGTTTAGAAAGATATTTATTGCTTTAATTGCCCAGAGCAAGGAAAGGAAGCTTCATTCCAACTTCCTTCTTAGGTTTCAGAGCAGAAGGAAATTGGAATGAAGCTCCATTGGCCCAGTGACCTTAGGGACAGGAAGAAGGTAGATTTCAAGAATGTGTCCCTATTCTGATTTTTTTTTTTTTTTTTTTTTTTTTTTTTTTTTGAGACGGAGTCTTGCTCTGTAGCCCGGGCTGGAGTGCAGTGGCCGGATCTCAGCTCACTGCAAGCTCCTCCTCCCGGGTTTACACCATTCTCCTGCCTCAGCCTCCGGAGTAGCTGGGACTATAGGCGCCCGCCACCTCGCCCGGCTAGTTTTTTGTATTTTTAGTAGAGACGGGGTTTCACGGTGTTAGCCAGGATGGTCTCGATCTCCTGACCTCGTGATCCGCCCATCTCGGCCTCCCAAAGTGCTGGGATTACAGGCTTGAGCCACCGCGCCCGGCCCCTATTCTGATTATTAAGCAATATTTCAGCTGTAACATATTTTCATAATCTCTGTGATTATGACTTTATCGTTCCAAGGTTTTATGACATAATCTGATGTGAGGTGAGGCTTCTAAGACTGAAAGCTGAAAGTCAACATTTGGCCATTACAAATTCAACTGTGTTATGGCTTGGTGTTTTATGCAGCTTGGCCACTAAATGATATATATTTTTTTTCTAGAGGAATAGTGAGGCTAACATTTAACCCAGAGAGGCCACTCCATACTGCACTTTAATATGAAAGGAAAATGAAGTGACTATGAATTCTGGCAGTGAAATAGACATGTTCGAGTATACTAGGAGTGATCAGCCTTGTATATTGGAATTATTTTGTAGGCATTACATGATGTTTAACACAATTTATTGAAACAGAAAAGTAACTCTCTAGTATTTAGAATGCTGGGCTGTTAAATAGCAGCTTCACTGCAGAGTATTCCAGGCAGCACCATCAAGAGTCAGGGTTTACAAATTGAATGAAAACAAACAAAAGCAAACAAACTCATCAAAGTTGGCATGGTGAAGGAGAAAACTGTTTTTACTATGTTAACTTACAAAAGAGCTGGGAGACCTTGAACACAAATTCTCTGTGTACTCATCTTTAAAATGGAGGAAACATTTGCGAGTAAAATACAACTCTCTGTAGATTTACTTATAGGCAAGATTTTCTCTCGTATCCGGAAAAAGCTCTTGTAAAGGTACCATTGTAACATATCTGTCTATTGCTGCTACTATTGTCATTAACTAAACTTGCACATTAAATATATATTTTTCCAAAATGTATGAGTTATGTTAGAATTAAAAGTTATACATGCATATGGCCAAAATTTTAAATAATTCAGAAGAAGTATATGAAAAGTTACACCTCCCCAGAAGCAGGTGCCAATTGCTGTTCTATATTCTGCTTCTTTATTTATAATATATTTTTGTGCTCTTTTTGTATCATTGCATTGAGACCTTCTTATCTTTTTTGATGGGACATAGTATTTTTGGTGGTCCATTCTTTATAGATGGAAAATATACACATGCAAGCATTATCGGTTGTCTCTGATTTTTTTGTAATTTTATTATATTGGTTATTGAGTTTGATTCTTATTTCTTTAACTTTGATGAAGGTTGGACATTTTTTCATATCTTTATTGGCCATTAACATTTTCTTCTGTGAATCATTAAAGGTTTCTTAAATTGCTGTAGCTGTAACCATTCATTGAGTGTCTTATTTCATGCCCAGCACTATGCTAAGTGTCTCAACATGCAAGCTCTTATGAAATCCCTACAGCTCTGAAATACAAGATTATTTCCATATTACACATGAGAGGATTGAGGCCCACAGAGGTCGAGTAAACTTGCCCAAAGTTGCAGGCTTATGAGTGGGCAGAACCAGAATTTAATTCTAGAAATATTTCATCCCATTGCCTGATGTAATTAATTCCCCCAGCAAACATTCTTTACAAAAGCCTCTTTCAGGGCAGATTATAAACATGTATTCAAATCAAGAGAAATACAGAGCATGTAAAATTGCTTTGGAAACTGGGAAGTGCTTTTTGAATGTACAACATAGCAGGTCAAGAAAGGCTGGTATAGCTTTCCCAGACGATAGGTATGGAGTTTCAAAGACAAAGAATCCTGAACTTTGTGATGTCATATGAACAGAAGTTTTCACAGAAGCACTGCACCAAAAGAGAATCGTTACATCCTCTGGAATGTGTGACGTGTAAAATATTGGACATTCTCCTGAATGTAGCAAAAAGAAGATATTTGTTCTACCAACTGGAAAAACAGATGATAATGATAATTTACATGGACAATCATGGTATTACTTGGTTAATGCTATCATTTAAATGACTGTGATAAAAATCGTTCTGATTGCTTTTGATACTTACTGACTTAGGAGAATCTTGTTTTACCGTAGAAACTCTGCCATTTGGATCTGTGTGCTGTTGGTTTATTACGATTAACGATAATTTTCATGTTTTTCTGTTTGCATTATATTGTCTTCCCACCCCTAATCCACCCCACGCCTCTCCTCCCCACCCCACCCCACCCCATCTTGTAGGTTGCCGCTGTTGATTTTGAATCCAACAACATTCGTCGGCTTGATGATTTTTTGGAAGATTCTGCCCATGAGCTCTGGGCTGTGACTCATGCTAAGATCTTGGGGTCTGAAACCTTAGCCACCGTTGAGGACAGCAAGGATAGCCCAGATCTGGAGATCATGATGCGCAGAATGGAAGAGATGGAAGTAAGGTCTGGGGCCCCGGGTCTGGTCCGCCGCTAGGGACTGGCTTCTGCCGAGTGCAGTTTCTCCTCATGCCTCTGCAGCTTCATCTGTCAGAGTCACACAGTCCCGGTTTTAAATCCCTGCTCTATTGCCAACTAACTGTATGACCTTGGTATTGTCAACCCCTCTGATAAGTAGGGAGTTTTAAGGATAAAAAGAGGCATAGAGGATTCAGCACATTGCTTGCCATGTAACCCAGTAAGCGACCATTGTTATTATCCCCCTGATACCACTGATGTGTAATTCCAGAAACTCTGAGACCAGGGCCCGGGCCCACAAATGGAATCATAGACTTTTGCATCTGTCAGCTTGTACGTACTATTCAGTTGCCTCCTCTTCCCAGCTGTAGTGTGATCCTGTCAGATCACAGATAATTTTATCTTCTTCAATTTCTGTGATACTGCTTCACCCACTCTAACCCCTGGATTATTCAGTGCAGGAAAATGAGGTACAATAAGGAAGTAAGTGACATGGCCAAGGTCACAAAAAAATCCTGGCAGAGCCAGAACGAGAATCCAGGTCTCCTGACTCTCAATTCAGCATTTTCTTTTTCATTGCACCATGATTAAATCTAATTTCTGCTTTGCTGCTAAATAGAAACATTAGAGGAAAAACAATTTTTCTGGGGGGGATTTGAAAGTTTCAAGAATGCAGTTTACCCCAGTCTTGAAATCTCCCCTTGGCAATAGTTGTCTAGGCCTGGGGTGCTCAAAACAGTAGCCACTAGCCACAGGCACTTATTAAAATGCAAATTAATGAAAATTAAACACACTGTAAGGAGTCAGTAGTTAGTGGCTACTGTACTGGACAGGGCACTTACAGAACATCTCCTCACTGCAGCAGCTTCTAGTGGCCAGTGCTGGCTAGACTGCCTTTATGCTAATCGCTTCATTTTATTGTAGACTTTGTCTCATGAGCTAATTACTTCCTAGCCTGACAGATGCCCATGTCTGGCAATACGTCCATATCAGTTGTTTCTGCTGAACTTTTACATCTTTACCAGTTCTGGTTTGTAATGAAACTCATTTTTTCTCATAAATTAAACTTTTTTCTTTTTTTTAAAGAAATACCAGGAGTCCGTTCGTCAAAGATATAATAAAATCACATATGCTGATCCTCGTCTCTGGATGCAGGAAGAAAACAATGGTGAGTGTTTCCCCCATGTTTCCCCTAACATTTTATTCTGAAAAATTTCAAACATACAGAAAATTGAAAAACATGTAAACACTCATATACTCACCTTCTAGATTCTACAATTAGCATTTCACTCTCTTTGCTTTGTCACGTATCTGTTTATCCCTCTATCCATCCATCAGTTCATCTTATCTTTGCATTTCAAAGTTGCAGATAGTAGCACACTTTACCCCTAAAGTGTGCTTATTATCAACTAGAGTTTAATATTTACTTATGGCTCTTTTTTCAAGATAAAATTTACAGATGATAAAATGCACAGATCCTAACTGTGCTATTTGCTGGTTTTTGACAACTGGATAACATATCTGTTATGCAAACCCCTATCAAGATATGGAACATATCACCTCAGAAAGTTCCCTCATGCCCTGCCACGTAGGCAACCACTGTGCTTTCTGAGTTAGCTTTGATTGTCTAGAGTTTCATATAAATGCAGTCATATGACGTGTACCCTTTTGCCTAGACTTCTTTCAGTCACCATAGTGTTTTATAAATATATTTATGTCATAAATATATTAAATCTGTGTTGCTTATTTCCTGTTGCTGTTATTAACAAATTTAAGTTTGTAACAAGTTTAAGCTACATATTTGGTGGCTTAAAGCACAAATTGATTCTCCTATAGTTCTGGGGGCATTGAAATGAGGGTGTTGGCAAGTTCATTCTGGAGCCTCCAGGGAAGGATCTATTCCTTGTTTCTTTCAGCTCCTAAATTTTGGGCTATTAGGAATAAATCTGCTATGAATGTATCCATGTGTATAATTTGTGTGTATATCTTAAGTTTTTCTCTTGGATAAATACCTAATAACAAACTTGCCAGATCATAAAATTAGTTTGTGTTTAACTTTATAAAAAATTGGCAAATCTTTACCAAAGCAGCCTTGTTCCAGTTTCCTACATCCTTGCCAACATTTGGTGTCATCAGTCTTTTTCGTGGTCACCATCCTGGTGAAGGTGAATAATGATATTTAGAACCTTTTCAAGTGATTTTTTTTTTTTTTTTTTGAGACACAGTTTCACTCTGTTCCCCAGGCTGGAGTGCAGTGGTACAATCTCGGCTCACCACAACCTCCACCTCCTGAGTTCAAGCGATTCTTGTTGCATCAGCCTCCCAAGTAGCTGGGACTACAGGTGTGCGCCACCACGCCCAGCTAATTTTTTTGTCGTCAGTAGAGACAGGGTTTTGCCATGTTGCCTTCAGGTGACCCACCTACCTCGGCCTCCCAAAGTGCTGGGATTCCAAGTGTAAGCCACCGTGCCCAGCCTCTCAAAGTGCTGGGATTACAGGCGTGAGCCCTCTCACCTGGCCCCTTTTCAGGTGATTATTAGGCATTTGTATATCTTCCCTTGTGAAGCGTCCAGAATCTTTTGTCAGTTTTTTTGGGGGGTTGCTTGTCTTTTTGAGTCATAGAACTTCTTTATGTATTCTGGGTACAAGTTCTTTTCCAGATACATGTTTTTGTTTGTTTTGTTGTTTCTCTAAAATAATTTTAAGGAGATAATTTACATACTTAAATCTCACCTTTTTAAACTGTACAATTCTTTCGTTTTTAGTATATTTGCATAGTTGTGCAACTAATTCTAGAACATTTTCATCACTCCCTGTTCTTCTTTCTCCCACCCTGGCAGCCACCAGTCTACTTAGATAGTGGTTTTACAAAACAATTTTTTTCCCATGGAAGAAAAATGGGCTCAGCTGCTTATTTCCAAAATGTTTCATTATGAACAGACATTTTTAATTTTGATGAAGTCTAACTTATCAATTCTTTCTTGAGTGATTTTTGCTTTCTATGACCTAAGAAACCTTTATCTACTCCTAAGTAGAGAACAGAGTCTCTTGTTTTCTTCTAGAGGCTTTATGGTTTTAGTTTTATGTGTAGGTCTATGATTGATCTTGCATAAAAGTTTGCCTATGATTTGAGGTAGAGGTTGGGGTTCATTTTGGTTTTTCCTAATGGATGTCCATGTGTTCTAGTTCCATTTACTGAAAAGACTTTTGCTTTTCTCCTCCACTTTTCAAAATGTATACATTTGTATTTGGGCTGCAATGGCTAGGTTACTGTCACCACTTTGGCTGGGAAATGTTACTCAAATTCTGTTTGACTTGTGCTTATCAGTTACTGCCTTACTCAACAAAAGGAGGAGAGTAAAGTGCGGTTAAACATTACCTCTAAGGAATGTAAGTGCCCTGAGTACTCCCTCATGAAGACAAAAGGAAATGGGGGATGGAAGGTTTACCACAGCAGCCTGTGTCACATGTCATCATGTAAAATAGGACTTTGAGGTATTGTGTTAGAAAAAGTACTCTCCCTCTCAAATTCTGACCAAAAGATGAGCCATCTAAACAAAACACGAAGGTGTTGCCTTTTGTGTGCTCTCTATTTTCAAGTGCTCTGTGCTTTACTCCTGTTGTTCTCTCTTCCCCCTCAATCCTCCTCCAGCCTCCATTTTCATCCTCATATAATAGTCAAGCCATTCTTCAAGGCCGGGCTCAGTGATCCTGCTCGGCCTGTGCTTTCCCTGGCATCTCTGCACTGGAACTTAGCTCCCTTCCTGGCCCGTGAACGCCCATAGCACTTTCTGGCGTGTCCTACCATGTGTTCAAGGTATTTGTGAAGGGGTCTGGTCTCTCTCAACTGAGCCACAGATTCTTTGAAAGCAGAGAGGTTGTCATTGTGTGTTCCTCACCGTGCCTAGAACGGGACTGGCCCAGCAAGGGTCCTTTTCATCATTGTTGAGTCAGCCCTGGGCATTTTAGCGTCTTTCTGTGTGGAAGCAGAGGAAAGGAAAGTGTTGGAGGGCAATTCGTTTCCCTGATGGTTTGGCCACTGGCCATAAAGTTAGGTTGCATCATGTAGAAGACAGTCTTACAGAGAACTTAGTGTTCTCTGTTTTCAAGGATGATTTAAATTATTAGTCACTATCTGTGACTCTGCCCAGAGTCTAGGTGTGCATTTAAAAGGAGCTCTCTAGGACACTAAGAACTGAAATGAGGTTTTGGACACATTCTGGAATCATGGAATTGTTGTAAGTCTCGTTTCTGGTTGTTCTGTTTGTTTAACTTCATCACAAAACCCAATTTAAAGTGATCTTTGCGTTGTGCAGTATCTATGTCTCTTATCCCCTCTGAGAACAATTGAAAATTGGATTGCACTCTCAGTAATAGTTTTACAAAAGCTGACTTATGTCATACTTCTGTCTGACAGCAAGAAATCATAAGCATGTAAATGTGACCCAAGTCGCTTGACATATAGATGCTCCCTACTTCAGAGAAGGACAAATTTTCTTCCTACACTTGAAATACGTTTAAAATTATAAATAATCTGAAACTCAGAAGAGCTGTCAAGCCTGCAAGTTATAGTTAATAAATTAATGTTTTGACTATCATCATGCAGATTTTTTCAGCATTGCCCAGAGACAAATTAAATCCACTAATTAAGTGTTCAGGTGTGAGTGGTTTTTTTTTTCTCTTCTTCAGTAATCAAAGCATTTAAAGGTTAAAAAACCCAATTGTGTAAGACGCCTTGAGTAGTGGGTGGCTGGGTCCTAATGGAAGCCATGTAGCCTGGGGCTTTTCATAGACCTCCTTAAGAAACCTTCCTCAGAGCAAGTTCATTATTTCTTAACACTGATTCCGCATTGGTTTCTTTGTAACATAGAAATTCACCTCTGCATTTAAAATGGGCGTTTTCCCATGGCCCTGCTAGCCAACCCCATCGTGCCTAAGAGATGTCCATGTAACTTGCTCTCAGGTTCTTGGCCACTAGGACGGCTCTAAAGTGGACACCAGCTGTTCTTTATATGCAGTGATTTTATGACCCTCCTTTTCTAGACCAAAAAATCTCAGCAGTAAGTGAAAAGCCCCCGTCTCCTCATCTAATCAGAATCACGAAGACAGTGGAGCGCAAGGATCCAGCCGTGAACATCATGTTAGAAAGGCCCTGTAATGGCAAGTAAGTGGCAGAGACACTTTTGATTTCATTCTAGTTGGTCACCTTTGATGTTACTAGATTTTGAATTCCTGCAGTTCCCATAAGACAGAGAGAAATTCTTCCTTTGAGCAAGATCTTGCCAAAGTCCAGGGTGGCTGAGTAAATAGCATGTTTACAAGATGGGCATTGAATGTGTTGCATCTTGAGGAGCTTTTCCATGTTCAGTAACATTTAGCTGTTTTTTAATGTGGAAAGCATCACATCAGTACATGTAGGTTGTAGCAATATTCACTGCACGATTTGCTTTAAGAATGCTGTTGTCAAAGGGATGGGTATTCCCACTGTGTTGAGGGTTGGTTCATTGAAAAGGGGGAGCAATATATGGTGTTAGGATGTTGAGTTTTGTTCATTGTGAGAAAGAGAAATCAAGATGAGCCTTTGGCTATCAAACCATGAGGGTAAATTAACAGTTTAGCCTTGCTTACAGATGATCTTGAATGCTTTCATCACTTTTATTTGTTCTCAGTTCTCTGGATGAAAGTGTGGGAACAGAGGAGGGATCAGAGAAAAGAGAGGCCCCCCTTCTCTCCCTTGCAGAAGATTCTCAACAGAAAGAAGGCCGAGCTCCCCTCTTTGTCCCACCCGGTATGCGGCACAGCATCGGCGACTACTGCAGTCGTTTTGAGCAGTACCTTCGGATCGTATCTCATGAGGCTGTAGGCTCCTTCAACCCGTGGCTGATAGCTGAAAGGTCAGTGAAATGTTACGGTCTTCTGTTTAGGAACCAAGTGCGAAATTGTTGACTTAGAAAAGGCTGGAGAAAGGATTAGTCAAGGTCTTATTCCATGCTTTGGGGCCCTGGAGTTGCAGTGGTTGTTCTTGGGCTGGGAGACAGGCTTTCTATTTTCAGACACAGGGAACCGTAAAACAGCATGGGTGGTGCCATCCACAGGGGTGCTCTGCAGCCTCCTTTTCCTAGGCAGAGGGTCCCAGTCAGCCCGGGCTGTCATCACAGAATACCATCGACTGCGTGACTTAAACAAGAACGTATTTCTCACAGTCCTGGAGGCTGGGGTGTCTTAAGATCAAGGTGCTGGCAGATCGAGTGTCTGTTGAGGGCCCTCTTCCTGGCTTGCAGATGGCCGTCTTCTTGCCGTGTCCTCACGTGACAGAGAAAGGGAACTCTGGTCTCTTCTTCTCAGAAGGGCACTGATCCCATTGAGGGACCTCCACCCTCATGACTTCATCTAAACCTAATTATCTCCCAAAGGCCCCACCACAGATACTACCACATTGGGGGTTAGGGCTTCAACATACGAATGTGGAGGAAACACGGACATTCAGCCCCCAGCAATAGAAGTATAATACTCAGGAGTCAGTCAGAGCTGATTTCCTGTTGCTGTTAATGCTGATGTTGTCCCATCAGAGAACACAAAATATTCCTGGGCAGGAAACAGCCATGACTGTGGAATCTTCTTGGTGGGGACAAATTTGCTTTTATCAGTAGCAGGCCTCTGATTTTGCAATATTTTCTTTAACCCTTCTCCTTTCATTATGTGGGTAACATAGTTTTGTGGAGTCACAAAACAAGATCCTGTAGCTACTAAATTTTGAAGAATGGGTAGCCCTTTTTTTATGTACAAATAATTAAAAGATATGTGTAAATCTATTCTCTTTAAATAGGGCCCACATTTAAATTCTTCACAAGTTATCACCTTGTTACAAACATGCAAGATATTTTTCATCACTGAGCTAAGTAGTATACTATGATTACATTTATATAGTAGAATAGTAGTATACTATGATTACATTTCTTTTTATTTGCTAGTTATTTTATATGTTTGTTAACTCTACCTACACAGTAGCCAGCCTCTCAATAATATAATTTTTGTCTGGATCAAAAGTATCAGTTAATCTCTGTGACTCAGCCCCACCCTTACTTTTTCTCCTGAGACCCCTTTTCCTCCTACCCGAGTCCGGGTGGCTGCTCTCCAGATCTACTGGATGGCTTTCATCCTGGGGCTTCCCTTCCTCATCACCCTTCATGTTCGGTTACATCTCCCTGTAATAGATGCCCTGTTTTCTGATGCCCTTGTCTTCTGCTTTCTTGGTTTACTCTCTTATTTTGATGGAGCATATCCTGCTTTGTGTATTGGAGGAAATTTCTTGAAACTTACAAGTGTGAAAGTGTCTGCCTTTGTACTTGATTGATGACTTGGCTGAATTTAAAATTACTGGTTTATTTTTTCCAAAGAATATACCTTCCTTCTTTTGTGGAGGTGGAGAAGGGATTGTCACTTAGCTGCCAGAATAGGGGTGGAGTGTGTCAGTCCAACTGCTTGTTCTGCAAATTTTCAGCCAGTCTCCTCATTTTCTACCCCATACTGCACTCTGCCTTCATGATTCTCAGCACTCTCACTTCCTGAGCCTTCATGATATTTTATAGGGCAAACCGGCTTGTTTTTGCCTGGCATCCCTCCCACCCCCCGCTTACAGACTCTTAGGTTTCAGCTCCCTCCATGCTGCTAAATCAGTTATGATTCTTCTATGTGCTTTTATCTTCTGAAAGTCTTGGACATTTCACATCCACTTGTGTCTCTTTTTGTAGATGTATGTATCTGTGTATCTATTTTCTTGTATTTAAGTGGGATTTTGGGTGGGATCAGGGATAATCACTCGTGTTTAAGCCCTCAGGTTGACCCTGAAGTCCTGAGACTTCTCTTTGGTATATATCATAGTACCCTTCAAAGTATATAAGATGCTTTGTTCTGGTAGAGACACACATTTGTCTTCACATGTATTCTTAAGGATTATCTGGGAGAAGAGAAGAAGTAAACTCGACTTGCTTCCTTTTGTTAACACATGCTCCTGTAGCATATGTACTCATTTTCTTGTAACCTGTCCGACTTGCTTAGGCTAACCGGGATATTGGGAAATCCAAAAGCAAGCCAAGGAAGATAGACTGTTCCTGGTGTGTTCTTACCACCTGATCAAATGATACATTTTGTTCACAGTTGTTAGGTAAATGTAGGGAAAATCTCTCAGCCTGTAAGGAATAACAGGTTAAAATGTAGAGGACAGAGCTATTAAAATATGCCTGGATTTTTACAGTATTTTCCTCTGCTGTTCTTTGACCCCAAGTGACAGTGCATGTGAACAGTCTAGCTCTGTTTGGTTTTTATCTCTTCTTTTTTTATTATTTTATTTTATTTTATTTTAGATGGAGTCTCACTCTATCACCCAGGCTGGAGTGCAGTGGTACAATCTTGGCTCACTGCAACCTCCACCTCCTGGGTTCAAGCAATTCTCCTGCCTCAGCCTCCCGAGTAGCTAGGATTACAGGTGCTGGCTACCACATCTGGCTAATTTTTGTGTTTTTAGTAAAGACAAGGTTTCACCATGTTGCCCATGCTGGTCTCGAATTCCTGACCTCAGGTGATCCACCCACCTCAGCCTCTCAAAGTGCTGGGATTACAGGCATGAGCCTCTATCTCTTCTTTTTTAGTTTATGGTTTGAATATTCCAAAGATGAGAGTTATGTTGATCAGATCTTTAAAAAGCATCCAAAGACAGTTGACTTCATCTAAAGGCTCTTGGGTAAGGAGAAAGTTGAGTTTTTTCCTTTCTTTTAATGTCTTTATTCCTCATTATACCTGAAGAAATGCACTTCCAGCGATTAGCATGAGCAGGTGATATAAACTGAATGCAAATAAAAGAGTGATGCGGAAGGAAAGGCTTAAGGTGACAGTGCTTTTATTAAAAGCAAATTCTTAAGAATTCCTGGCTTGAAAAACAATCAAGTGAATTCTGGTTGAAAAGGACAAATGAATGTATGTATTTCTCTTTACTTCCTATATCTCTATCCCACTATATGTCATTACAAGAATGAATAAAAGACATGAAACCATCAATGACAGCAAACAAGAAATACCAATAAGAATTTGGAAGCCATAAAGTAGTTAGACAAATGGTGACTGACTTAGCAGGCTAGAGAAAGCTAAGTGCCTAATGAGGAGGAAGGCAAGAACCAAGTTTTTCTGTAAAGAACATTGGTTGAGACTCAGGAATTAGAAGCATCAGATGCTTGTGAATGCATGTATGTAGGTGTATTGGGCCATTCTTGCATTGCTGTAAATACCTGAGACTGGGTAATTTATAATGAAAAGAGGTTTCATTAGCTCACAGTTCTGCAGGCTTTACAGGAAGCATGGTGTTGGCATATGATTGGCTTCTCGGGACACCTCAGGAAACGTACAGTCATGGCAGAAGACGAAGTGGGGAACAGGCACATCACATAGCAAAAGAAGGAGCAAGCAAGGGGTGGGGGAGAATGCCATACACTTTTAAATGACCAGGTCTCATGAGAACCCACTATCATGAAGAAGCACCAAACCATGAGGGGTCTTCTCCCATGATCCAAACACTTCCCACCTTGCCCCACCTCCAGCACTGGGGATTACAGTTCATCATAAGATTTGAGCGGGAACAAATTATACAAACTGTATCAACAGGTGAGCCAGGAAATAGGAGGCTTGCTTGACATTCTTGTTCTTGAAAATGAGCAGACAGCTGAGATGACCAGACATTTGATAAAAGATACGTAGGCTATTATAACAGATAAGCACTCTGAGGAAGCAAAGCAGACAATACAGTGAGAAGAATAAAACATTAAAAACAGGCTAGAATTAATATTCTCAGAGAGGTAAGTGAAACTGTTATATCATGAAACAAGAACAGGATACTATAAAAAAGGAACTTTCAGGGAATGAAAAGAAAGTTCTTAGAAATTAAAAACATGATGGCTCAAGTAAACTCACTAGAAGGATCCAAAGAAAAAAGTCAAATGTTTCAAGTGGTAGAATAAAAAGACAAGAAACTAGGTAGTAGAGAAGAAATATTTTTAAAATTAGAAGCCTGTTCTAGGAGATTCAACATCTAAATCACTGGAGTTCCAGAATGTGAGAAAAGCGAAAAAGGAGCAATGGGAAATTATCACAGAAATGCTATAAGAAAATTTCCCAGAAGGCTGTCTTTAGATTGAAAGGGTTCATCAGTTGTCCTCTTGTGAGTGAGTGAAGGAATAAATGAATACAACAGAACAGAACACACCATGGCACATCATTATGAAAAGGAAATTTGAGCATCTCAATATAAGGAAAAGAAAGATGGCAAAAGATTCCAGAGGGTAAAAACTGTACACATTCAAATAATCAGAAATGAGAATGGCATATTGTTTTTAGTAGCAACACCAGAAGCTAGAAGATTTTAGAGCCTACTTCCAAAATTTAACTTAGAATTATGTGCTCAGATAAATTATCAATTAAAGATAAGGGCAGATAGAACAGAAACATTTTTAGGGCTGGGTATGGTGGCTCACATCTAATCCCAGAACTTTGAGAGGCTAGGCGGGAGGATTGCTTGAGCCCAGGAATTTGATACCAGCCCAAGCAACATAGTGAAATTTCATCTCTACAAAAAATAGAAAATTAGCTGAGCATGATGCTACATGCCTGTAGTCCCAGTTACTCAGGAGGCTGAGGTGGGAAGATTGCTTGAGCCCAGGAGGTCAAGGCTGCAGTGAGCTGAGATGGCACCACTGCACTCCAGCCTGAGTGACAGAGGGAGACCACATCTCTAAAAAAACCAAAAACACATTTTCAGGTGGGCAAAGTGTTTAAAAATTTAGTTCCCATGCTACTGGAAGATCTAAATTACCAATGCAAGATGTACATTAAGAAAGAGGAAGACTTGGGTTTTAGTAAACTTAGACTTCACAGTGGAACTTCCAGAAGAATGGCAAAAGCCTTTCCCGGATAAGATTTTTCAGTGAGCATAGAAAAGAACTAATCCAGATTAGAGTAGTGGGACAGAATACTCCAGCAGGGATGGTTCCACAAGGGGAAAAGCAGAACGGGGAAGATTAAAAAAGGAAGAAGAAAAACAGATACTTTACCTATAATGTGTTGGAATGTAGTGGAAGTACCCTTGTATTTCTCTCGCAGTTTAGGTATAAATTAGTGATAGGAATATAGAAAGTGAAGCAAATATAAAAACGAGGTAATCACTTCTGCTCCTAGTGATGACGCACTTGGTAATCTGGACCACCTCTCCCACTGAGGATAACTTTTAATAGAAAAGCTGTATTAAAAATAAAACCTATATTCTTGAAGGCATCAAGAAGTTAACTAGGTAATGAAGAATAACTGGGCCAGGGTCCTGGAGAAGACAGAGCCCTGGGGAGGTTAGCCCTTTGTTGAGCACTGGGTAGCCAGTTTGGAGGGAGATGAGCAGCACTTCTGACAGCCTTTTCAGAACAGAGGACAGAGGCTGGAATCAGAGGACAGAGGTTGGAATTCACGGGTTGCCAAAGTGGGGTAATTGTCCTAGTGAACTTTCCTCACTTTTAATTGGGCCCCCAAAAGATTGCACTCTGGAAGTACAGGTGACCTGGATATAAATAGGCCTTCTCAGGGACTCCACTCAGCATCAAATTATCTCAGACTGGATTGAGGTGATTCTAGATTGTTACTGCCCCACAGGTACCACACATTAGAAAACATGAATTTTCTCTGGAGGAAAATAACATCATCTTAGGAATCAAGTTATTTCTACGATTGTCAAATACGCGTATATGGTGAAAAATAACCAGACAACAGAAAGACAAGACAATAACAAGAACAGACCTACAGCAGATACAAATATTAGAGCTATCAGACACAGACATTAAAATAACTGTGCCTAGTGCATTCACAGACATTAAAATAACTGTGCCTAGTGCATTCACAGAAATAAAAGACACAAATTAGAACTTCAGCATAGAACTGGGAACTAAACAAAATCCAAATGGACATTCTAGAATGAAAGATAAAGTTTCTGAAATGAGGAATTCATTGGTTGGGCTCAATAGCAAATTAGACACAACAGAAGAAAAAATTAGAGACTTGGAGCATAGGACAGAAGAAAATATCCAGAGTGATTCCCGGAGACACACAAAAAAAGATGAAAAGTGAAGAAGAGAGGGAAAGGGACATAGAGGAGGTAAGAAGGTCTAACATGTTGTTGGAATCTCAGGACAGGAGAGAGAGAAAATGAGTCAGAAACAACATCCCAAGAGATAATGGCCGTCAATTCCCCAGAGTAGCAAAAGACATCAAGTCATAGATTTAAGAAGCTCCAAAAACCCCAAACAAGAAAAATAAAAAGAAATCCATACATAATAATTACTGAAAGATCTCAGACAGAGAAAATCTTAAAATCAGCTGGAGGAAGAAAAATCAAGACAAGCAAAAACAGTGGAAACTGGAAGACCTGGCATATCTTTTAAAATTCCAAATGAAAAGAACCACCAGTCTGGAGTTCTAAGCCCAGTGAAAGATACATCAAGAGGCAAGGTGAGAAAAGAGTTTCCTAACAAAGCTGAATTACCAGTAGACCTTGACTGTAGGAAATATTAAGAGTATTTTGGGGGCAGAAAGAAAACAGTCACAGATGGAAGATCAGAAATATAGGAAGGCATGAATTTTAAAAATAGGTAAATAGGTGGGTTAAAGTGAATATTGGCTGTATGAAACAATACTGATGTTTTATGGATGCGCGTGTATGTGTACTCACACATTTAAAATATACAGTAACAATAGCATGTAAGAATGTAAGGAAGGGGATAAATTTCATATTCTGAGGTTCTTGCATTGTATGGGAAAAAGGGTAAGAATGTCAATTAATGTTAGACGTCAAGTCATAGATACTTGTAATCCAGGGTGGCCACTTAAAGAATCATAAAAGTGTGTGTAATGTCCAAGTCAGTAGAGAAGAACAAATGTAGTTTAAAAATTACAAAATCTAAAGGAAACCAAGAAAGAAGAGAGAACAAAGAGCCAAATGTAGAAAATACCTATTATTTTAGAAGCATAAATTCAAATATATCAGAATAACATTAAAGGCAAAAGGACCTTACATGCCAATTAAAAGACAAAGGATTGTCAGATTAGCCAAAAAAACCAAAAACAACCGGGTGGGAATGGGGTAGAAGGGATAGGAGATGGGGAGTGAAACTTATCTGCATTTACCATTTTTGTGTAACTCTGACTTTTGAAACCATGTTAATGTTTCTTATACATCCCCTTTAATCAACAGGGATGGGAAGGGGGCCTTAAGTCGAATACAAACAGAAACATGAACCTAACTGTATTTCAAATAAATAATATAATCACACTAATGGAGTGAAGCCTAAATAACTTTTGAACACAGTATATTGACTCTATACCTCTGGCTAAAGACAAAAAGAACTATAAACACATAACTGGATTCTAGTTTGTAGGTTTCTTTTACACAGTGGCATGGGTTAACAGTTCTAAAACTACTTTATATTTTAGGATTGGTCCAATAAGTAAGTACATTGTGAATAATGGGAGCAAGGTTTCTAGGGGAAGGTTGGGATGAATATATGGTTTTTTACAGATGTAGAAATAGATACAGGATGTTTCTTAGTTTGTCTGCTGAGAAGGCCCAGAAGCAGAGGTGCCAGTAGCAATGAGCACACCTGGTACCCACATCTTGGTTTCTAAATACCATTCTCCATGAAGAGGTACCCGGGCTTCTTGGAAGAATGGCTGATTACAAGACTGGGGCTGGAAAAATGTAAGATAAGCCTCAGACATACTGTGCTAGAAAGGAAGTGCTCAAAGGATGGGGACATGTCAAGAGTTCACAGGAGTTCACAAGAGCGCCTAGTGGCCAAATCCAGGACATTTTCAAGCATCAAAATAAGTAATAATAGTAATGGATTACAAACTATACAATAAAATAAGACCAAACGATAAGGCCAAACTGATAGGAATGAATACATAAGTAAAGGAGAAGGGAAAGCTTTCATTACAGTAGAATGCCAGCTATTAAATGGAGAAGGAATGATGGAAGTAGAAAATCCGTGTTTAGCAACCCTGTAGTAATTGATTTAGGCGAGTTTGATGAGAAACAGGAGTTTATGTAGTCTCAAAGTATCTCCCTCCACTATACCATTAATTACAAAGGGAAAAACAGTAACTTTACAAGGGAGAAACCTGGCAGACATCACCATAACTCAGTAATGCAAAATTCACTGTCATCATTAATGAATATCAAATAGATACCATGGTGCACTCAAAGGACACACTGTCCTTCCGGGGCATCCCTTTCAAAAACGTATGGCCTGAATCTGATCTTAAGGAAAAAAACCAAATTGAGGGACATTCTCCCCGCCCCCACCCCACCCCCACCCCCAAAAAAAGGCCTTTACTCTTTAAAAAATGTTAAGGTCATGAGAGGCAAAGAAAGACTGAAGAACTATTTCAGATTACCGTAGACTGAAGAGCTATGACAACAAAATGCGACATGGAATCCCGGACTGGAATCTTGGACTAGAAAAAATTTTCTTTCGAAGGACATTATTTGAATGGTTGGCAAAATTTGAATAAGGCCTGTAGATAGATAGGCCTGTAGAATAGATAATAGTTTCGTATCAATGTTAATTTTATAATTGGTATAATTGTACCATAGTTATTTAAGAGAATGTCCTTGTTTGTAGGGCTACTTGGGAGATACGAAACCTGCACCGTTCAGAAAATAAAGGGGTGTGTGTGTGTGTGTGTGTGTGTGTGTGTGTGTGTGTACAGGGAGCACCCGTGCAGAGTCCCCTAGTATCCTGCCCTGTCTCCTACAAGAAGGCACACCCCTTTCCTCCGTCGGCCAGTCAGGCAGCTGTTAGAGGTGGGGCTAGGTTGCAGCTGGTTCATTTCTGGTCGCCTCTGGTTTCTTTTTTTTTTTTTTTTTTTTTTTTTTTTGAGACGGAGTCTTGCTCTGTCGCCCAAGCTGGAGTGCAGTGGCGCGATCCTGGCTCACTGCAAGCTCCGCCTCCTGGGTTCACGCCATTCTCCTGCCCCAGCCTCCCGAGTAGCTGGGACTACAGGCGCCCGCCACTGCGCCCGGCTCATTTTTTTTGTATTTTTAGTAGAGACGGGGTTTCACCGTGGTCTCGATCTCCTGACCTTGTGATCCGCCCGCCTCGGCCTCCCAAAGTGCTGGGATTACAGGCGTGAGCCACCGCGCCCGGCCTGCCTCTGGTTTCAAACACATTGAGGATGAAGTCCATCCTGTGTATGTTTTAGGCCCATCCCTCTAGCAGGATTTTGGGATCTAAGCACCATCGCATCCTTCTGTCTAGGAGAGCAGGGCCTCTTACCTTGTTTTTCTTCTTCAAAAGTATCTTGGCCGGGCATGGTGGCTCACGCCTGTAATCCCAGCACTTTGGGAGGCTGAGGTGGGCAGATCACGAGGCCAGGAGATCGAGACCATCCTGGCTAACATGGTGAAACCCCGTCTCTACTAAAAAAATACAAAAAATTAGCTGGGCGTGGTGGTGGGCGCCTGTAGTCCCAGCTACCTGGGAGGCTGAGGCGGAAGAATGGCGTGAACCTGGGAGGCGGAGGTCGCAGTGAGCCGAGATCCGGCCACCGCACTCCAGCCTGGGCGACAGAGCGAGACTCTGTCTCAAAAAAAAAAATCTTGGCTGTTCTTGGCCTTCTGAATTTCCATTTAGATTTCAGAATTGACTTGTTAATTTCCACAGCTGAGTAAAAGAATGACTCCCATACATGGCTGTATATACCTTTACTGTATTTTATTTTATTTTATATATTTTGAGACGGAATCTTGCTCTGTTGTCCAGGCTGGAGTGCAGTGGCGTGATCTCTGCTCACTGTAACCTCCACTTGCCAGGTTCAAGTGATTCTTCTGCCTCAGCCTCCTGAGTAACTGGGTTTACAGGTGTGCACGCCACCATGCCTGGCTAATTGTATGTATTTTTAGTAGAGACAGGGTTTCACCATGTTGGCCAGGCTGGTCTCAAACTCCTGACCTCAGGTGATCCACCCGCCTCGGCCTCCCAAAGTGCTGGGATAACAGGCGTGAGCCACTGCGCCTGGCCTTGTGCATACCTTTGGTTGTGTTGTTTGTCTTCCAGCTTTTCAGAAGAGCTGGTAGATGAAGCTCTGGGTGCCGTGGCTGCTGAACTTCAGGATATGTGTGAAGATTATGCAGAAGCTGTGTTCACCTCAGAATTCTTAGAGGCTGCTACATAAAGGCTCTCCGAGGCGAGGCCCTTTGTCTCACACTGGAGAAGGGATGGCACTACCCTTTGTTTTGGCCCACAGGAAATTTTCATCCTCAGCTGTGCATCCAGGCCCAGAAGGTGCTGCCCACGGAAAGGAAGGCAGTGCCAGGGAGGTCATCCTCACTTTGCATTTTCTTTTGTTATGGCAATGGTTCTAGAAATGTATGATGCAATGTATTATACTTACCGGTGCCCAGGAAACACGACTTGATTATGGCAATATTTTCAGAATGTGTACTTTTCCTATTGAAATATGATGTTCATTCCTCTGGCTCAGTTTGGTGATGAAAATGTTTTGAAAGATAATCGATACGTATATTTCACACACGGATTCAGGTTGCTTTTGAACCCTTGGTGGCATTGATGCCAACACAAGTGCAGCTACTAGCTGGTCCCATCGCCGGGCCCCTGTTTTGCATCTTTGGCGATTTCCTGTCAGGACCTTTGGCCCTACTAGGCTACAGACTCAGGGAGAGCACAGTTTGGCTATGCTGCCAAACCTCTGCTCTGCTGCAGCTTATTACAAACAGGAGCCCCCCACCCCCACGCCCACCCCCGGTTGTCAGTGCACAATAATAAACACACATTTCTTCAATGTTCCATTCCTAGGTGATTTTCACATTTTTAGTTCCTCAGCATAGTTTATTGCTGTGTTTGACACAATCTGGTATAAAAAACTTTCTCTGGATTCAGAGGAAGTTTGAGGAATCAGGAGAGGCCCAGGCCTTCTCTGTGCCTGGCTGAAGGTACAGAGCTCGCCGTGTCTCCAATGAGGTCAGAAGTGTCTCTATTTCATACCACAAAGGAACTCTGAGTGGGAGTAGAGAACAGACGGGTGGCGCAGAGACCTCTGCGTCTCCCCAGAGAAAGGAAGAAACTTAAGAACCGTCGTGGCCTGGTCCTCCAACATCTTACAGATCATGTTTTCCAAGAGAAAAGCCTGTGTTTTCAGAAACTCTGCATTCAGAAAAAGAAACACAATGTGCATAAGAATCAGGCCACTGCCTGGGAAGACTTCCTCTCAATTCCTAGCCTGAGGCTCAGTGAAGGAAACGTGCAGAAAGAATGCCGGAGACGCCCCCAGGGAATAAGGGAACTCTTTATAACCCCTCCAGTGCTGTCATCTGGGATTTTTCTCTGAAGTACGAGAATTTCAGGTGATTTAAGCTGCTTGATCACACTTATTTGTGCAAAATTGATTTTCATTTAATGTTAATGTTTTCCTGCTTAATTTTATATAACTTCAGAATGTAAAGAGCTTCAAGGTAAATTACAAGGTCTTTCAACTGGGGAGTTAAATGTGTACACTTGAATTAATAGGAGCACCTGTCATTGCTAGTATAAAGTAATTTGTGTGGCAGTTTGTACTGTGCTGATTTTTAAAAATAAACCCAATATTTTAAAGTATGTGCCTGTCTATTTGAAATAATTTACATCTCCCTTTTTTCCCACAGGCAAAGTGAAATGTGATTTACAGAAACCATTGAGAATACTTTTATATGTGATATGAGTATAGTGGATTATTTGCCACCCCTTCCCACCGAGAAAAAAAAACAAATGACAATGAAAGCTAACATTTATTGGGCACCTGCTAAAGCGTTGCTCTCCAGGCCCGCCATGTAGTGACTTACTTCATCCTCACCTCATCTCTGTGAGGTGGACAGCATCATTGTTCCCATCGTATAGATGAATAAAGCGAGGCACAGGAGGAGATAATTTGACCAAACAAACTTTGAGTTCACCTGAGCACCTTTCCTTATCTTCCTGCCTTTCCCTATCCCCACTCAACGTGTGCTGGACACAGTCCTCTGGAGCAGTCCCTTTCCTCACACTTCTGCTGCAGCCCATGTCCTGAAAGACCGAGCCCAGGCTTTGCCTTGGTTCAGGATCTTCCCACTCTCTCTCCTGCTCCTCCCACCAGGCGGATCTGCCCTTCTCTGACTCATGGGTGGGGCTTCAACCAGCCCCAGTGTCCAGGTGTCGACTTTATATCCCTAGCCCATCGCAAACATCCGCAGCCAGAGCATTCTCCAAAGACACAAAAATATACTGCAGGAAATAAACATTTTTATTTGAAAATGGAAGCTAAATCCTTAGAATATAAAAGTTCCCATTTATCGCCTTGGAGCCAGCCCAGACATCTAGAATTTTTGTTCTTCATGAACAAGGGCTGACCGTACATCATTCTGTAATTCCCTTCAGCTTTCTCCCAAACTATTCGTGTACTATTTTCAGAAGCAGAAACACACGAGTTCAGTGTTTTTGTGTTGCATAGGCCATCCCCAATGTACAGAGACATGAAAATGCACTCCAAGCACTCCACCGCCGCAGCTTGACCACACAAGATTTCTGTCTGTTTCTGTGCTTACCTCTAGACTGTTTAGCTCCTTGAGGGCAGGGACCCTGCCTAGCTTGTAGTTGGTGCTCAGTAAATTCTTATGAATTAATGAAAGGTGAAGGGCAGACTGATTGATTTTATACAGGGGGGTCTGTCACATAGTCCACAGAAATTTATGTTGTCCTTTTGTGATCCTGAGATAGAATGCCATTGAGAACTATAATTCCATCTTAGAGGTACTGCTGCCATTGCAATTCCAGCTCAGATGGCAAGAACTTGCTTCCTCCTCCTAGAGCAGGGGATGGGCCTCAACCTCAGGCTGCTCCTGACTTTGAGTGAGCCTTGGCCAGAGTGCTCCTGGGGACTAGGCTGGGGCAGCCCAGGGACTAGAGAAGAAGACAGGAGGATGTGCATGGGAGCCCCTTTCCTCTCATGTTCTGTTACTATTTCAGCACTGTGATCCCTTCTCCCTCTGCCCGCTGGTGCTGGGGTTTGGAGGAGAGATGGTGAGGAGAGAAGGGCTCTCCTCTCTCCACTTCCTCCCTGGGCTCACGGTTCCTGCTTTCCTGAAGGTGGTCTGAGTGTGTGTGTGTGTTGGGGGAGATGGAGGCATGAACTGTACTGTGGCTAGTGGGTCTGAAAGACAGGAGGAAGGGCCTGAGGGAAGCCCCAGGGCCAACAGCAAGGGGAAAGGTCCAAGTCAGAAAGTCCCCCGCGCTCTCTGTGGCTGTGTAGGTTTCCATCACGCTTCTGTGTTTGCGAGAGGAGCTCTCTTTATTTTGGCAATGTGAGACAGTAGTGAGAATTCCCTGCAGAGCCTGTAAATCAGGGGTGTCCGCATCATCATGGGCTTGTTATCACCACAGAAGTGCCCTCTGGAAGGGGCCGGCCTGTGAAAGGGCTCCCGGTTCTCTGGGCTCTTGGAGAGCCGCAGAAGGGCAGTGGCCTTGCCCCACTCAGTCCGTTCATTCAGGAGCCGAGATCTCAGGTCTGTTTCCACACTGGCGTGTTGACTGAGCCCAATAACCTGGGCCTGGATTGGAGGGGCTTCCGCCTGACATCCTGTGTACTTCCTATCAGTCCTCAGTAGGGGCCCCAGGAAACCCCAGATTAGGGACCCTAGGCTGGTTGTCAGGCCCAAGTGAACTCAGGCAACAGACCCAGTAGGGTCCTTCCCCGACCTGGAGTGCACAGCTGGCTTCCAGAGTCAGGGCTCCCCTCCCAGTTCAGCTCCAGTGCTGGGTTCCCCTCTTGCCAGCCTGCCCAGGGCCTTGCTCTGCCCTCCCCAGTCTTCTCCCCAAGCCTGCACCTGCCTTCCCAGATGACCCTTTTATCCTTTATCTGCTGCTATCCCTGGAGTCCCCTTAGCTGTTCTCGTCCTCATATACCTGGAAATCCTTTCCTTAAACCAGACCTCCAGTCTTTTACCGTCTTCCCTGGCTCACTTTCCATCCATCCAACTGGACTTCTGCCTGTGGCCTGGAGTTAGGTCCATCCGTTCCCACCACCGAGGCTGCCTCCCAGCCCCCAACCTCGTCACGGCTGGCTACTCCCCTTGGGGAGTCCGAGCCACTCGCATACTCTGTCCTCTCTCTCCCTGGTGTTGTCATTTATTCCCCATGACACTCTGGGCCTCATAGTTTTATCCCTCCCTCCACTCATTCCAACACCTCAAAATCCTTTCTGGAGAACCTTCAAAGGTCTTACCCAGTCATTTCTGGAGCATCTTTACACTATCTCAGGTGAGACCCCGTCCACCTCCATGTCCTCATCTCTAAAACCTCTTCTGGTCACCGCTGGCCCTTTGCTTTCACTGCAGCCCTCCACCCTGTCCCATTTTAGCCTCCCCACTTGGGATCTCTCATCTTGTATTGCTCTGTGGCCTCCTCCATCCCCACCCTTCCTCTCTGCCTCCCTCCCTGAATTTAGTCACGCATTTCCCTTCTGCTCTGCTTGGCTCCCCCAGAATCTCCCACCCACACATCGTTCCTCTGTCTTCACTGTGGGTCTTGGCCAGGTCAGCCTGAGGCCTCTCACTCCTGAGCTGCGGAGCCCTGCAGAAGGTCACTGGGCCTGTGTCCCAGAAGCCCACAGCACATTCCCGCCACCTGCCACAGGGAGGCCCCCAGCGCTCCAAGAGAGCTCTATCCATGCCTGGCAACTCTTGTGGACTGGGGAGAATTCTAGGGAGACTTTCAGCTCTGAAATGCTGTGATCACGAGGGGCAGGAGCATTCAGATCCCAGACATGTGGGCTCTGCCATCTGCCCCACAGCCCCAGAGTTCCCTAAGCCTGAGCTGAATTTGACACTCGTTTCTCAAGTGCACATGGGAAGCAGGGAGTCCAGGGAGCCACGGAGATCAAACTGGCCACCAAACTTGTGCAGCCACCATCCTATATGGCCCTGAAGACCTCCGGGGGGAGAGTGGCCTCTCCAGGGCCAGGCTCAGTAAGAGATGTGGCTTTTCTTAACCATAATTAGCCAACGCACTGCTTCTGGAGACTTACTAAAGGTCAAGAGAAGTTCCTTGAATGCTTTGAACAACAGCTCACCTATTCGCTGGCACTTCAGAATTTATAAAATGCGTTTACGTATATTCTTTCCTTACGTCACTGTAACCACTCCTGTTTTGTATACCAACAGTAATTCGGCTCATTAAGAACTGAGCCACAAGTTAAACTCCTGTGTGATTTTCGTGCCTTGGTTTCCTAATAGGTGAAATGGGAATGAAAACATAGCACCCACCCAAGGTTTTGGTGAGGATTAAGGGACATACCCATGAAACCACTTAGAATCGCGCTGGGCAGACAGTAAGTGCTCAATAAATGTTACCTATTAGACTCCCCACTGAGAACCTCCTAAGAGGGAAACTTTCAGCTTCTTCGCACAGGCTTGGTTCCGAAGCGTGTCCCTGGCCTTCTTCCACCCATTGCGCACTCTCTCCTGCTCACAATCTTGTGCCTCTCCTCGTCTCGCCTGTCACACCGGACACTCGGCAACACTTTTCCTGGCCTGGCCTTTGGCTGCCCTGAGTCACACACACACCTGGCTTCCCCCTCCAGTTGGTCTGCCTGGGCTGCCTCAGATGGACGCCCTTGCTCTTGGGCTTCCGGTGCCACCAGAACTTCCTAAACTGGACCACGTCCTTATGGGGTAGTTGAAGTATTAGCCCCATTTTACAGATGAAGAAACTGAGGTTTGCAGAAATTAAGGGGCTTGCTCCATGTCATGCAGACACGGGGACAGGGCCAGAACTCAACCTGGATCCTTTGACTTCAAGTCTAGTAGCCTTTCCATTCTGCCACACAGTTTGATCTTTCTGCCAAGTAGATGATTCTTAGATGGCCTAGGAAATCTTAGCAGATGTCAAACATAAGGGCAGTCTCCAATTTTTAAAAAATCAGCAAATATTTTCTGTGGTCCTGCTCTTTGCCAGGCACGACGGTACTTGGTTCTGGGCGTATAAAGAGGACTGACATATCTGTCCTCCCTTTCTTTTTTTTTTTTTTTTTTTTTTTGAGATGGAGTCTCGCTCTGTCCCCCAGGCTGGAGTGCAGTGGTGTGATCTCAGCTCACTGCAACCTCTGCCTCCCGGATTCAAGCGATTCTCCGACCTCAGCCTCCTGTGTATCAGGGATTACAGGCGTCTACCACACCCTTGCTTCACTTTCTAGCACGGCCCAGCACAGTGACCAGGTCAGAACTGAGCTGTAGGCTCAGTTTCCAGCCACTCCATCAGGGTCTGCTTTCCTGAGCCCCTACACTCCTGCCGGGGCTAGAAACCCTGCCCACAGAGTAGCGATCACCCCACTGCTTGGGTGCTATGTCCTAGGTGCTTTATTTACGTCACCTCATCTGAATCTCACGCTGGTATTGAGATACAGAGTATCATCCCATTTTACAGACGAAACGGAAACCAAACAAAGTGCAGAGTTTCCCTTCTGGAAAGTGGTTGTCACCGGGTCTCGTTACAGATTTGATACTCTTCCCAGCATACTGCAGTGCTGCTCCCTGGGCCCTGGCATCCAGCCTGCTGCTGGCCAGGCCCTCCCGTCTCAGAGTCTCCTGCCAGGAGCTGGGGCTCTGCTCTGAAGGCACAAGTCAACTAGCGGCTGCATGCTGTGCTGTGGTCTCACTTGTGGCCTTGCCCACCGGGCCCAGGTGACTGTGAATTGGATGTGCCAGTACCAGCCCTAGCCTGGGCTGTCTCTGGGCCGGCTGTGCCCATGCAGTGCTGTTCCCCAGATGACTTCCTGCTGCACCCAGGCCAGCCTCCGCAAAGCCAGCATCCCCAGTGCTCCTGTCTCGTTTCCTCCCCTGCCTCCCAAAGGCAGCATTCTCAGGCAGCCTCTCCCCATGTGGTGGCAAAATGGGCCCAGCAGTCTCAGCCTGATGTTCTTTCTATTTAGCAATCACAGTAGAAAAGAAGAACCCGTGATCCCCAAGAGGGCCAGCCAATGCCCCTGGGTTACTGGTCTCTGCCTCTGATTGGCCCAACTTGAGTAACAAGCCCATTTCCCAACGAATCCCTATGTTCTGATTGGTCACATGGGAGTCATATGTCCACCCCCAGAAAAGAGGACAGATCAGCATCATTTTAGCTAGTGAACATGGGGCAGGCAGCTCCACCGAGGAAGATGGGGGCCCTGTACGTGAAGCGGAGGGAGTTGACGCTGGACAGGCACAAACTGCCACTGCACATGTAAAAAGCAGCATGCCTGGTCATAGACAGTTTTCAATTTGCATTACCATTCATTTAAGGTAAACTACACACTACAGAAATGCAGAGAGGCCGGGCGCGGTGGCTCATGCCTGTCATCCCAGCACTTTGGGAGGCCGAGGCGGACGGATTACTTGAGGTCAGGAGTTTGAGACCAGCCTGGCCAACATGGTGAAAACCCGTCTCTACTAAAAATACAAAAATTAGCCTGGCATGGTGGTACACACCTGTAGTCCCAGCTACTCAGGAGGCTGAGGCAGGAAAATCACTTGAATCTGGGAGGTGGAGGTTGCAGTGAGTTGAGATCGTGTCACTGCACTCCAGCCTGGGTGACAGAGTGACACTCTGTCTCAAAAAAACAAAAAAAAGAGAAAGAAAAGAAATGCAAAGAGAGTTTAGACACAGACCTTTTCAAAGCAGAATAAAAACAAAGCGGGAGGAGAGGGAAGCTAGCGTACTGTGGTTGTACATTGAAAGGGGCGAGTCACTGTTAGTGAGGGTTGTGGTTTTGATGGTCTTCATGGAGGAGGTGACATTTGAATTAGGCCTTGAAAGATAGTTGATGCTCTTTCAAAGCATGAAGTCTTGAAAGTGGAGGACACGCGTGTGAACACAGTGTGATGAGACAGCAGAGGTGCTGGCGGGATTTACCAGAGCTGATAGGTCCACACAGCCATCTCAGCCCTGCACAGATGAGCAGGAGAGCACCCTGTACCTGAGAAGGCTGAATGCATTGGAGGCAGTGAGGAGTGGCCTCAACAGCTCATTACTCCACCAGGCAAAGAATTTTGTTCAGCTTCAAGGAGATGCTCTTGAGTAGGAATAGACAATGTCCCCCATCCTGTCCTCCCTCCCTCCCTTTGAAAGCAAGACTTACCTCGGATTGCCCTTGCTCACGCTTTCGAATCTTTATTCTGTTTCTAAATGGGGGAGTCTACCGGGAGCCCCAGGCCCTTGCCAAGTGCTCCATCTGTATTTAATCAATCCCTCCTCTGAAATCCAATCCGTCATAAATTCCAGCCGTACAATAAATGTGCAGAGAGGTCTGCAGGCATGGGCTTTTATAGTCAAGGAGAAGCAGCACTGGTGCCCAAACGATTGAATCAAGAACAATGGGACTCCGAGAGAGGTGCATGCAGGAGGGGCAAATACCGGAGGGCGAGCGGCTGTGCCCGAGAGCCTGCTGTTCTTGGCCTGAGTGTGTGCCCTCCCAGCAAGCCGGGCACGTCCTCTGCCCGCCTCCCCACCTTTCTTAGCTCTTGGTAATGGATTTTATATCTGCTCAGTGTGATGAAGGCGGCTTGGCAGTTCTCAAAGACCTACAGAAATCTCCTCCCGACCCTCCAGTGAGAAGCCGGCAGCCTTCGTCACCCTTGTGGGTGGCTCTCTGGCCAACATTTACTTTAATGTCAAAAAGAAATCCCAGGCATGGGATTTGAAACAGATGCAGGGCTGACTGGGCAGCTGGGTCTTTGTGAGGACAATCCGGGCAGGGCCTGGGGGCCTGGGCTCTTTCTGTCCATGTTGATCGTGGTCTAACCTCTGGAGGAGCAAGTAGTGGACTCCCCATTCCGGGCTGGGGCCTCGGGCTGGCATGCATCACTTGTGACCTGCAGCGTGTGTGACAGAGGCCACCTGGGCATGAGTGGGGGGAGCTGCTGGCTTGGCTGCCAAAGCTTTTAATTAACTCAGATAATTGTTCACAGCTTTAGGCATGAACAAGCCCCAGGCTCCTCACACTGACTTAGGGGGCCTGTTTCCCATCCGAACAAAGGAATTGACTAAAACTGGAGTTCTTGCTATTTTGAAGGGTCAGGACCCCTTTAAAAACCTGGACCATGCTGTGGACCCTTTCCTCAATAAAGACACACACAGGGGCCGGGCGCGGTGGCTCACGCCTGTAATCCCAGCACTTCGGGGGCCCGAGGCGGGTGGATCACCTGAGGTCGGGAGCTCGAGACCAGCCTGGCCAACATGGTGAAACCTCGTCTCTGCTGAAAATACAAAAATTAGCCTGGCGTGGTGGCAAAAGCCTGTAGTCCCAGCTACTCAGGAGGCTGAGGTAGGAGAATGACTTGAACCCGGGAGGCGGAGGTTGCAGTGAGCCGAGATCGCACCATTGTACTCCAGCCGGGGCAACAGAGCGAGACTCCATCTCAAAAACAAAAAACAAAAAACAAAAACAACTATCTGAAACAGTTCACGTAGATAGCAGTGTCCTCGCCACAATGCACTTTCCAATCTCGGAGGCAGGCAGAGAAGGATTTACTACCCCTTTTTCTGTGAATGAGAGCAAAAACCCAAAGTGGAAACAGGTCTCACAGGAAATCAGGAGCAAAACTGGGATTAGACCTAAGGTCCTCTGATTCCCAGTCTGGTGCTCATTCGGCTGCATCACTGTTTCCTCTTGCTTTTTTAGCCTGTGTTCCCTTTTGATGCATGAAAAAAACCCCAAACGAACCAAAACAGAAAATGTCATCCCCCCACCCCAGGAATGTCCAATAACTCTTCCCCAGTATGTGTGGAGGGGAGCAGGAATCCACTTCCCCAAGTGGAGCCTCACTGCATCTTAGGCTCAGAAGGCTTTTGTTAAGTATTACTTTCTACGGCTTGAAATAGAATGTCAAGAAATAGAACTCTGAAAATCATGGCTGTTCTTACTTCCTGAGTATGAAATACTGCAATGTCGAAACATTGAAAAGCACACAGCCTGCGGCAGCCCCAACAAAAAAGCACTACGGGAGGACCAGCAGCCTCTTCCTCCCCGGGAGAGGGGGAGGGATCGATATGGGAGACCCCCCCAACCCCTTCTGTGCAGTTTCCTGCAGAGGATGTTCTCACATCCTCATGCCGGGAGGAGTGCTCATCACAGCTGGCCAAAAAGTCCCTCACTCACACACCCCTACATAAAGGCAGCTGCACCCTTCTGGAAGTTTCTGGAACCCTTAACTTTGGCCGGGGTCTCGGGGTGAGTTCTGGGGGAATTCCTGGGTAGGCATAATGACACAGCCCCTACTGTTGAAGTCATTTGGAATTTGCAATCCCTCACGAGAATTGTCCAACCCTCAGAAGTCTATTGCACTCTCCATGCCCTTGGAATATGGTTATGTGGATACAGAGCCCTGCCTCCCAAGACAGGACCCTCCAATCCTTGTCTCCCACACCTGGAAGCTGGGGCATGCATGTCCCAGGTTTGCCTAATCATGCTTGGTTGGAATGAATGATTCAAAACTGATGTTTCTTTAGAACCCATTCATTCAGGGGCTGGTGTCTACAGTGAAGAGAATGGCCATCAGACTAAAGTCCTTCTGCTAAAAGGTGACTGCTGTGCTTTCTAGAAAATTCTTGGCCTTCTCCAGCAGCCTCAGTTCCCATCTGCTTTTCTTTTTTGTTGTTGTTGTTTTTGAGACAGAGTCTTGCTCTGTTGTCCAGGCTGGAGTGCAGTGGCGTGATCTCTGCCCACTGCAACCTCTGCCGCCCAGGTTCAAGCGATTCTCTGGCCTCAGCCTCCCGGGTAGCTGGGGCTATAGGCATGCACCACCACACCCAGCTAATCTTTGGTTTTTTGTTTTGTAAAGATGGGGTTTCACCATGTTGGCCAGGCTGGTCTCGAACTCCTGACCTTAAGTGATCCGCTCACCTCGGGCTCACAAAGTTCTGGGATTATAGGCCTGAGCCACCGCACCCGGCCCCACCTGCTTTTCTAGCCTATCCCTGCAGGCTCCTCTGATTCTCTGAGACCCTGATAGCCTGCCAATAAACTCCCTTTCTGTTTCGGAGAGACTGAGTCTGTGTCTGTTACTTACAAAGGGAAGCAACCGGTGTTGTATACACATTGCCCGGACCTTCTATGACATCTGCAAGCAACTGCGGTCTGTGTACCCGCTACATGCTGTTCCTTCTCTTGACAGTGATGGCTTTAAGGAAGGGAATGATTCTCAGGGGGACAGAGAGAGAGAGAAAAGACTTACCGACACAAGCCAGGGACAGCTGCCTACCTCTCCATGGGAGGGTGGGAGGAGGGAGCCTTGCATTAAGAGCCTGGACCCTCTTTCAGTCCCAGTTGTACCACCAAATGCCCGGTTTTTGACCTCCCCACCCCCATTACCCAGCACTGAGCTTCCCCGTCAGTACAGTGAGGTGCTGGGGTTGGATCCCGTGAGCAGGTTCGGGAGGGCCTTCCTCCGTGCCAGGTTCCAAGTCCAGGAAATCCTTCCAGCTATTCTGCTTCCTCGTCTGCGCAAAGGAAGCCCCCACCCATTTGAGACTCCCTCCCCAGGTGCTCTAAACCTGAAAACAGAGAGCAGTTGTGTGCCCCTCCCGGTCCATCATTGTCTCTACCCCTCACACCTCTCTCCCTCTCTTGCATGACTGAAGGTCAGGGCTTCCCAGGAATACTTTCCTTTCCGCCTTTGCCTTCCTGCCTTTAGAAATCGATTTACATAAAACAACCAGAGTGGATTTCTGGAACTGCCTCTTCATTCACCAGCGGCCCTTCTGGGCCAAGACGTTTCCTTGATGGACTGTGTCCTTCAGCCGGTAATTTAATCGGCACCTGCTTGGTGCAACGTCTCCCACTGTGGTTTACCAGGAGCAGCCCAGAAAGGGAGGTTTCCATCTTCATGAAAGGCTGCGATGCCTGGAGTCCCCAGAGTGTCCTTTCACTCAGCGTGTAATCTAGTATATCTTTAATAAGTGGAGTCAATTCAGTTTCAAAACCCTTGTAAAATTCAGCCTTTTAGTCATTCTGACCAGAAGCATTCAAATTGCAATATGAATAGATAGCCCCCGCAGCCCTGAGAGATCTGCCCGGGATACTAAGTTGGCAGCCACAGAGGAGGGAAGCATTGATAGCCTCAGGAGGCCCTGCCCAGGCCAAGGCAGCTGCCTCTGGGCCCTGGAGAATCCTGCCAACTCAGCTCCTCCCTTGCCTCCTCTACTTGCCAGGGCACCTCGTACAGGGAGTAGGAAAACCATAGGATCGTAGCCAAGCTGCAAAGGCTCTGGGAGACCGGTGAGTCTAGCAGGTTCGCCGTATAGACAAGGAGGGGCTTGCTTTGGTGAATTGCCTGAGGTTGCACCAGCTCTTAGTGGCAGAGCCTCAGCCTCTTGGTTTTCTGTGTCTGGTTTTTGTCTTATTTTTTCCTGTTGTCTTCTTCTCTCGTGGCTAAGGCAGGAGTGTGGACATTAGAGGGACTGGGTTTGAATACCTGCTGTACCATTTATTAGCTGTGTGACCTAAATACTTGCTCTTCCACTTATTAGCTGTAAGGCCTCCCTAAGCCTGTTTCCTTATCTGTAAAATGGGAATGGTTCTAAGAATCCCCCGCTCCTAATGTTGCTGTAAGGATTCAAAAAGGAAACACATGAAAAGCACTTAAAACACTTCCAGGCACATAATAGTCACTCAGCGAATAGATATTCCTGTTATTCTTCTGGTTGGCATTTTTCTTAGCATGCTGTTGTACAGCAGGAGAGAAATAGAGCCAGCAGGAAGAGCTTCCCAGCTGGTAGAGTTAAAGAACTGGAATGGCCTAATAAGTGAAGGGGTTTCTCCCCTACAAGCTTTAAGCCAGCAGAGGTCTGAAGGTTTTCACAAAGTCCGGAATCGGGGAGAAGGAGGGAAGGACAGAAGGACCCTTTTTTGTTGTTGTTTTGTTTTTGTTTTTTGAGACAGAGTCTTGCTCTGTCACCCAGGCTGGAGTGCAGTACTGTGATCTCGGCTCACTGCAACCTCCGCCTCCCAGGTTCAAGCGATTCTCCTGCCTCAGCCTCCCAAGTAGCTGGGACTACAGGTGTCCGCCACCATGCCCAGATAATTTTTGTATTTTTAGTAGAGATGGGGTTTCACCATATTGGCCAGGCTGGTCTCAAACTCCTGACCTCGTGATCCACCCGCCTCCACCTCCTCTGGGATTATGGGCGTGAGCCACAGTGCCCAGCCACCATCTATTATATCATTGTTTTACATGATCCGATTGTGATTTTCTGCCCTTGTCCAACACTGTTGTGTTAGTAATCGGGCAGCTTTCCCCCCTTGATCTGTCTGCCTTATCATCTACCACTGTATTTGATTTTCTGAGTTTTGGAATCTGTCAGAAACAAACAATATTGTGTGTGAGGCTGGGGCAGGGGAGGGGCACGGCTGAGGTCAGCGCCTCTGGATTTGCTTGTTCCTGGGCCCCTGGCGCTGATGGGAATTTGCAGGAATGCAGACGCAAAGAGCCCATCCTGCAGAGAGGTTTAGATTTTCACCCAGTTTCTAATTTTAATTTGGTCTAAGTGTAACTTGAAGACAACTGGGCTTGCTTGGGGCCAATCTCAAGTCTTGACAGCAAACAAGCGCAAAACGCAGATCCAACTGCAAAAACTTCATGAGCGAGATAAATGGTTGCTGACATTTTTGGAGGCAGATAGGAGGGTCCACAGCAGAACCTATTGGGCAGCCTGGTTAAGCTCTTTCTCCATAATTCCTCTCCTTACAGCAGCTGGTAGATCTCTCCCTGCCTCTACCCTACCACCCCTCAGCCTCTCTAGATCCCTCTCCAGAATCCCATCCACCAGCCCACCCCATTCAATAAGGCAGAAGAAAGCTACACAGCAACTGAGAAAACGAAATCTAGGCTTGGGCCTCAACTTGTTTCAGCATCTCATGTAAAAATCTGGGCCGGACGCGGTGGCTCACGCCTGCAATCCCAGCACTTTGGGAGGCCGAGGCGGGCGGGTCACCTGAGGTCAGGAGTTCGAGACCAGCCTGGACAACACGGTGAAACCCCGTCTCTACTAAAAATACAAAAATTAGCTGGGCGTGGTGGCGGGCGCCTGTAATCTCAGCTATTTGGGAGGCTGAGGCAGGAGAATTGCTTGAACCTGAGAGGCGGAGGTTGCAGTGAGCTGAGATAGGGCCATTGTACTCCAGCCTGGGTGACAGTGCAAGACTCCATCTCAAAAAAAAAAAAAAAAAGACGGTGACTTTCTCTGGGTGACAGAGCAAGACTCTGTCTCAAATTAAAAATTAAATAAATAAATAAATAAATAATCTGATGAAGTCCAATTCAACAGGTTCTGCGGATGTCTCCAGACATGTTTTGAAAACACAGCAGACACATACATGCCAAGGGCAGCTCAGCTGGGGAGACCCTAACCCAGCAGTGCTAGAGGAATTAAAGGCACATACACAGAAATATAGAGTGTGGAGTGGGAAATCAGGGGTCTCACAGCCTTCAGAGCTGAGAGCCTCAAACAGAGATTTACCCACTTATTTACTGACAGCAAGCCAGAGATAAGCATTGTTTCTATAGATTATAGATTATAGATTACCTAGAGGTATTCCTTACAGGAAACAAAGGGATGGGCCAAAATAAAGGGATGGGTTGGGCTAGTTATCTGCAGCAGCAGCATGTCCTTAAGGTACAGATTGCTCATGCTGTTGTTTGTGGCTTAAGAATGCCTTTAAGCGGTTTTCCGCCCTGGGCCAGGTGTTCCTTGAGGTGGGCAGATCACTTGAGGTCAGGAGTTCAAGACCAACCTGCCTCAACATGGTGAAACCCTGTCTCTACTAAAAATACAAATATTAGCTGGGCGTGTATTCCCAGCCACCCGAGAGGCTGGGGCAGGAGAATCGCTTGAACCCCAGAGGCGGAGGTTGTAGTGAGCCACCATTGTGCCCCTGCACTTCAGCCTGGGTGACAGAGTGGGACTCCATCTCAAAGAAAAGTAAAAAAAAAAAAAAAAAAGAAGCACACACTAGATAAGCCACAGCCACCAGCAGGGAGAAGGAAAAGGAGGAGGAGGAAGAGGAACAGGAGGGGAGGAGGTGGAAGAGGAGGGGAGGAGGAGGAGGGGGAGAAAGAGGAGGAGGAAGAGGAGAGGAGGAAGAGGAAAAGGAGGGGCAAGGAGGAGTACGAAGAGGAATAGGAGGGGAGGAGGAGGAAGAGGAAGGGGGGAGGAGGAGGAAGAGGAAGAGGGGAGAAGGAAGAGGAGAACAAGGAAGAGGAAGGGAGGGGGGAGGGGAAGAGGAAGAGGAGGAAGAGGGGAGGAGGAGGAGGAGAAGGAGGAAGAGGAGGGGAGGAGGTAGAGCAAAGAGGAGAAGGAAGAGGAGGGGATGAGGAGGAGGAGGAGAAGGAAGAGGAGAGGAAAAGGAGGGGAGGAGGAGGAAAAGGAGGAGGGGAGGCGGAAGAAGAGGATGAGGGGGAGGAAGAGGACGAGGAGGAAGAAGAGGAGGAGAAGGAGGAGAATGAGAAGGAGAAGAAAGAGGAAGAGGAGGAGGAGGAAGAGGAGAAGGAGGAAGAGGAGGAAGAGAAGGAGAATGAAGAGGAGGAGGAAGAGGAAGAGGAGGAGGAGAGGGGGAGGATGAGAAGGAGGAGAAGAGTAGTAGTTCTGGATGGAAGGGCATGTTCCACTCAGTGTTCTGGGTGCTGGGTGGAACTGGGGGCATCCTGGGGCAAGAAAGAGTTGGTGAGAAGAAACCAGCTACTCTCAGAGCGATTCTGGAAGGCTCCAAGGAAGAGCAACTGTGTCTGGGACTACTTTTGTGATTAGAGGTGGTTCCTGTGGCAGCGGACAGCAACCATGAGACTTTACAAAGCATAGGAACCAGAAAGGAGGGGGTGAAGAAGGGTGCAGAGTCAGGCTGGGAGCACCTCAGGAAGAGGTGCTTCCAGTGGTCCAGGTGAGACATAGTGATGTGATATTGACCGGGGAGTGGGACTCAAGGATAGAAGGGGCTGTGGAAATTCTGAAGTGGGAGTGAACACTCCTAGCTGGGTGTTTGTGTTTGGCCTGGGAGGATGGCCTCTCTTACTTGTCCATGTTTATCTCATCCTCTTGGCTTTGGCCCGTGGTCCCAGCTCGTCAAGGCCATGGTGAATGGCCGTGCTTCTGTCCAGTCTACATGAGCAGCATTCTTCTTATGCAGCTTATTCTCTGTTGTGAGCACTTTTGCTGAGATGCTTGACATAGCTCAAGTCCTGGAGGGAGGTGGAGGCCCCGTCCACTGGGGTCCATCAGGGAGTGGACCGGGGTAAGCCGCTGGACCAGGCTATCATCTTGCTCCTGACTCCCTTTGTTGTTTACAAAGTTACCATCAGAGAGCTGGGCAGCAGCTGTGCCCCAACCCAGACCCAGAAGGCACGGCAATGCCCAACTCCACTAGTCGTTATAACTGTTGTCCAAATAGGAAACGAGCTTTGCCTGGCATGACTAGCTTTCGGGGGGCCACGCTGACTCCCAAGAACTGTCACTTAGCTTTCCAAGTGCTGACACCAGCTGTCCAGGCTGGATAGCCAGGCCTGGGGTCTGTCATGTCGAGGAGTTGTCTTGCAGCCAGCTCCCACTTCCTACCTGCCTGGAGCTTTCCAACCTGTTCACATCTCTGCACACGTCCTCCACGGCCATTGACAGGATGGGCCCCCGCTCACTTTTACCGGTTCTCTGGGTTAGAATGCTTGCCTGGGCCCGGGAGCAGCTGGCCACTGTGAAGGCAGGAGCAGAACAAGCTGTGATCAGAGGAAAGGGCCTGGGTGCCAGGTCTCAGAGAAGGGATTCCGTCTGAACTCCTGGCACAGTAACTGGTCACTGGGAGCTGGGAGGCCCTGGAGGCCCTGGCTGGCTCCTGCCTCTTTCTTCCGGGCCGCAGAGGTCAGCGTGGCTAAATTGCTAGTTATCCCTTTCTTCAATTAAGGACAATTCTTCTGACGCAGGAAGTTAACTCCCACCAGTTAATCTAATGGCCTCATTGAGTCCTGATGTGTTTGCTCTGTCAGAAGGCTGGGCTGGAACTTCCTTGGCAGCTGGTAACAGTCAGTGCCTTCAGGAGCTGCCTTGGGGGCAGACAGAGGCTGGGGTGAAGGTTTAAAGAGGGGAACCATGGATCTGGGCCTCTGAGTTGTGGTTTTCGGGGGACAGATCTGGCTCACTGTCTTCCCATCTGAGAAGTGGGGTGTGGAGTGGTCTGGAGAGATGATTTCTGAAACTCCCATCAACTTGGCACCTCCCCTTAACCGCTCCACCCAGGCCCTCCTGGGTGACTAGTTTAGGGTTTGTGAGGACTAAGTGGTGGGAGGGGAAGGGGTCTGGGTGCCCACCCAGGAAGCATCTGTCAGCAGGTGTTTGCCCATGTCTGTGTGTACGAGTGTGCCTACACACACCCATGCATGCTTCCCTGAGCACACACAAGCACACACGCATACATCCCATGCACACATACCCAGGCACACACACAAACACGACGTGAAGCTGTGCGCAGAAGCAGGAGGGCCCCTGATGCCCTCTGGTCACTGCTGCTGCTGTGAGCCAGGGCTAGGGAGGAGCCCAGGCCCGGGCGTGTCCCTTCTGTGGCAGGCACATTGCTTCTTCTGCAGCCAGTGTTCTGTCTCCTGCGTGACCACTCACGCCTCCAGACCAGGTGGCCAAGCCTGGACATTGTCCAGGCCATCAGGCCTCTGAAGTGCCTCCTGCTTCAGGGAAGGGCGAGGCTAGTGAGGCCCATCAGACAAAGCACAGGGGCCTGAAATTGAATCCCCCATGACCGCAAGCACTGAACTTTCTCAGCCCCCACCTCCTTATGTGTACACTGAGCATAATGCAGTGTAGCTGAGAGAGTACATGAGGGTAAATACCACCTGTCCAATCAATAGTCCTTGCTATTCTCATCCCCACTCCCATCCCCGTAGTGGGGAAAGGCTGCAGAGTCCATTCCTGCTCTCCCAGCTGGTGACCAATGGCAGGTGCCGGTGAACAGCGTTGGATCCAGGAGCCCAGAGCTTCGGAAATTCCACATCTATTGGAGTTGGTGCTGTCATCTGGCTCTAGGATCCAGAGCTCTTGGAACTCTTGGGTTTCCTGGGAGATGAACCCTGGCAAACCTGGATGGTGGTTCTCCCTGGGTGAAGCCGTACTAGGGAGTTTGGGTAGAGGGCCCTGGGAAGCCCTGGTTTTGTCGGGTGAGGTGTCAGAAGGCAGAGCAGAACTCATGGATGGGACATGTGGGATACAGATTTCAGCTCAAGCGAGTAAGAACATTCTTAATGCCAGCACTGGCCCAAAAAAAAAAAAAAAAATTAAAAATTTAAAAAAGGAAGAACTCTCACTTAAGATACTGAGCTTCCTGTCCTTGGAGGTAACAAACCAGGAGCTGAAGGACTGCTTAGCGGGAATCCTGTGAATGGAGTCAAAACCCCAGAGGAGGAGAGGAGGCTCTGGACTGAAAGCCCCCATCTAACCCCATGTGTGCCCTGTTTCCATAGAGGAGTTTGCGCGACCCTGGAGCCTGGACCATGGATGAAATTCTCCAGTTGACCTTTTCCCTGTTAAGTGGAGTGGGACAGGGTGGGTTGGGTGCCTGGCTATATAGACGGTAACTGGGCTTCAGCCTTACCAGTTTCCGGGGGGAGGCAGGGCACCATCTCAGTGGAAGGTTGCTACCTCTCAGGCACCGCCAAATACGATTGGCCATCTCCTGCCCTCTGTTGGGGCTGGACTGCGGATCCCTGCTGCCCCTAAGCAGAGCTCATAACCCAAATCTTCGTGGCCCACGAGGCCTGTCCACTAGCATCCCTGCATCCCGGTTTGGGAAGTGGAAGGCGGGTACTGCTCACCACCAGGCCACTGGGGTCCACAAAGCCTGCCCCAGCCTGGAACCCAGGTGGATGTGCAAGTGTTTTACTTACCCCTTGAGGGTTAAAATCACGGGAATCCCTTCTCTTTTGAGGTTAGGTCAGACGCTATAAATGATTCAGAGCCCCTGGAGTGGGGGCTGATGGAGGGGGTCCCTCTCTTGTCTCTGATCCCACAGCGACTTTCCTCTTGGCTTCGTGGGAGCCTCCCTGGGTCCCTGTCCTCCTTCCTCTCCCCGTTCCCTCTGTCCCTCTCTCCCGGAGCCGGGCTCTGGGTCTCTGGTCTCCTCTGAATTTCTCTCTCTCTCCCTCTCCCTCGGCGTTCCGGCCCTAGGAGCGTCTCTCTCCAGCGCTGTCTCACAGTCTCTGCGCCCCTCTCCCAGTCCAGGGCCCCGTCTCTGTCCGGCCCGCAGTGTCTCGGGCTGTCTCCGCGTCTCTGCGCCCCTGGGCTGCCGCCCCTCGCGCGCTGCGGTTGCCTCGCGGGCCGGAGCGGAGCGGGCTGGAGCGCGAAGGCCGCGGCCCGGGGCGGGGGTGCGGGCCCGCGGGGGCGGCGTTGGGCGCCTTCCTTCGTCAGTCCCTCCCCGGCGGCGCGGGGGGTTGGGGGGGCGCGGCCGCCGCTCGGCGCCTTTAAGGGAGCGGGAGGGAGCGGCGAGGCGGCGGCGGCTGCGGTGGCGGCAGCCGAGGCGAGCGGGGCGGGGGCGCGGGCGCGGCGCTCGGAGTCCGTTCGGGGCCGGAGGCGGCCGGGGCCGGGCCCGGGAGGCGCGAGGAGCGCGGGTAGCGCCGCCGGAGCCCGCCGCCCGGGACATGGCTAAGGCGGGCCGTGCAGGTGAGGGCGGGCGCGGGGAGGGCAGGGCCGGGGCCCGGGGGAGGGACTCGCGCGTCTCGAGGAGGGGCCGCCGGCCCAGGTGAGCCCCTCACGCAGGTGGGCGGAGGTCCTGGGAGGGCGGAGGGGGCGGTGGCGGGGCTGGACCTCCTGCGCGTGGAGAGGGGGCTGTGCGCGCCCCCAGTCCTTCCTGCGCCCCCGGTCACCTCGCGGGACACTGCGTCCCCCTCTCCAGGGCCCCGCCGGAAAGGGCCAGGTCTGCGGCGCCCCGGGCCAGTCCCGCCGTTGGGAGCCCTCTGCACCCTCCGGAGGCCCCGGGCAGACCCGGGCTCCCCCACCGAAGGGGATGTCCCGTGGCCGCCGCTTCGTCCCACACCCCCAACGCAAACCGGGACGCGCCCCCTGGTCCTGCAGCTCTCTCCATCCAGGACGCCACAACCCCCCGCCCCAGCCCCCGTCACCAGCTCAGTCCAGAGACCCAGATTCCTTCTCGGGAAGAAGGGGAGCCCCGCGCCGCCCCGGCAGCTGGCCGCCCCGCCCCCTCCCCCATCGACCCTGGGACCCAAAGCCTCGGCTGTGGAGGCCTCTTCTGGGGTCCCGTGGGCTCTGCCCTCCCCCAGGCTCAGAAGGTGTAGCCCGTGGTTTGAGGGAGCTGGCATTAGTCATTCGTTCATTCATCCAGCCCGACGTTCATTCACTAGCATCTGCTCTGTGCCAGACCCTGAACTGGGCACCGGGGCTCAGGCGGACTCAGCCCCCCTGCTGCGCCCATGCTGGGGAGACCCAGGCCCGTGACTCATCGGGCACACTCTGGGCCCGATGGTGCCTTGGGAGGCGGGTGGAGGATAGCTGTGCCCACAGGGCCGGCCATACAGTAGGCGGCAGCAAGCCTGGTCTCGGCAGTGCCTCTTGTGAGGCTGGTGTGTGAGAATCTACCGTGAACTCACAACCAACCCGTGACGTTGGCAGGTGCCATGCTGTCCCCCAGGACCGGGTTCGACGGTGAAGGAATGGGTGTGAATTCACCCGTATGCACACTGGGTGTGAATACCACCAGGCTGTGTGTCAATCCACCCCCACGCACGAAAGCTGCCTGGGACCCTGGGCTGGGGACCCGTCTCTCTGTGCAGGCACTGAGTCTGTAAGATTTAGGTGCCTGAGAATGCACTCCCATTCTGTCCCCAGGGAGTCACCCCTGTCGGGGTGGGGCCGGTTGTGTGAGACACAGCCAGTATGGAACACAGCTAAACAGCCTTCTCACTCCCCTCCCTTTTCCCCTCCTGAGGGAGGCACTGTGAGATGACGCCAGGGAGGCTGAAAAAGGCTTCTTGCCTCCCTCTTCCCTCCACCATGCCTGGGTCCTCACCCACCCCGACTCCTTAAAATGGCCCGTAGCAGGGCGTGTGTTCCGTCCGCTGCCCTACTCTGTGTGTGCGTGTGTGTGTGTGTGTGTGTGCGTGCATGCATGCACCTGGACGCCGTGAGCACAGGTCACCTGCCAGGACACTGTCTTCACAACAGCAGTGAACAGTTCTATGTACTGCTTGTTCTATGTACTAGGCAGGATGCTAAGCTCGTCACTGCACTGTGATCCTGGGAGCAAGGAATTGCGACTCTCCCCCTTTTAAAACATCTAGAAACAGATACTCAGAGAAATAGCAGTCTCAAGGTGGCTCAGAGGGTCTGAGCAGAGCCTGGACTCACAGCCAGGTCTATTGGACTTGAAGGACTCTCTCTGTCACTGTCCTGATAGGTGACCCCCTTACCAAATGGGGGTACCAGTCTCGGTCCCTCTGCCTGAGCCTATGGGTCCTTTGGTCCCTGGGCTGACAGTCTGTGGGAATTTGTTCCAGTGACAGGTGGAAAAACGGCCCTGCTCTGAGCATCGATGCCTCGTGCTGTTCTAACATTTTTTTTTTGCTGCTGCAATTTCACGCTTGGCCCTTTCCCTCGAGGCAACACAGATTCACCACGTCTGTGGATCCAGTGCCTGGGCTCCTGCCCCCCACACTCAGCAGTCACCCCAAGGAGTCTGGTTACCTCTCCCTTCTCAGCTGTCCCAGGCTCCTCTGCATTTTGTAAATGCCCCTTCTCTTTTTCTTTCTTCTTCTTCTTCTTTTTTTTTTTTTTTTTTTTTTTTTTTTTTGAGACAGAGTCTCGGTCTGTCTCCCAGGCTGGAGGGCAGTGGCTTGATCTCGGCTCACTGCAACCTCCGCCTCCCAGGCTGAAGCGATTCTCCTGCCTCAGCCTCCCGAGTAACTGGTATTACAGATACCTACCACCACGCCTGGCTAATTTTTGTGTTTTTAGTAGAGATGGGGTTTCACCATGTTGGCCAGGCTGATTTTGATCTCCTGACCTCAAATGATCTGCCCACCTTAGCCTCCCAAAGTGATGGGATTACAAGTGTGAGCCACTGTGCCCGGCCTCCCTTCTCTTCTTGAGGCTCCTAAGCCTATCGAATCGAAAACAACACATAGTAATGTGGGCATGAGAATCACATATTCCCCATTGGCAATTGGCAACATCTGTGAAGAATAGATTGGTGAGCTTCAGAACAGAGGGATCCCTTGGAGGTCAGGAACCCATCTCTTTCTTCACAGCTGGGGAAACTGAGGCCCAAGGAGACCATGTAACAGAGAGAGGGGTGGCTGTTCAGTACCACCTGCCTCGGATGGGCAGACTGATGGGCAGGAATGATCAGGCCTTCACTCTGGGGGATGACATGGGAACAAAGGGCAGCTAAAGGCCAGGAGTGGAGGCTGTGGCACCTGACCTGTGAGTGAGGGGTCTGCACCATGACCTTCGAGGTGTTCCCTCTAGAATCTGGCCAGTAGATCACCCACAGAGAGAAAAGACAGAGCTTTGGGCCCCAGGGCTGCCATGGTACCTGACTTTAGGTCATCACATGTGGTCTAGTGAATAATACCCCTGGAGTTGTGCAGTGCACAGCCTGAGCAGCAGGTCATGGCTGTGCCAGATTTGTGACACGGCTTGTGTCAGACAAGAGCTAAAGGGAGGCAGTGAAAGGACTTTCACACTGCCAGGAAAATCCAGGTACAAGAGAAATTGTTATCAGGGCCCAGAGAGGATGAGATAAATCTTGAGAAGATGAATCCAGATGGGTTCCAGTTCTCAATCTCTAGGGGAGGTTTCAGTTACACAGACAGGTATCATTTATGGTGGCCCCAGTCTAGCCAGCGACAGGGAGGTGGGGGCAGGGGTGGGGAGGATTCAGAAGCTCTGTGTAGGAAGGGATAATTTACAGTACACAGTTCCCCATGGAGCAGAGAGGCCAGTGGGTGGCTTGAGACAATGAAGGCTGGGTTTCTCTGGGAGATGGGCCCTAAAGGCTAGCAGAGTTTGGATAGAAAGGTGGCCAGGGGGCTGGGCGTGGTGGCTCACGCCTGTAATCCCAGAACTTTGGGAGGTCGAGGCGGGGGGATCACGAGGTCAAGAGATTGAGACCATCCTGGCTAACACGGTGAAACCCCGTGTCTACTAAAAACACAAAAACAAAATTAGCCGGGCATGGTGGTGGGCGCCTCTAGTCCCAGCCACTCGAGAGGCTGAGGTGAGAGAATGGTGTGAACCCAGGAGTCAGAGCTTGCAGTGAGCCGAGATTGTGCCACTGCACTCCAGCCTGGGCGACAGAGCGAGACTCCGTCTCAAAAAGAAAAGAAAAGGAAGGTGGCCAGGGGCCAGCGTGCAGGTGGGGGTAATGGCTTGAACAAAGGCTAGGAGGATGGAAGGGAGGAGGCGCATGTGTAAATATGGAAGGACTGCTATGGGTAGGCGTGGAGGGTGGGCAGGAAGGGCCCAAGAGTAAAGAAATCTGTCTGGCTGGAGTGGAAGAGTGCAGAAGGTCAAAAGGAACTCCAAAAAGCATGAAGACAGGAGTGCCGGGGTATGACTTGGGTGTTTCGACAGATCCCTCCGGCTGGGACGTGAGGGCTCCTGGGAAGCTGGAGAGAGGCCAGCCGGGTGGAGCAGCCTTTGTTGGGAAGGGTTGGTTCTGATGCCTGCCAGCCACACTGCCCCTCCCTTCCTGTCTACCTCCTTGTGTCCCTCCCTCTGCACCTCAACAGGCTGCCCCTCTCTCCCACTGGGAGAATGCGAGTTTTGGGTGGGGGCAGGTCCTCAGGCTAGGCAGGAGCAGAGTGAGCAGCCTAGAGGGTCTTGGCACCTCTCAGGCTGGGGCAGGAATGTCTGCAGAGACAAAGCCGAGGCCACGGGGCTGGGCCTCCCGGGCCGGAGGAACCAGTTTATTCTCCTCTCAGGTGTTAGCCTCTGCTCTGAGGGGTATTGCTGGCAGGCTTCCATGTGGCAAACCTAGTAATTTGAGTCAGTAAAGTAATGATCCTACAGTGTTCGGATGGGAGCGAACATTTCCATACTCATGTTCCAAGTCCTCCTTAACAATGGGTCGCTGAGGGCCCGTGAGGGGTAGGTATTTAGCCAACGTCACAGAAGAAGGTGATGGCAGAGCCTGGGTTTCCAGAGTGTGGACTTTGCTCTGCTGAGTCAGCCTCCTTTGGGGTCCTCCTGGAGTGGGGTGTGTGCTGTCACATCCTCCCAAAGCCAGACCAACCTTCTCCTGGGCCCTTTACTCTGTGGCTCCCAGGGGCAGGGACTAGTGGCTGGGAGGAAACATCAGGAAGCTTGGTTTCCACTCAGGGGAGGAAACATCTGGAAGCTTGGAAAAGGGACTAGTGCAGATTTTTTTTTTTAAACATTTTTTAATCCTTTTTTTTTTTTTTTCATAGAAACGGGGGTCTCATCATGTTGCCCAGGCTGGTCTCAAACTCTGGGCCTCAAGTAATCCTTCCTGCTTTGACTTCCCAAAATGCTGGGATTACAGGCATGAGCCATCACAACTGGACAACGCTGGAATTCTTAAATCTTTGGGGAGGTGCCAGGGGATTTGAGGCATGACTGAGAAACTCCCAGGCCTAGGGCACTGATTGCTTTACTGTGTATCTTGGGACGGGCATTGCATTCTGCAAGGAGATGGTACACTCACTTTCTCTGGTCCCCAGTGGGAAGGCTATGGTCAAACCATACGCCAGTGTCCAGACTCCAGGCTTTTCAAAAGCTTTCTTTTGCAGTCTGGTGTGTACTAGAGCTTCGATGTGCCTCATGTTCCTGAGCAAATATGCCGGCCTCTGTGAAGTCACCTGTCACACCAGCAGACCCGGCAGGTCCTACCCTGAGATGTTTGTTGCCTCTCAGTTCTGGCTGTGGTGTCCTTGTTTGAGCCAAGGATGGTGCAGCTCAAACAGAGAGGTTCCACCTCAAGCCTGTGACCCTGGGCCTGGAACCCCTTATCTCCCATATGAGGCCTCTATGACTTGACCTGTGTTTGGAAGTCCAGTGTGGCAGGACACAGAATACGAGGACATGGCTGGACAGTGTCCCTGCCCCAGCCACTTGCCTGGACCATGTCTGGGTCAGACTGGCCAGAAGCTGTGATGTTTTTCTCACGTACATCTTCATATGAGACTTCACGGCTGGAGGTGGCCTGGTGATCTCTCAGTTCTACCTGTTAAGCAGGTTGGGAGACAGAGACCAGACCCTTTCGTTCAAGGGTCCTTCTCTGAGGTCTGACATCCTTTCCCCTTCAAGGACAGAGAGAGTGAACTGTCAGAGACCACGGAGGCTTTAGGGATTGGGGACTTCCTGGTAGGACCCAGCTGCCTTCCAGGAATTCTGAGATCCTAGGATCGGGAGTTTGCATGCTGGGACCGATGTGGCTCAGATCTTACAGCAGCTCTCAGCATGCTTTTCTGTCCAATGGCTCAACAGCATCTCTGAGGTAGAGCCAATGTTTTTTTTTCTTTTTTCTTTTGAGACGGAGTCTCGCTCTGTCGCCCAGGCTGGAGTGCAGTGGCCGGATCTCAGCTCACTGCAAGCTTCGCCTCCCAGGTTCACGCCATTCTCCCGCCTCAGCCTCCCAAGTAGCTGAGACTACAGGCGCCCGCCACCATGCCCGGCTAGTTTTTTGTATTTTTAGTAGAGACGGGGTTTCACCATGTTAGCCAGGATAGTCTCGATCTCCTGACCTCGTGATCCACCCGCCTCGGCCTCCCAAAGTGCTGGGATTACAGGCTTGAGCCACCGCGCCCGGCCGGTAGAGCCAATGTTATTCTCATTTTATGAATGAGAAACTGAGGCCCAGAAGGGTTAACTGTCTAGTTCTGGAATCACACATAAAGTTAGAGGCAAAGCTGGAATTAGAGCTTGTGTCTCTTCTACTGCTGGAGTCAGTATTCGTGGGAGCTAACTTGTCTAACAAAGCAGAGCCCTGGCTCTGGCACTGGTTGACCTTGAACTGCCCTCTTTGGGCCTCAGTTTCCTTATCTGTAAAAGTGAAAGGGAAGAGTTTGGGGGTCAGGATGAGCTTCAGGCTCTTTCCAGCTCCATCCCTGCTCTCTCCTTTTTGGTGGCCTCCCTGGCTGTGGGTTTTACTGTGTCCTGAAGAGGCCTTGCCCCTTCTCAACTCTGACCTTGCATTGATCCTCCCAGACTTGAGGGTCAGTGAATCAATGGGGAGCTGAGGACGTGGACGTGGAGAGCACGTGCCTCCTGGCAGGCCATCACCAGGTCTGCAGCCAGGAGCCTGGAAGGGGGTGGCCAGGGTCCCCAGGGGAAGGACTTGGTGTGGGAGGGGGGAGGAGAGAATGCATAACAAATGAGTTTGGAAATCAAATGAGATCTGAGCTCCCCGCCCACTCCCTCAAATCTCTCTCTACTCTCTCTCTTTTAAAATTCCTGTTTTCTAAAGAGAAAGAAAATGCTAAATTGCACCCCCTTTTGCAAACGGAATAGAGGCTTAGTGAGTCACTCCGGAGGTAAATGCCACCTCCAGGGTCCCACGTGTGCCTGTGGAGGCCTGCACAGCTGTGTGGCCACCAGCCCCCACCGGGTACGTGTGTGGCGAGGGTAGACAGGGGGCAGGAGCCTCTCGTGTGTCCACGACTCTGGAGTGGGAGCTGGGTCCCAGCACTGGGGCCCCACCCAGCCAACCTGCTTCCTCCAGGCTCTCCCAGGGCTGGATTTGTGAGGCTCACACATTCATGGGGCCACAGCTCAGACTGGGCCAGGCTGGAAGCCTCTGTGGTCACTGTCAGGGCTCGATTTGAGGCTAGAGATGGGGTGCAGGGTGTGGCATGTTGGGGTTCAGTCTGTGGCTGGAGTTGGCACAGTGTGAGTGAATTTGGGGCTCCATGGGGTGTAGTCTGTGTGGCCAGGGCTGCGGGGGTTTGCATCTGCCTCTCGAAAGCAGGCGTCTCAGGTTTTGTGAAGCTGCTCTCTCTAGGTGTCTTGGTGAAACTCTTCTCCAGGGCTGGTGAGCAAGACAGCTTGGAGTGAACCACCTACCAGGGGAAGGTTCCTGGGGGCGTTGGGAGCCTCGTCTCTCTCTGGGAGGGTCAGCCTGTTTGTTAGAAGACCTGGGACATGGGAGGCGAGCGAGCAGGTGTTCCTCTTCCCAGATGACCCATTCTTCTGGAAGGAGGGGAAGTAGCCGTCTGTTAGCTGGTAGCAGGGATGCCAAACAAGGGTTGAAAGCAAAAATAGAAACGCGCTGGGCTCTGTCTGGGAGGGGCGTTGAGTTCTGGTGGATCCCAGAGGCCTCTTCTGAGCTGTCTGCTGCTGACACCGTGTTTGCTTGGCTCTGGGTGTTTGCAGAGCACGTCACGTCCTGCACTCCTGCCCTCCTCGGGGAGAGACCTAGGTGTGCAGGATGTGGGACTGTGAGCTCTCGGGGCTGGCAACTGGAAGGCTTTTACTTGTTCTAGAGTCTGTGTTTCAGAGATTCTGAGTGTCTGTGGCCGCACCTCACTCATGCACCACTGACCTTTTCTGATTGTTCTGGGTCGGTCCAGATGACCACCCTCCACAGAACTCCTTTTGGCCCCGATGTCACCCCTGTGGGTTCCTTCTCTTCCCCTTGCTCCTACTTCCTGCCCCCCATGAGGCTAGTCCCAGCCGAGCAACTCTGGAATCATCCCTTGTGGTAAAAAGAGCTATTTTCAGCTTTCCCATTACTGCCCAGTTCGAGTGTGTGTGTGTGTGTTTATCCCTCGCAGCCTCTGTGTTTCCTTCTTGCATAGTATAATCTGGAGCAGCGATGAGAGCTCCGCCTCTGGGGCTCTGGCTGGCAATTCCTGGCACTGTGCTTTGGCACCAAATGGAGGGGCCTGGGGGCAGAGGCAACCTTGGGCTCCATCTTTGCTCAGTTGCAGTTCAGGAGTGGCAGGTGGTATGAGTCGAATCACCTGCAGGGGGTCACGTTGGCTCTTGCTGGCATGGGTGGGGAGCTGCTACCTTCCTACTGTTTGCTCCAGGCTAATGGCAACCTCTGATGTGCTTCTCAAAAAGCTGGCCGTTTCATTGAGGTGGTGGTCTTTGAAAGAGACCCCAAACGGGCGCGGTGGCTCACGCCTGTAATCCCAGCACTTTGGGAGGCCGAGGCGGGCACATCTCCTGAGGTCAGGAGTTTGAGACCAATCTGACCAACATGGAGAAACCCTGTCTCTACTAAAAATACAAAATTAGCCGAGCGTGGTGGCGGGCACCTGTAATCCCAGCTACTCAGGAGGCTGAGGCAGGAGAATCGCTTGAACCCGGGAGGCGGAGGTTGCGGTGAGCCAAGATCACACCATTGCACTCCTGGGCAACAAGAGTGAAACTCAGTTAAAAAGAAAAAAAAAAAAAACAAAGAGACCCCAGCATCCTTTGAGGAGTCTGATTCCAACCTGGCCTCCCGTTGCCTGGGTAGGTGCCTGGACCTTGAGTCCCTGTTCTCAGCTCTCTGCAAGGGGGTCCTGGGTTGAGCAGAAGGAATGCTTCCCGCTGTCCTGTCTTTCGGGCTGCCTTCCTGGGGAGCCTGCAGGTGGCAGAGCCTGTCGTGGCACAGTGGCAGGTGCTATGGGGAACTCGTTTTAGAGGGAGGAGAGAGCCTCTTCCTTATGGAACAAGAGTCTGGCGGGACATAGGGGGGACAGCTGGGCCTTGGGAGAATTGTTCCAAATAATTCAGAACTGTTGGGAGCCTAATTGGCAGAGCAAATGAAAGTACAATAGATAGCCAAAGCTATTAATCACTAATTATCTCCTAAATAAGGTAATTAATGGGTATTTAAGTGGCATATTTATGACACACCAGCAGGTCTTCAAAAAGCACATTTTCCCCAGAGCAACTGGTTTGGCCAACTGTGCCCTGCTTGGAGACCCCCCTTACCCCTAGAAATAGGCGGCGTGACAGGAGGCACATCAGTTTTCTTCTCTGAGCTTCAGTTTTCTCATCTGTCCACAAGAATCCTGAGTCCTTTCTTACTGACCTCCCTGGGCTATCATGATGACAACAGGCAGCGGAGGCTGTGGAAATCCCAGGCAACCGTTTGCAATGCCGTACAGAATTATTCTTTTTTTTTTTTTTTTTTTTTTTTAGACGGAGTCTTGCTCTGTCACCCAGGCTGGAGTGCAATGGCGCGATCTCAGCTCACTGCAACCTCCACCTCCCTGGTTCAAGCAATTCTCCCTGACTCAGCCTCCCGAGTAGCTAGGATCACAGGCATGCGCCACCATGCCTGGCTAATTTTGGTATTTTTTAGTAGAGACGGGGTTTCGCCCTGTTGGCCAGGTTGGTCTCCAACTCCTGACTTCAGGTGATCTACCTGCCTCTGCCTCCCAAAGTGCTGGGATTACAGGCGTGAGCCGCCGTGGCCGCCCTGTACGGACTTTAGAGTGAACATATCTTTCACGTTATTTGATACAAGTCCGTGATTGTGCTGGGGGCCGTTCTGTGGCCAGGGTCAGGGCTTGGTCTGTGGCTAGTAGTGTTGTTGGTCTGTGACTGAGTCAAGCTGGGTCTGTGGTCAGGTTCGTGGTGTGGTTTGAGACAGGAGTTGTGGCACGGCCTGTGGCCATGGTCATAACTCAGTCTATGGCCGAACCGAAAGTCGAGGCTGTGGTTGAGGTTGAGGTTTGGGCCACGGCTAGTCTCAGACCTGAGCTGCCCTCAGGACAATTCTACAACCTGAAGTCAGCCTCAGTCTTTAAGCGCGTTCCTGGTGGATGGCTGGACCCGCCAGGTTGCCCTGGAAGCTGGATTTCTTCCTGGCTCCTCCAGGATGTTGGCTCCAGATGCTGCGTACTCGGGCGGATAGGCCCTTCCAGGGCTCCTGGCGTGTCCCCTGAAACAGACGAGCACATGAGCTCATCAGTGGCACATATAGCAGTTTGGGAGATAGTTAGGACATGTTTCTATAGCAACCAACCCCCAACCAGCACTGGTTTCCTTCAATAATGCCTTTTTCTGGAAGCAGCTTCTCCTGGCCTCTCATCTCTCCCTGGACAGCCTTACTTCAAGGCTGAGGATGGGCTGGCTGGCCCTGGACTGGTCTGGTCTCCAAATTCACCCTGATCCAGAGAGGAAGCCTGAGGACATTCCCTCAGGGATGCTCCCCTGAGAGGGGGCCTTGCTAAGATCTCCCCTGTGCCGGGCCACACTGAGCTTGACCAGAGCCTTCCCCGTGCCCAGCCCTGACCTGGCGGAGGATAGGAGCCTAGAGAGGATTCCTACCAGGTGTCTGCCCAGGGGAATCCCACAGCCCAGTGGAGCAGGCAGGCCTGGACCCAGTCTGTAAATAGGGACTCTGAGGGACACAGATGCTGGACATGAAGGACACACAAGGAGACAGGCGCCCGGGCTGGCCTCAGGAGCCAAGAAGGACTTCCAGCTGATGCTTCAAGCATCAATAGGAATTGGGGGTGGGATGGGGAGATAGAAGACATTTCAGGCTTCAGGACCTGCAGGAGGAAAGGCCTGGGGATGAAGAGGAGCATGGCGTGAAGGCCCTCCTGGTGGCAATGTGCTGCTGAAGCCCAGGATGCTGGAAGGAGAGGCTGGGAGGGAGAGCAAGTCCTGGCCAGCAGTAGTTCAAGTTTAGGGGGCAGACAAGGCAAGCCCCAGGGAGCTGCGATGGGAGGGAGGAGAGAGGAACTGGCCCCATGAGTGTGGGCAGGGGCAAGCATTTCCAGCCTTTGGGGAGTGGAGAGGCTCCCATTCCAGGGGCCTGAGAAGAAGGAGAGGGGCCTGTCCTTGGAAGCTACCGCGGATGAAAGAACCAAAGAAAAGCTCTTGGAGAATCACGATTTATTATTTTATTTAACACACCCTTTTCTAGCACTGATGGAGTCTCAGGCACTCTGCTGAACCTTTTAAAGTGTTTGTTCATGTAATCCTCACTGCGACACTATGTAAGCATGATTATCCTCCCCGTTTTACAGAGCAGGAAACTGAGGCACAGAAGGTTTCCTGTCATTTAGTAAGATCACTAATCGGTAAGTGGCAGAACTGGGGCTGGAAGCAGTCAGGTGGCAGTGGGACGGTGGTTCCCTCGAGGGAGGAGGAGGTAGACGGGAGGTGGGGCTTGACAGTCACCTGCCTGTCCGAGGGAGCCTCAGGGACCCCAGGGCAGAGCTGAGAGCACTGAAGTGTGATTCTAAGTGCGTGTGTGTCTGTGTGTGTGTGTGTGTGTGTCTGTGTGTGTCTGTGTGTCTGTGTGTGTCTGTGTGTGTGTGTCTGTGTGTGTGTGTGCGTGTGTCTGTGTGTGTGTCTGTGTGTGTCTGTGTGTGTGCCTGTGTGCGTGTGTGTATGTGCCTGTGTGCGTGTGTGTCTGTGTGTGTATCTGTGTGTGTGTGTGTCCGTGTGTGTGTCTGTGTGTGCGCGCGCGTGTGTGTCTGTGTGCATGTGTGTATGTGTCTGTGTGCGTGTGTGTCTGTGTGTGTATCTGTGTGTGTGTGTGTGTCCGTGTGTGTGTGTGTCTGTGTGTGTGTGTGTGTGTGTGTGTGAGAGAGAGAGAGACCATTCAAATGAGCCTCAGCCCTGCCATCAGGCACTGCTCTCACTCTTGGCTCCTCTCCTTTTCTGTTTTTTATTTTATTTTTATTTTTTTGAAACAGAGGCTCACTCTGCGCCCCAGGCTGGAGGGCAGTGGCATGATGATGGCTCAATGCAGCCTCCACCTCCTGGGCTCAAGTGATCCTCCCACGTCAGCCTCCTGAGTACCTGGGACTATAGGCACATGCCACCCTGCCAGGCTTATTTTTTTATTTTGATTTTTTTGTACAAATGGGGTCTCACTTTGTTGACCTGACTGGTCTCAAACTCCTGGGCTCAAGCAATCCTCTCTTGCCTTGGCCTCCCAAAGTGCTGGGATTACAAGTGTGTGGCACCATGCCTGGCCTCCCTCTCCTCTTCTGAGGCACAGATTGCTTAAGTCCATCCAGCATTGGCAGGCTGCAGCTTCTGATATAGCCATAGGCAGGGCTGGGCCTGGAAGCTGTGGCCACAGGCCAATAGGTACAGGTGCCGGCCCAGTGCTGTGCACCCACCAGGGCCTCGCTCAGGGGCACCTGTTCCTCCCTGGAGGTCTGGAAATTGCACATGTTATCTGAATGTCCCTGGAGTCACAACTGCCAGCAGACACCCATGTGCCCTCCTTTTCCCTGATGCTCCTTACCCTTGAGGAGAAAGTTCTAGATCCAGCTTTACCTGGAAAGGGCTCAGTTGTTTTGGCCTATGTCTCTCCCTTCCTCCCACCTGCCCCAGCCTGGCCAACCCTGCCAACCCCTTCCCTGGAGGCTCGTCTTGTCTTCCCCTCCCCCAGAAACCCTCTGGGCACCCTAGCCGGTCCCTGCTTCTGGGAGGTGCAGTTCCCACTTGCCACGGGACAGACACTGCGGGTGTGGAATTTCGCATGGGCCAGGCCGCCTGCTCCTCTGTTCCTCCCGTGCTCTGTGCAGGGAGCAGTATAGGTCTGTGCCCCCAGGGCTGGCACTTCTGAGGGCAGGGACTGTTCCAGTTCAGCTCTGTCCCCTACTCCTTCCTCCTGGGCACCATCTGGCCCAAGGTCTGGCCCAGGAAGCATCGGCCAATACCTTTGTTCTGCATCTTACGGTCAGGGCGTTCCTCACTGTGAACCGTCTTCCCCTCAGACAGAGTTCCCGAGTACGGGGGTGGCATCTTCTTTCACCTGAGGACTCTGCCCCTGGGCTGGGGCTGCCTTGGGGTCCCTGATATAGAGGAGATGCCTGTCCATGTGTCTGCCTGTATGTCTCTCTGTCTGCCTATTCCTACGTCCCTGTGTGGGAAAGATGGTCAGGAGGAGCTGTCGACCTGAGCGGGGTCTTTGGCTGCACCCATGCTAGGGAGATCCAGACCCATGACAAGCTCCCAGAGACCACTCTGGACCTGAGTTGGGGGGTATCGGGGCCAGGAGAGGGAGTGGGGATGGCTTCTAGCAGCCCCTCCCACTGAGCGGCCCAGCTGGGAGCTGTGCTGGCATTGCTGGGGTGAAGGGTCATTTGTTTCTCTCTAAATTGCTAGAGGAAGAGTTGGGATATTCCCCTTCTCTTTAATCCTGACTTCACATTTTAAATAAATGTGGGGCTGGGTTCAGTGGCTCACACCTGTAACCCCAGCACTTTGGGAGACCGAGGTGAGCAGATCGCTTGAGCTCGGGAGTCCAAGACCAGCCTGGGCAACGTGGCAAGACCCTGTCTCAATTAAAAAACAAAAAGTGGCCGGGTGCGGTGGCTCAAGCCTGTAATCCCAGCACTTTGGGAGGCCGAGACGGGCGGATCACGAGGTCAGGAGATCGAGACCATCCTGGCTAACACGGTGAAACCCCGTCTCTACTAAAAAATACAAAAAATTAGCTGGGCGAGGTGGCGGGCGCCTGTAGTCCCAGCTACTCGGGAGGCTGAGGCAGGAGAATGGCGTGAACCCGGGAGGCGGAGCTTGCAGTGAGCTGAGATCGCGCCCCTGCACTCCAGCCTGGGCGACAGAGCGAGACTCCGTCTCAAAAAAAAAAAAAAAGTAAAAATAAATCAATGTGGTCGTGAAGGTGGATGGAAGGAGGGTCTTCAGGAGGAGGTGGGCTGGGCCTTGGAGGACACAGATAGAGCTCTGAGGCCTTGGGGAGGGCTCCTGGCGGCTGCCTGGAAGCCCCTCAGGTGGGTTTACCTTGCCTCAATCGTTGGTCCCGTAGCTGATAAGGCCACCATTTCCAAGTGCCAGGCAGTGGACTGGACGCTGTAGGGGCTGATGTCATTTAAATCTCCTAACGCCGGGCGCGGTGGCTCACGCCTGTAATCCCAGCACTTTGGGAGGCCGAGGCGGGCGGATCACAAGGTCAGGAGATCAAGACCACGGTGAAACCCCGTCTCTACTAAAAATACAAAAAATTAGCCGGGCGCGGTTGTGGGCGCCTGTAGTCCCAGCTACTCGGGAGGCTGAGGCAGGAGAATGGCGGGAACCCGGGAGGCGGAGCTTGCAGTGAGCTGAGATCCGGCCACTGCACTCCAGCCTGGGCGACAGAGCGAGACTCCGTCTCAAAAAAAAAAAAAAAAAAAATCTCCTAACAGTGGGGTGAGGATTATGATGCTCGTTTTCCAGATGAGAAAAGCGAGGCTCAGTGAAGTTAACTTGCTTCAGGTCCTAGATTAGCAAGTGGTAACACTGCACCAGATTTGTGTCGTTCCAAAGCCCGTGTTCTAACCTCTACTAAATTTTCACCCGTGGCTGGAGCTGATGTACTTTGTGTGTGAAGGAGAGAGAGAGAGAATTCTGGGAGTGGGCATGCATGCATGATTCTTAGGAACAGTATTAGGAAGCGGGGTGGCAGGTAGGTAGGCTCACACTGTCCAAGGAATGCCGGCAGACACACACACAACAGCCACGCAGACACAGGGACAGATGCTCGTGTAACACTAGACACCTCTACGTAGGAATGTCGACATCCATTTAGATTTTCCCACAGACACAAGGATACCCAGATATTGATTTGTAGAGCTGATGTGCAGATGGTTCTAGAACTGGGACAGCTGAGCCCCCCAGGACTGGGGCCCCCATGAGGAGCCAGGGGCAGGCCTCTGGCCTCTTGCCCAGCTGGCCAGCAGCAGGTAGAAGGGTTGCTATTTCCAAGAGAGCAGGCAATGGAGAGAGGAGGAGACTGAGGTCCCCCACCCTGAGCTTTACTGCAGAGGAAATGCCTTCCTGAAACATCCCTGAGGCTCCGTTTCCTTAGCCGTAAGGTGGGGATTCATTATATCTACTTTGCTAGGCTTGGTTAGGATGACTTTAGCTAATGTCTGAAAAGCAGCTAGCAGACTGCCTGGCACGCTGTACTCACCAAGCAAATCATTTTTATTCATTTACTTGTTTGTCAAACACTTCCTGGCCCTCTTCTGTGTGGGAGCTTTGTGCTGGACCCAGAAAATGCAGAGAAGCGTAGGGCAAGGACCCGCCTCAAGGACACTGCTTCTGAGCCTTTCCCTGTTCCGGGGTCATCATGCCCATCTGCTCTGACTCTCAGGAACCTACGTGGCCTCTAGCACATCTGACTTGTGGTCCTCTCCCCCAGGAGGCTTTGTGACAGTCTTTGGCATCTGTATTCCCTTCCTCTTGAAGTTTGCAGGTGATAGAGATTGGGCAGTGGGAGGAGCCTTAAAATTCACCAGTTCCAAGCTTCCGTCCATGACAGGTCCTACCCTACCTGGTCAGGCTCCATTTCCCCTATTCCCATCCCCCTTTAATCACTGGCCCCAGCCACATGGGTTTCTTTCTGCCCCTTGGACACACTAAGCTCATGTAGGAATTTCTTTACCCTTGCAGTTCTTTCATCCAAGAAGGCTCTTATCCATGGATTCTGCACGGTCCATCCCACACTTGTGTGTGCATGAGCAGATATGCATACACACAGACACACACACACACACACACACACACACACATGCTTAGCATGTCTGGGTTTTCTCATTATTCAGGCCTCTGCTCGCCTGACACCTTTCCACAAAGGTCTTTCCCTCTAACCCCTCCTGAGACACTGCCCATTGCTCTTCTTGTTGGAAATATGACCTTTGTTGTTTTCCAAAAAATCTGCATGCTGGAGGAAGAGCTGCAGCGAACAGTTCCCATGTTCCATCTTAACATATCTGTTTTTACAGGTTCTTTTTATACAAGTGTGTATAACTGAGGTTCCCCGCACCCTAGCACCTTTCCAGAAGTTTGTTGGGCAGCCCCTGCTGGTGGGGGGAAGACCTTGTATACAGTATACATTTAAAAACCAAGGTGGGGCCAGGCACAGTGGCTCATACCTGTAATCCCAGCACTTTGGGAAGCCGAGGCGGGTGGATCACCTGAGGTCAGGAGTTCAAGACCAGCCTGGCCAACATGGTAAACCCTGTCTCTACTAAAAATGCAAAAATTAGCCGGGCATGGTGGCAGGCACCTGTAATCCCAGCTACTCGGGAGGCTGAGGCAGGAGAATCTCTTGAACCCGGGAGGTGGAGGGTGCAGTGAGCCGAGATCGCACCATTGCATTCCAGCCTGGCCGACAATCGCAAAACTCTGTTTCAAAAACAAAATAAAACAAAACACCAAGGCGGGTATGCATTTTGAAAGCAAGTAGAATAATAGTAAACAAGATAAAATATGCATTTGAAAAGAAATCTAAATGTATATTTTAACCACAAAAGAGAGTCACAATAATAAATGGGAGACATTGCGTTAGTTCAGCATTTATAACTACAATAGGTGACAAAGTTCTTTTGATGTCCGAGGCTGAGTTTCCCCACCATTTTCTCTGCGTGGATGTAGAGATCCACACGCTCAAGCCTGTCTATTCTTTAGGCTGTAATTACCACATAAGAGACACTTGAGGAAGGAAGACATAGTGTAGGAAGGGAGAGGTTTTAGGTTGAAATTATCTGGGTTGTTTATTTGACCCAGGCTGGCTTTTCCTTCCCCGCCTGCAGAATGTAAACTTTGTGAGCGTCCAATCCTGTCCTTTCATTCCCCACAGTGTTCCCGTACCCAACACAGTGTCTGTGGAATGAGAGGCCCCCTTTGATGCCCACCAGCCCCTTCCTTTTCTGCTCACCTGTAGCTGGGAGAACTTGCTCCCTCAAATGGAGCTAACTGGTCTCCCTGTAGCTTTTCCCTCGGCCCCAGACCTCCCCCTGGACCCCTGCACATGTCATCAGAGAGAATGCCTCTGTCTGTTCTCAGATGGATCCAAATCGTGCATGTTTAAGGCCACGGCATAGAGGAGCCTCTCACTGGGCTCTTGCTGTTCAAACTCAGGAACGAAATGGATCCAGATAAATCCTCAATTGACTCCGTTGCTACTTAAACTCTTGCTTCTTACTATCTAAAACTCAGGAGCTGAACAGATGAGGATAATAGGACTTTCCTGACTATCCAAATTCTTTCTTCTTAGGAACGGAAAAGATTTGGATAGCAAGGGAGGTTTGTATATTAATATAGCATGTTCACATAGTATGCAAATATAGTAGATATGATAGATTTTATACCTTTAGTATCTGTTGATTGAGAAAATATACTGTTAATATAATTCAGGAATAATTTTAAGTGATTGTAGTTTTTGAATCACGGAAATTTTTACATACATTTGCTTTATACCTAAGTATTTTGTGTGTGCTATTTTAAATGGCATTGTCATTTTCAAATTTCAGTTCATTTCTTGTATCTAGGAATGCAATTGACTTTTGCATGTTGATCTTGTATCCTACAATCCTGCTATACTCAGTTGTTGGTTCTGATGGTTTTTATTAACATAGATTTTGTAGGCTTTTTGTTTTCTGCATAGACAACAATCATGTCATCTGCGAATAAAGACAATTTTATTTCTTCCTTTCCAATCTATATCCCTTTCATATCTTTTTTCTTGTCTTATTGCAATAGCTAGAATGTCCTCCACATGCATTTGGAAAATAGTCCCGTATCCATGTTAGGAACACACAGTTGTGGTACATCTGGACTCTCAGACCCTCTTGCAGTAAATCCAGGGCCCGAGGGTGGGACATCGGCTCACACTGGTGGAGGCAGAGGATCAGAAGCTTAGGGAATCAGCCTTGTACCTAGAGGTGACCACTGAGTTGGTGCTCACTATAACCTCTGTCCTTTTGATGTCTCAGAATGTGCTTCTCACTGGGCTCCAAGCCATGAAGCACAAACTGGGTGTGTGTTTGGAAGTTTGTGGTGGGCCAGGCAGGAATGACAGGCAGGAGGGCTGTGTCCCTGGACGGCCTGGGCTGGCCCTCTCCCTTCAGGAACAGTTTATGCTCTGGAGTCTGGACTCAGGGCAAGGAGCAGTGCCAGCATCCTGCAGGGTAGGGGGTGTGGTGAACTGGGACTGTAGCAGGTATCTCTAAGGACTGCACCATCAGGCTCACCTGGCAGTGGCTGGGGAGGATGTCTACCCCCTGCTTGTTTATTGACAGCTACTGCTGGCTGGGTGGACTCCTCCAATATCAGTCAGAGTAGAAGAGTTTCAAAGGACAGTCTCTGCCAGGATTTTCATTGTACAGATGGAAAAACTGAGGCAGGTGCATTGCTGATACAAGAACGCAGGTCTCTGAGGGACAGGATGCGTGTGCCTGGTAGCCAGGGCCAGTGAAATGTGAGCAGAAGTGTGTGATTTCTGGGCAGAAGCATTTAAGACTGGTGAGATTTTCTGAGCCCTTCTCCCCTGCTTGGATAGAAACTGATGTCTCCTTTTGGGCTGGTGACATTACAAAGTGGTGGCACTTTTGAGTGACCATGATGAGCAGAGCTCCCTTCCAGCCTGCGTGTGAGTGAGAAATGAACCACTGCTGTTTAAACGTCTGAGCTCATTTGTTAATACAGCAGAGCTTCCCCTGTGCTGACTGAGACACTGCTTGGCAAAGTCACCTTGGCAAAGGCTCTTAACTACCACCAGCCTCGGTGTTAGGACTTGCAAAATGGGCACACTCATTCCTGCTCTGCTGTGCTTACTCAGAGAAGCTTTTGAGCTTCAATGACAGCACAGGAGAGGGAGGTCTCTATGAGGTCTGAGGCCTCGGAGGGAGAGGGCACAGATGTGCAGGATGCTAACTGGCCTTTAGTCTGGTTGGGGTGGGGGGTCCTGGGTCACCTCCCTCGTACTGGGGCACCATCTCAGGCTTGGTTAACAGATGTGTTTCCTTTAACAGGTGGCCCTCCCCCGGGCGGCGGTGCCCCCTGGCACCTTCGAAATGTCCTCAGCGACTCCGTGGAGAGCTCAGATGATGAATTCTTTGATGCCAGAGGTGAGTGAACCCCAATCTCACATCACTGGCTGGGTGACCTTCCTAGAAGCCTCAAGAAGAGGATCCCGTTTGGGGGTTCGCATCCCTCCCCACTCAGACGTGGTATCTGCAGCTCCACACTCCATACTTACCCATCCTGTGCGTGTGCCGAGAGCAGGGGCTCAGCCTTCGCCTGTTTGCTGTTTGAAATATTTGCTGAACCTCTACCATGTGCCGGGAACTCTGCTAGGTGCCAGGGATCCTGTGGCAATCAGTTGCCATGTTGCTGCTCTCATCAAACTTATAGCCTCGCAGGAGAGGCAGACATCCAAGAACAGGACAGGAAAATACAATGACGAACGGGGAGCATCGCCACTAAGTAGAAGTGCCACCGCTAAGTAGAAGTGCCAGCTGTTGTAAGAGAGAACAGTCAGGCCAGGCGTGGTGGCTCACGCCTGTAATCACAGTGCTTTGGGAGGCCAAGGCAGGTGGATCACCTGAGGTCAGGAGTTCAAGACCAGCCTGGCCAACATGTGTGTTCCCTTAACAGGTGGCCCTGTGAAACCCCAACTCTACTAAACATATTTTAAAAATTAGCTGGGTGTAGTGGTGGGCACCTATAGTCCCAGCTACTTGGGAGACTGAGGCAGGACAATTGCTTGAACCCAGGAGACGGAGGTTGCAGTGAGCCGACACCGTGCTACTGAACTCCAGCCTGGGTGACAGAGTGAGACTCTGTTTCAAAAAAAAAAAAAGAGAAAAGAGACGTCAGAGGGGCACCTAATTTAACATGGTGAGAAGGTTGTTAACACTCTCTCTGCAGAGCTAAGGAGGAAGACATTGACAAGGTGAAGAGAGGAAGAAAGAACCTTCCGGACAAAGGGCACAGCAGGTGTGATGGCCCTGAAGTAGGAGAGACAGGAACATTCCAGGAACTGGAGGAAGGCCGAGTGTCTAAGAGGTGGCAGGCAGTGGGGAGGGGTCTGAGAGGAGATGCTGCATGCACCTGTGAGCCGGTGCAACTTAAGATCAGCCTCGGCCGGGGGGCGGGGGCTCACGCCTGTAATCCTAACACTTTGAGAGGCCGAGGTGGGTGGATCACTTGAAGTCAGGAGTTCAAAACCAGCCTGGCCAACATGGTGAAACCCCATCTGTACTAAAAATACAAAACATTAGCCAGGTGTGGTGGTGGGTGCCTGTAATCCCAGCTACTGGGGAGGCTGAGGCAGGAGAATCGCTTGAACCCAGGAGGCAGGGGTTGCAGTGAGCTGAGATGGTGCCGCTGTACTCCAGTCTAGGGGACAGAGCAAGACTCTGTCTCAGACAAAAAAAAAATGAGCCTCATATATGCAGGGAGGGTCAGAGTTTTTGAAAGACTGTTGCCAGTGTTCAGGTGAGAGACAAGGAAGGTGGGGAAATGACCTCTGCATCTCATCATGGCCAATCCACGACATAGCAAGGGGCATTGTTGACACTGGGATTGAAAAAAAGGGGCATCCGATGGGGTGGGCATTTCAGGCAGAGATCAGCCTGAGCGAAGGCTCAGAGGCGTGAGCACCCAGGCAGGTGCACGGGCACGGGAAGGTGGAGTCGGTCTGGAATTGAGCAGAGAAGGCAAACGGGGTCTTGGAAGAGAAACAGACTACATACTGGGAATTCATCTATACCCAGAGCAGGCACTTGGGATGTGGTCTTAGCCGTGCCGTCAACTAGTTCTGTGACCTTGGCAGGTCTTTCATCTTCTCTGGGCCTCAGTTTCCCTATCAGCTCTGTGCCTCCAACAATGGAGAAGACTCAGTTTGGGTGATTTTTAGGAAGCGTGACTGGGAGGTGGGGAGCTGTTCTGACTTGAGCCCCCCCGATTCTTGGCTCTGGGCGGGGAACCCCTTCCCTGATGCCAGCCCTAAACCAGCCCATTTGGGGCCTGTTTCCCATGGGCGTCTGATTAGAGTGGCTGCCAGGGCTGAATTTCTCCATAGCAACTAACCCACAGTGAGACAACAACGGCTTCAATATTTTGATGCTTGGAAGACTTTCATTTAAAACATTTCTGCAGTTCATCAGGGCTCTGCGTTCCCAGCTGACGACAGAGGCATCTGTGGGTGGCGCAAGGGTCAGCTCCATCCCTTCGGGCCCTGCTCACCTGCCGTCCTTCCGTGAGAGCAGCTGCAGTGCTTCTCACGCTGACGGCTGTCTCCCTGACCCCTCAGTTGTCTCCGTCCTCTCCCTCCCATCTCACGGCTCATTCTGCTGTGACATTGGCCCCACTTCTCACTCCTCCCGTGTTGGTGGCCCTGTGTTTTCTTTCTCATCATCCCCCTTTTTTTTTTTTTTTTTTTTTTGAGATGGAGTCTTTCTTTGTAGCCCAGGCGGGAGTGCAATGGAGCGATCTTGGCTCACTACAACCTCCGCCTCCCGGGTTCCAGCCTGCCTCAGCCTCCCAAGTAGCTGGATTACAGGCGTGTGCCACCACGTCCAGCTAATTTTTTTTTTTTTTTGTATTTTCAGTAGAGACGGGGTTTCACTATGTTGGCCAGGCTGGTCTCAAACTCCTGACCTCAAGTGATCTGCCCGCCTCAGCCTCCCAAAGTGCTGGGATTACAGGCATGTGCCACCATGCCTGGCTAATTTTTTTTTTTTTAGTAGAGATTGGGTTTCACCATGTTGGCCAGGCTGGTCTCGAATTCCTGACCTCAAGTGATCTGCCTGCCTTGGCCTCCCAAAGTGCTGGGATTACAGGTGTGAGCCACTGCGCCCGGCCACTTCCTTCTTTTCTTCTCCCTTTCTTTCAGGATATTAGACTCTCCCCTGTCTTTCCCATCTTCTGCCTCTCCACACACCCTACAGGACCTCGTGTATCTCTGCAGCCTCCCTCCCATCTGCCCTCTTCCAGAGTATCTGCATTCCTAAGCCACAGGATCCGCCCCACAGGCTGCTGGGATCCTCTTTAGTTCTGATTTGCCGACTCCTGACCTCCTTTCCATTCTTCCCTGGACCAACGCCTTTGTGTGTTTCCTTGGCACAAGGCAGTGAGAGGTGAAGCCATCCTTTCTCTCTCTCCCAGGGGTCTGGTCCAGCACAGCCCAGCTCAGCCAGTGCTCTGTGTCTGGGGCCAGGTCATGGGCTTCTGAGCATCCCTTGAGGGGCTGCTTCCCTGCCCTCTGCTCTCCAGCCCAGGCTGCACCCTGACCCTGACCCTGGGTGTGGTCTCTGTCTTCCACGTGAGCAGGGCCTGGCACCCTGTGGCCTCAACATTTCCAACTCTCTAGTTGTGGTGAGGCCAGCACCATTAAACCCAGCCCGACTCAGTCATCCTGCACCAAAGCCTTCCAAGCTCGCTGGGTTCCCTCCATGAGTCCCTCAGATGACTCCTTGGCTGCCATGGATGTCTAGTCCAGTGGTTCCTGCATGCGTGGAGGTCTTCACAGGTGACCTTCTCCGTGTCTCCCTGCAGAGACCAGCCGGGCAGTGGGTGTCAGAGTCTCATTGCTGCCTGGGCAGCCTTCTGTCCCTGAGAGCTCCTGCATTTGTACTCCCTCCTCTGCCCGTAACCCCCGTCATGATCCCCCACCCCAGCCCACCTCACCTGATACAAAAATGACCAGCGGAATGAGAAACCCAATGGCATCTACACTGGAAGAAACTGCATTGCCAGGTACCAGCACTGACCGGGCCTGGGAACATTGTATCTCCCTCCTCAGTGCACTAATGGGGAAACTGAGGCCACAGCACAGAAGGGACCCCCCCTCAGATCACACATCAAGGTGGGAGTGCAGGGGCTGGAACCAGGGGTTTAGTGTCCAGGTCAGCCCTTTCCCTTTGACGTGTTACGGATATTGGGACCATCCTACTTCCCTTGTGGCCATCAGCCCAACCCATTGGCCCAGCACTGGGGTTCACTGGGAGAGGTCCTTGGAGCTCATGGTCCGGGAGCAGAGGGGAGTTCTGGGTTCTGGGGGTCTCTGGTTGTGTATGGAAGGCGTGGGAGGGATTAGGGAACAGTCAGGCAGGAGTATTGCGCTCTCTGGGTCCATAACAACTCCTCGGCAGGGTGCCAGCTCTTCTGGCTAAGGTGGCAGGTCTGGGGCTCAGGAGTAATTAGGTGCTGCAGGGTGGGCTATGGCGTCCAGGCTCCCAGATTCAAAAGAAGTGTCACTCCCTCTGCTGCCAAGACAGGATATCTGGGGGACCATGGCCCAGCAGTGCCGAGGTTGGAAGATGTAGAGTAAGGGAAAACCCAGAGCGGCCCGACCCATTACAAGCCAGAGCTGGGAGGCTCCTCAAGGTTTCTGAATCCAACACCTCTGACTCACTTTACAAGCTGGGAAATGCAGACTGGGGAACCTTGTTCAGGGCCACACAAGGAGGCAGAGCGGGAGCTAGAATTCAGCCTCATTCATTCACTCTTTCAACAGTATTCATGGCGCTTCTGTCCATCAAGTGCCAGGTGCTCTTTTGGGTGTGGGGGATACAGGAGCGACCTAGTCCTGCCCCAGCCAGTGGAGCTTATAGCCCAGTGGCGGTGGTAGGTGACAAATAGAAAGACAATACACAAGCAAATACATTCTATTAAGAATTACCATAGGCTGGGCACAATGGCTCACGCCTGTAATCCCAGCACTTTGGGAGGCCAAGGCAGGTGGATCACGAGTTCAGGAGTTCGAGACCAGCCTGGCCAACATGGTGAAAGACCCCCTCTACTAAAGATACAAAAAAGTAGCTGGGTGTGGTGGCACACACCTATAATCCCAGTTACTCGGGAGACTGAGGCAGGAGAATCGCTTGAACCCAGGAGGCAGAGGTTGCAGTGAGCCGAGATCATGACATTGCACTCCAGCCTGGGTGACAGGGCAAGACTCCATCTGGAAAAAAAAAAGAATTACCATAAATAAAATAACACAAAGGAATAAATGCTGCACCATATCACATATATACATGGCAAGTAAGCACGTGAAAAGATGCTCCATGTCATTCATCATTAGGGAATTATGTCATTATTGTAAATCAAAATCAAAACTGCAATGAGATACCACTACCTACTTATTAGAATGACTGATTAAAATAACTTACAAGGGGCCGGCTCATGCCTGTAATCCCAGAACTTTGGGAGGCTGAGGCGGGAGGATCACCTGAGGTCAGGAGTTCGAGACCAGCCCGATCAACATGGAGAAACCCTGTCTCTGCTGAAAATACAAAATGAACTGGGCATGGTGGAGCATGCCTGTAATCCCAGCTACTCGGGAGGCTGAGGCAGGAGAATCACTTGAACCTGGGAGGCAGAGGTTGTGATGAGCTGAGATCGTGCCATTGTACTCCAGCCTGGGCAACAAGAGCAAAACTCCATCTCAAAATAATAATAATAATAACTTACCAAGATGCGGAGGCACTGGGACTTTCAAACCTGGCTGGCGGGAATGTACGATGATACAATCATTTGGGAAAATCTATTGCAGCTGCTTAAGAAGCGAATCATACTTCACTACCATGTGACCCAACCCTTCTGCTCCTTGGCATTTCCCCAAGAAAAAGAAAGCATTTTTCCACCTGAGGACTTGCTCATGAATGTTCCCAGCAGCTTGATGGATTATAGCCCCACACTGAAAATGCCCAAATGGGCATCAGTGAGCGAACAAACTGTGGTACAGTTGAGAAGGAATGGACCATGGATATATGCAACAATATGGATAAATCTCAGAATGATCATGCCAAGTGAAAGAAGTCAGACTGAAGCAGAGTACATCCTGTATGGTTCCATTTATACACCAGTCTAGGACATGAAAACCAATCTGTGGTGCCAGGAGCAGATCAGTGGTCGCCTGGGGATGGGGAGTTGGGGGAGGAGGGATAAACAGGGGCAGGAGAGAACTTCTAGAGGGGATGGGTCCTTGTTCACTAGCTTGGTTGGGGTGACGGTTTGACAGGTATGTACATAGGTCAAAACTTACCCAGCCTTGTGCTTTAAAGGTGTGTAGTTGATGGAATGTCAATTATGCCTCAGTAATGCTGTTTAAAAAAATGGAGACTGTCCCCACCATATAACATAAAAGGACGTGATAGAGTGGGTGGCTGCTGGAGGCTCCCTGGGGTGTGGCCCTGAGATGAGAGCTGAATAATGAGAAATGCACCACCTGTGAGTCTCGGGGGAGGAGTATTCTGGACAGTGGGAACAGCCAGCGCAAAGTGATGGGAGGAATGAGCATGGCATCTTTTTTTTTTGAGACGGAGTTTCATTCTTGTCGCCCAGGTTGGACTGCAGTGGCTCAGTCTCGGCTCACTGCAATCTCCACCTCTCAGGTTCAAGCAATTCTCCCGCCTCAGCCTCCCAAGTAGCTGGGATTACAGGCATGTACCACCAGGCTCGGCTAATTTTTTTTTTTTTTAATATTTTTAGTAGAGATGGGGTTTCACCGTGCTGGCCAGGCTGGTCTTGAACTCCTGACCTCAGGTGATCTGCCCGCCTCAGCCTCCCAGCGTGCTGGGATGACAGGCATGAGCCACTGCGCTCAAACTTGGTGTCTTTGAGCAACAGCAGGAAGGCTGGTGTGGCCGGAGTGAGCCAGGGCGGCACTGGCTCAGTGTTCACTGTGGGTTCACAGCCCCAGCAAGGAGAGAGAGGGCGGACTAGACCCAGTAACCCGTAGTGTGGAAGGCAGTGGGTGTCCTGTGGACATGCTTTCCTGGCCAGGCTCAGGGTTGGCCCTGGGTACCTCTGTCCCATTCCCAGAGAAAGCCAGAGATGCAGAACTCAAAATCTGTAGTGCAGGATGGATCCTCAAAATGGAACCATGCCTGGACTTTGACTGAGCTCCTTATTGTGAGGGATGAAGATTGCTGGGTGACAGGTAGTCCGGCCAGAAGCCGTGGGTAAGAAAAGCTTCATGGACCAAGGAGGATGGGTTGACCTGTTAGAGCAGCTCAGGTTTCCCAGGGTTCCTGGCTATGAAACGCTAAGTTCTAGAGAGAAAATGAAACTGTCTTTTGAGGTCTCCATCCCTGAAGGGACGCAAGGTTGGGGCTAGAGCAGTCACTGTGGCATTGGGTGAGTTTATTTGGGGTTTGGCTAGATATACCAAGCCCAGCTCACTTTATGTTCTGTTTTTATAGCAAAATGTATGTCTTCATTTAGAAAACATCAGCTGCATCCTTCTGCTTAGATGGAAAGAACGCTCCAATTAGAGCCAGCAAACATCTAGGTACAAACGGAGGTGTCTTCATGAAATTAACTGCCAGGAGATAGTGTTACTGGAAGTCCCTTTAATTGGCAGGATGTGGATTCTTAGCCCAGCCCTTCCTCTGAGGTTCTGCATGGCCGTGGGCCAGTGGCACAGCTCTGCACCTGTGAAATGAGGATGCTGGGCTTCACCTCGAAGGATCTGTCAGTGAGGCTCCCCATGGCCTTGCAAGGCTCTGTTGGCTATGGTGTCCAGGTCCGTTCCCTCACTTGAATGGGAAATACTTCTTTTCTTTTGGTTTCCCCACCCCCGCCAGCATCTAAATAGCCCTCCCTCCATGACTATGCATAAGCAGGCCAGGCCCTGACAGTTGCAGAGACAAAAGTGCCATCAGGGCCAGGAATGGGGTGGGTATGGTGGTGGTGGTGGTGGTGGTGGTGGTGGTGGTGGAGCTAGGGTTTACTGTCAGGGCACATCTGGCACTGGGTAGCTGGATCAAGAGCAAAGTGCAAGACTGTCTCCCTCGGCAGGGCTAAGGGAACTCTCTGAGCTAGAAGCTGGAGGAGTCCTCCTTTCTGCATTTACCCCCCTGTCCGTTGTGTCCTTGGTTTCTTGCTGGGCACTGAGGTGCCCAGCCTGGCTGGTCCTCCCCTCCCCAACTCCCCAAAGTGGGAGGCTGGGGCCTGAGAAGCTGGGCTCTGTGTTGCGGAATCTGCTTGTGCCTCCAACTCCTGGTTTCCCATAGCAACTGGCAGAGGAAGGTAGTGCAGGGCTAAATCATCCCATTTTACAGACAAAGTCTCCAAGTCAGGGTCAGGTCTCACAGAGAATGGGGGGCACATGCCAAGCCTTTGATCTGAACTTTCCCTGTGATCACTTAGCCTCCTGGGGGTTTCCAACCCCAAGGGTGAGAGAGGGGGGAGTGGAAGAAAATGCTATGTGTCCTCTGGGCGTAGAGGACTAGACTTCCGTGATGCTTGTGTCACTGACTGGCTGCCGTCTGATCTCAGGCAAGTCTTGGGTCTCTGAGCCTCAGGTTCCTCATCTATAGAATGGCAGGGGTAGAAGTGTTGTCTCCTGGAGGGAGTGGAAGGATGTCACTGTGGGAAGCTGCATGATTATTCCTGGGCCAAGGAGCCATCACAGAAGCAAACCACAGGTGTGCCGTGGGCCCCCACTCTCCCCCTACCTTTCCCCCCATTGGGGGAGGGGAAGTGGAAAACAAAATGCCATGGAACCAGGCCCAACGCGTCTGGGGATGAGCTGTGCAGGGACTGCCCCTCACAAGGAAGAGGGAGTTATGGTATTGGCTATGGGGGGCTATGGCGGCACGTGATGGGCAGTGCAAGGTGAATGTGAGCAATCTTGTGGCCCAGAGCTCCAAGCAATGCATGTCTAGGTCCTTGGAAAAGTCCATGTTGTGGGTCTGATGATGGGCGGTACTGGATGGGCCATCTGCAGAATGTGACCAAGCCCTCGGCTCCATGAGCTGGAGGTGAAGCCTTCCTGGCATGAGAAAAGGAGATTTTTTTTTTTTTTTTTTTTGAGATGGAGTCTCACTCTGTCACCAGGCTGGAATGCAGTGGCGCGATCTCAGCTCACGGCAACCTCTGCCACCCGGGTTCAAGTGATTCTTCCACCTCAGCTTCCCAAGTTGCTGGGATTATAGGCGCCCACCACTATGCCCAGCTAATTTTTTGTATTTTTAGTAGAGATGGGGTTTTATCATGTTGGTCAGGCTGGTCTCGAACTCCTGACCTCGTGATTCGCCTGCCTCGGCCTCACAAGTCCTGGGATTACAGGTGTGAGTCACTGCACCTGGCGAAGACAAGGAGATTTTTTACTCTGGAGTCCTGTCAACAGTAGAAACAGAAGCTCCGGGGTAAGAAGAAAGGCTTTCCTTATAGCATTGGAGGTTGTGCTTACAGGAGTATAACCAGGTTTTGGCCAGGGTGGGAGTCAGTCTGTGGTCAAGGCCAGGGCTATGGTAACAGTGGATGAGGCTCAGCCTGGAGCTTAGTCAGAGCTGGGTCAGGTCTCAGCAGGGTGAAGTACATGTTAAAACCATGTCCGCAGCAGAGATCACCAGGACAAGGATTAGCATGCAAGAGACAGTCACCAGAAGGTGAAAAGCAAAATCAACCAGGGCGTTTATACAAATGAGCACGGTGTGGCTCCACAGGTCCTGTTGGAGGCTTGTCCTACAATGTGGGAAGCAGAGCAAAGACTTCAAGCTGAGCCCTGCAGCTCCCCTCTTTGCCTGAATGGCTCCAAAAGGAGATATTGCTGCTGCTGCTTCCGTGTGTGTGTGTGTGTGTGCGTGTGTGTTCTTATTGCTTCTCAGGAGACAAGCCCATTGTTGCCGGAGTGAAGACGTAAAGGTTGAGTGTGGGAGAGAAAGCATGTTGGGGAGTTGGGAGGGTACACAGAGCAGCAGAGAGACAGGGATGGGCGGAGGGGCAGGGAGTGTGAGAATGCCAGAGAAGGTACGAGAAAGCAGAGAGTGAGAGGGAGCAGGAGGGAGAGAGGGCCACACACACATGCACACACATGCATATATGCACACATTCACACATGCATGTACACAGTCACACATGCATGTACACACATGCACACAGTGTACATATGCACTCACACATGTACACACACATGCATGCGCTCACACATGCATGTACACACATGCACACACATGCACATATGCACACACTCACACATACACATGCACATGTGCACACACACATAGCAAGAGAGAACAGGGAGGGGAGGGAGAATACCCTTAGGGAGCAAGGGGCTGGAGAGATCCTGAGGACAGGGACCAAGGGAGACAAAAGAGAAATCCATAGAGAATGAGAGAGATCAAGAAAGAAACATACCCAGTCCAGTAAAGTGAGACCCAGAGAAAGGAAAGAGAGAAAGGTGCTGGGGTGAGAAGAGAGCAAGGCTATGCATTCGCGTTCCACCCAGAGAGAGATACAGATGTGGCAGGCAGCACGGGAGAGCTTGGGAGAGGCCAAGAGAACTACAAGGACCAAGAGAGACACAGACCCATAGAAAGGGGTCCAGAGAGCTCAGATCTCAGTGAGTCAGGGCCAGATGTAAAGCGTGAGAGAAGCATGCTGAGACTGTGGGAGAGAAAGACATATTTGATCGGAAACAGACAAAAGCCCAAGAGCCAAAGATGGAGCAGGGTTATACTGGTGATTAGGAAAAAAGGGGAAAGAGGCCCAGGCCGTGCAGGAGTAGGCATGCTCAGACCTCCAGAGCCCTGGGAGACCCCACAGGGTTCCACTAGCCTTGCATGCACCACTGGGACAGGACTTATGGCACCGTAGAAGAAATGGGAGCTAGGATATGCTGAGCGCCTGCTGCATACCTGCCGCTCCCAGCTCATGTCAGAGGTATTTCTATCATGTTTTTCACAAAACTGGATTCCAGCAGGGGGGAGGTCGTGTCTCACCCTGCACACAGTAGGTGCTCAGAAATCTATTCACCATAGATTGAATGCTAGAATGAACAAACGGATAGCTCCATGCGTGAGTAACTGAACCAGGAGACAAAGAACTCAAGGTGGTCATCAGGCTGATCCTGATTACCTGACTCTGGAGCTGGGCTAGCATGTCACAGGGGCCGACAACAGCAGGAGTGGAACCAAGAGTGAGCGTAGGGGCATGACACCCACGCTCCTGCTGCTGCTGGTGGTGATGGTGGTGATGACACCATCGTGCAATAGCATCTCAGCCTGTGCTTTTACGGTGGGGGGGGGCACTCTTATAAACACCTTACCTGCATCATCTCACTTAATCCTCACCACAATCCGATGACACAGGGACTACGATGATGTCATTTTTTAGATGAGGAAACTGTAGTTGTATTGCTAGCAGATGGTAGGCCCAGGATTGACAGCAATCTGTCTAACGCCAGAATTGAGCTCTTAACCTCTTCATAATTCTGCTTCCCGAAGAATAATATGACCTTATATTTGTTTACAGCACCTCAAATTGTGTTGTATCTTCAAATTTGTTGTAGTATTTGTCCTCACAGCAGCTTGCTAGACAGAGCTATCGAGCCAGAGTCGTTATTGCTGTTTAAAAGATAGGAAAACAGACACAGTGGTGGAGGGTGTGGAAAAGCACAAAGCTCACATGCAGCAGGATCTGCACTGGAACCTGGTCAGGGCTCTGCCCAGTACGGAATAAACCAGTTCCCAGATGGAACACGCCAGGCTCAGGAAATTGTCCGAATGTGTGTGGTGCCTGGCTGGAGTGTGGGCAGCCAATACAGGATGTCCAGGGCAGGCTATCAGGATGGCAGGATTTCAGGACTCTTGAAACCGTATACCTGGTTTTGAATCCTGACTCTAGCCAGTGACCTTGGGCAAGAATTCCTCAGCTACTGTGTTCCTCAGTTTCCTTGTCTATAAAATGGGGATAACAATAATTGTACCTTTTTTGTATTGTTATGAGAATTGAGTTAATATTTGTAAAGCACTTATACTAATCTCAGTGTGTGGTAACGGTTAGATAATTGTTGTTAAGTCAATCAAATAGATACATAAAATAAGACAGGAGGAGATGTCCTAACAAGAACTGGGGGTCTGGTCAACTGAGCTCTAGAGTGAATCAGAACTCTGGACAGCTCCCAAAGCTTCAGATCCACCATATTGATTCCTTCTGTTGGTAAAGTTCTTTGGCAGTGAAATGGATCTCAACCCTTTGTTCTTAATTATCATAAGGTTGGAGATTGTCCTCAATACCCTTTGATGTCTGTTCTGTGAGGGAGGGCACAAAGCTCTTCACCAGAAAGGCACATCTGTTTTTGGGCAAAGTGTGGGGAGGACAGCACACGTGCCTAAGGGATTGTCTTTGAAGAAATGTCCCTTTGTAGGACGAGGGATGGTACTAGATGTGTGTATGCAATGTGTGGGACCCCGGGCCTTCTTTTCAGTGTGGTTATGGAATCTTGCCCCACTGGTTTCTCCCAGACGAATCACTATGCTCAGACAAGGAAAGAACAAGGATAGAGACAGGGTTGAGGGGAGGAGTGCGAGAGAACGGAGGCTTTAAGAGGGTCATAAAGTTCAGATGGGGGCTAAAGGTTCCATACAGCTCAAAGCTTCCTTAGAACCAGAAGGTTTCTTCTCCTCCAGTTACTCATCCACTCAACTCCTGGTGGTGAGCTACTTCTCATGTGATGACATCACCATCATGGCTGTCATCTGTGAGCACCTGCTCTGCACCAAGACCTTTACATCCATTATCTCATTTAATCCTCACAACACCTCTGTGGCCAGATCCATTTTACTGACGGGAAAATCGAGGGTCAGAGAAGTCAGTAATTTAAGGAAAAACTGCTTGCAAATGACAAGGTTTTGCTCTTTCTTCCCAAACACACTGACTTTCAAGAGATACTGCCCTCAGTGCTAGGAATGGTACTTTTTATGGGGTTTCAGGCTTTTTGTTACTTTCTTTTGCTGTAGCACGTGGAGGTCCAGTAGAGTACAACAGTATCTTCTTGCAATGACAAATCTCTGAAAGTCTTGTAACTGTCTAGCTACAGTACCTAGTCGAGGTACACCTCAACTCAAGGAAGAAAGAGCATAAGAGAAAATGTCTCTCAGACATAAGCTCCTGATCAGGCTACCTATCCCTAGCTGCACCTGCTCATGCTCACCACTGCTTCTTCCCACAGAGGAGATGGCTGAAGGGAAGAATGCCATCCTCATTGGGATGAGCCAGTGGAACTCCAATGACCTTGTGGAGCAGATCGAGACCATGGGGAAACTGGACGAGCATCAAGGTGAGATTCTGCTTCTCTCATGACCAGGATGTGCACATAGGTGTGTTGCAGGGTGGGCTGTAGGGCTGGCAACTGGGGCTGGGACTTGGGTCTTCTGTGAAGAGTCCATCTGCCTTGGTTCCTCCTTCATAGCATCTCTGAGATTCTGCCACCTACAGGAACTCTCATGGGGACTTCCGTAGGGTTTTCTGTGGCAGAACAGCCCCAGGGTACTTCAAAAGATCTTCCTTTGTCCATAGAATGACCACCCCAGTGGCACGGGTGGTAAATGGCAGGTGCCTGGGTCCAAGCTCCTTGGACTGCCAGGTCTTTGGTATTGGAATCTGCTGAATAAGGAGGGTGACAGTTGGAGAAGCCTTTGAGCAGGACAGGAGCTGACGTCTAAGGGGAAAGAGAAGGACAGCAGTGAGAATCAGGATTTCCTTTGGCTGAGCTGTTGAAGAAGGAGTATATGGCTGGGGATTAATCCAGGAGGCTTTCTTTGGAGAAGAGTTTTGACCAGGAGTTTGATCAGCCTACAAAGCAGGCTGATTCTTTTTGGCATCCATCTATCCATCTGCTTGGCTATTGTTCATCACTCACAAGCTCATTGAGCACCTACTGTGTGTAAGTGCTTGGCAGGAGCAACCAAAGGTGATTCATCTGAGACCTCTGTCTTGTGATGTGTGACACTGTATAAATCAAGATATATGCATCAGGCTTAAGCTGAGGGCTGTTAGCTCAGAAGGGAGAGGCATGACTTTCAGGAGGCAGGAGAGGGGATCCAGGAAGGGCTCCTGACAGTGAAGCAATGGGGCAAGGCTTTAAAATGCAAATGGACAGCGTGGCTGAAGAAGTCATAAAATCTGAGCTAATATATGGAAAACTGAACCTCAGAGATCTTCAGCTGAGGGCTGTATTTGATTAATGTTACAATGGAGTGAGAAGCAGAGCCAGGGCTAGAACCACATCTGGGATGCAGGGTGCTAACCTCTGTACCTGTTACCCTCAGGTTGGTTTCTTCCATCCCTCGTTCCCCACCCCACATACCACTCCTCCTACTTTATTTCTTCCTCATCGTCTCTTCTCCTTCCTCTCTTGCTCCTGTCATTCGCAGTTGTGCTCTGGCCCAGAGTTGCCAAGTGGGCAAGGCCATGCTCTTAGGAGGTGTTCAGTGAGATGGTCCTGGCCCAGCTCACAAGAACGGCTGCCTAGGTGGCAGCTGTCTTGGTGGTGACCATCTTGTCCTGTCCCTGTTCCTTTTCTCATCCCCATCCCTGCCCCCTTGGTTCAGAGCTCTCCTCATGCCAAAGCACCCATCCTGAGAAATGGGCAGGCTTGGTGTGGTCATCCCATCTAACCAACAAAGAACCCAGGCTCAGAGGAGCCACGTCTTGTCCGAGGTCCCCCAAACTGGTGGCAACATTAGGCACAGATTCCTGGCCTTCTGATTCCCAGTCCAGGGCTTCACCTCCCTGACTGGACTAAGGCTTGGCACAGTTCTGGGCCCTAACAAAGTCAGGCTCAAGGAACCATGAGTCTGAAAGGAAAGGCGCCCTGTACCACTGTCCCATCCATGAGAAGGGGTGGGGGGCTCTGAGTCTGGCCCCCAAGGGCAATCCAGAGACAACGTACCAGTCTTCATAGCCATGTATCTGCCAGTGGGTCCTTTGCTGCTCTTTCCTTCATCCTGAGAACCCAGAGGGGGCCTAGAAGGGGTCATGGATTCTAGGTCCTGCCCCACAACAGTGCTTGTAGCCTTGAAAAGACAAATCTGGATTGGTACCACGCATTTGGCCATCCCCTTCCCATCCCCCACCCCCACTTGTCTGCTAAACAGTATATGACTCAGACCCAGTGTGAACTAAGGGCTTTCGGGTGAGCAAGAGGCAGAGTGAGTTGGGAGCGCATGGGAGGGCAGGGGATGAGGAGGCATAGCGGGAAGTCCAGGAGAGAGGCAGAAGCTGCAGTGCTGGAGTTAGAGAAGCCTGGGTTTGAACTTCAGCCATGCCACTCCATGACTTTGTGGTCAGGAAAAGTCACATCACCTCTCTGGGCTTCTGTTTCTTCATCTGCAGAGTGGAGGACTAGTAAAAAAGCTGCGATGATTAAATGAGATGATATTTGCAAAGTGCTTTCGATAGCAGGTCATTCTTATAATGATGGAAGGGGGAGAAGCATGGCCAGTCTTGCACAAGTGGCAGCCCTCACAAATGCTTCCTGGTGCTCAGGCACGATTGAATGAAGGGCAGTGCTTGCCTGAGTCCGAGGGTTGGTGGTGTTTCTTCCCAGTACAGAATGGGGAGCGGGAAGAAGAGAGGAAAGATGGTAAGCGGAAGAGGAAGCCAGCTGGATTTCCAGCTCCTTCCGAGTCCCGTTCTCATGTGGATTCATAACGTGAATTCCCACAACATGACAGAACACACACATTCATTTCAATAGTCATTTATGGAGCCATCACAGAGGCTCGACCCTGTGCCCAGTGTAGGGGGAACAGAGACAAGCAGGATGGCCTTGTCACTCCTTAGAAGCTTACAGCAGAGTGGAAGCGACAGATCAGAGCCAGGGGTTACTATACAGTAAGACAGGCTGGGTCCAGGCTCTGAGAGGCTCTGGGAAGTGTCTTGGGGAAAGGAAGATCCGTGAACGCTTCCTGGAAAGGAATGCAATCGAAATTGGTGGCATAGACAGAGCGGATCCTCCTGTCTTCTTCAAGTTTCCTGCCCTTAGACACAGGGCTCATTCCAGGCATCCCCCGCCCTCATGCTGGACACTCTGGTCAGTCACACTGCCTCCATGGTGCTCCAGCCACCTCCATGGCAACTCCCTGCTGTATCTCTAGCCAGGACCTTTCTTCTGGGCCCCACCCTCACATTTTCGGTAACCTCCTGCTAACCTCTACCCGGATGTCCTAAAGACTCCTTATGCTCCACACATTCCAAAGGGAGCCGACCTTCTTCCTTTTAAGCCTGAATTCTGTTTTGTATTTCACCTTTTCTCTCCCTCACCATTTAAGTCATATATTTCATCAGCACTTTCAGACTGCTCTCATCCCTCCAGTTCTCAAGGGTGCTAATTCTGCTCTGTGTGTGTGTGTGTGTGCGCGCGCGCGTGCGTGTACACTAATGTACCTCATGGGTTTTGTTTCTCGTTTGTGATTGTGAACTCATCTTGGTCACACGTACCTCTCTCTTCTTTTTAGGGGGAGTCTTGTGTGCCCTAGGTTGGGAAAATGTCCTCATAAAGACCGGCCTTATTTTCTTTCCTGCTGGGCCTGAGTGTTTCACTAATCTTGAATATTTTATAGGCTAAATTTATAGTTTAGAGTTTCCATTCTACATGGGTGGTGTAAATTTAGACCCTACACCCAGAAGTGGCACAGGCTTAGGGTTTTAATTACTCATGTGTGAATTTTCTCTCTCACTGTCTGTGAATGGTTTCTTTGCCGCTTCCGCTAGGAAGGTTCTTTTTTTAAGTTCCTGTAAGGATGGAATGGCCCTTCAAGGGTCCCTGCTGTAAAGTGGGTGCCACATCAGCTCCTTGCCATCCACAGGCTGAAGTCGGGTTGGTGGAGTTCACAGTGCGGTTTTTAGGCTCTGATCCCGGAGCCTCTTTCTTTATTCGTCTGACTCATGGGATTCACGGATCTCCTCTATCTCAGCTTCTGCTTTCGTCTCTGGATTCCTTTTTTTGTTTCTGGCACTGTGTATCATACATTTTTTATTTTAAGCTTGGTTCTATATTTATCTTTTTGGCAATATATGGCCCAGTATATATGTATATACATATATGTGTATATGTGTGTGTATATATATATATTTTTTTTTTATGGAAAGGGATCCTTTAGCATGAGCTGAACACCCAGAAGCATGTTGTTATTACTATTATTTTACAATTGTTCAAATATTATTATTATTATACTGTTATTATTTTTGCAATTATTTGTCTTATTTTTGTGTAACATTTCTTATTGTAGTAAAATATGCATAACATAAAATTTACCATTTTAACAATTTTTTTTTTTTGAGATGGAGTCTTGCCTTGTTGCCCAGGCTAGAGTGCAATGGCACAATCTCGACTCACTGCAACCTCCGCCTCCCGAGTTCAAGTGATTCTCCTGCCTCAGCCTCCTGAGTAGCTGGGATTACAGGCATGCACCACCACGCCCAGCTAATTTTTGTATTTTTAGTAGAGACAGGGTTTTGCCATGTTGGCCAGGCTGGTCTTGAACTCCTGACCTCAAGTGATCCACCTGCCTCGGCCTCCCAAAGTGCTGGGATTACAGGCGTGAGTCACCACGCCCGGCCCATTTTAGCAATTCTTAAGTGTACAGGTCAGTGGCATTAAGTCCATTCACATTGCCCTGCAACCATCACCACCAACCATCGCCAGAACTTGGTCATCCTCCACAACTGAAACTCTGTGCGGGTCAAAGACCAACTCCCCATTCTCCTTTCCCCAGCCCTTGGTAAACACCATTCTACTTTCCGTCTCCATGAATTTGACTTCTCTAGGTACCCTACATATGTGGGATCATTCAGTATTTGTCCTTTTGTGTCTGGCCTATTTCACTTAGCATAATGCTGTCAAGGTTCATTCATGTTGCAACAGGAATCAGTACTTTATTCCATTTTGGGGCTGAGTAACTTTCCCTTGTATGGATATACCACCTTTTGTTTATCCATTCTTCTGATGATGGACGTTTAGGTTGCTTACACGTTTTGGCTACCATGAATAATGCTTCTACAAACATAATAAATATCCATCTGATTTCTTAAATGTATCCTTACTGGAAAAAATCAAACGCAACAAATAAAACCAAAGTCTCTCCTTTAGTTATTCCTTCAATTACAGACCTCCTTGCAGAGTTGAACAATGTGGAGGATATCTCTCTAGAGGTCGATGGTATTAGACATTAGTGCTGCAACTTACCTCTTCCCTCACATTTAACAGAAGATCTTGGAGAGCTTTTCATATGAGTAAATATAGATTCACTTCATTATCTTTACCTATACTATAGTATTCTCTACCATAGTTGTACCATAATTTATTTAACCATTCTGCAGTGATAGACATTGGAGTCTTTCATTATTGTAAGAATGCTTTATGGGTTTAAAGTATAAGCATTCAAAATTGCAATAGGTACTGTCAAACGGTTTTCCAAAAAAGGGTGCAAATGTATATTTGCACACCAACCATGGATTAAGTTAGCCATTTCCCCACAATGTGTTACCAGATTTGATATTATCAAACTTCCACATTTTATCTAACGGCTGAGTGAAAATGTTTTCTTGTCTTGCTTTGTCTTTACCCGGTTTCCAGTGAGATTGAACATCTTTTCATAAATGTGTTGACCGATCCTATTTTCTTTTCTCTGAATTTCTTAAACACCATTTTTGCCCATATGCTATTGGATTGTTTATCCTTTTTACTGGATTTTAGGAGATCTTCATATATATTCTGGATGTAAATTACTAGTCTGCTATGTCTTTGAAATATTGCTACTTCGCTGACATTTCTTGTTGGTTTTAATAGTTTGTCAGTTGATTCTCTTGGGTTTTTCCTAGTTAGAGCATCACATCATTTAGAAATCTTTTCTTTCTTTGTTTCTTTTTTTTGGAGACAGAGTCTTGCTCTGTCACCCAGGTTGGAGTGCAGTGGTGTGATCTTGGCTCACTGCAACCTCTGTCTCCTGGGTTCAAGTGATTCTCCTACCTCAGCCTCCCGAATAGCTGGGATTACAGGCGTCCGCCACCATGCCCGGCTACTTTTTGTGTTTTTGGTAGAGATGGGGTTTCACCATGTTGGCCAGGCTGGTCTCGAACTCCTGACCTCAAGTGATCTGCCCGCCTCGGCCTCCCAAAATGCTAGGACGACAGGTGTGAGCCACTGCACCCAGCCTTGTTTACAAATCTTAACAGTTATATTTTTGCCAGTATTTACTCTCCCTTCTTATTTTTCCTTTTAAACTGCATTGCATGGGATCTCCAGGTCAACGTAGAGTGACAGAAGTGGTCGCAGGCTTTCTGATTGGACTCAGTACTTCCTGACTGAAGTGCTGTGATGGAAACATCCCAGTGTTTCACCAGTAAGCATGACCCTCGCCCGAGGATTCCAGAAATACCCCTCATCAAGTTGAAAGCAATTAACTTCTGAAAGTTATGACTTCTTTCTCATTCCCCTCATTGTTCCTTTGTACTTTGTATTTTTCCCCTTCCCTCCATCCTTCTCTCTCTCTCTCTGTCTCTCTCTCCCTCTATTCTTAGTAAGTTTTGCCAAAGGCTTACCTATTTCAAAGGTCTTTTCAAAGAAATAGCTCTTACTTTTATTAATCAGTTCTATTGTCTACCGTTTTCTCTAGTTTTGTAAATTAACATTGCTTTTATTTCATTAATTTTTTCCTCCAGATTTATGTGATTTGTGCTTTTCTAATTCTAGAGATAGGAGCGTTTTAATCCTGTTTTTAAAATGACACACGCACAGTTGCCTTCCAAGAGAGGGTCCTAGCAAGGTTACTTTTTTTTTTTTTTTTTTTTTGCTTTTTTACCCATTACCTTTTTTTTGGTAAAATTTACAAAAGTAAGCTTTTGGGGGGGGATAATCTTTTCCTTAAAAGGACCCCAAAATTATATAACCTTCAGTCCCCAGAAAAGCTGCATCCAGCCATATTGGCCACATTCCACAGGGTTAGGATAAGTCGCCCTCTCACTGTCCGTCATGTCTACAGAGTTCAAAACCTCCATGTTTCTCCTCTTTACACAAAGAACTGTTGAGAGCCGTGTACAAGAATCCTGACAAATAGATTTTTTTTCTTGTTAATTAGCCATTTTATTCCACTATGATCAGACCATGTGACCCCAAAGTGATATCTTTTTGAAATTCTTTCTTGTCTAAACCATGGTCTTGTGTGTGTGTGTGAACGTTCCTTATGAGTTAAAAAATAGATACATTATCTACACCGTATATGTTGGGTTACAAATTCTCTGTAAAATTTAAGCTATTATCAATACAGTTTTCTCCTTCCCTTTTTCCTGTTTTTTATTGACACAATCAAATTTCTTATATATCTCCTTTTTCTGCAGTTCTAGAAACGTACAGTTTTAACACACATTTGAAAACTGGTATTTTTGGCCAGGCGCAGTGGCTCATGCCGGTAATCCCAATACTTTGGGAGGCCGAGGTGGGAGGATCGCTTGAGCCCAGGAGTTTGGGACCAGCCTGGGTAAGAAAGTGACCCCCGCCTCTGCAAAAAATTAAGCAATTAGCTGGGGGTGGTGGCATGCGCCTGTGTTCCCAGCTCTTCTGGAGGCTGAGGTGAGAGGGTCGTTTGAACCCAGAAGGTTGAGGCTGCAGTGAGCCATGCTTGCTCTACTGCAACACAGCCTGGGTGATAGAATGAGCCCCTGTCTCAAAAAAAAAAAAAAAATTAAAAATAAAAACTGGCATTTTCTACCAGAGTTTGGATTAAGTCAGTAGCTCTATCTATCCTATCCCCTGAACAGGGAAGGACGTTGGTACCTTTCTTCTTCCTTCTCTTCCTAAATCCCCAGCTCCCATGGCCCCTGTCCGTTTGGTTTCATGTTGTCAATTCTTATTTCAACTTAATGATAAGTTTTGCTATTTTACTTTTGGGGAGGGTTTTGTTTTCTCATCATGGCGGCTTTGGCAGTGACAACTCCTCCCCCACCACCTCCTCCTTCTCCTTCTTTATGGGTTAAGTATTTTGAGCTATGATTTATAGTCAGTAAAATTCGCCCTTTATAGCATATAGCTCTCACTGCTACTTCCTCAATTCCCTGACTTCCTCTTGGATTTACTTTCTTTTTTCACCAGCATGTCTCTGCTAGTAATTCTTTCAGGTAGGAACTGTGGATAGCAGTTTTCTAGGTCCTTGCATTGCTAAACGTGTCTTTATTTGGCTTGCTCATTTGAATGCAAGCTTATCTGCCTCCATAATCACGTTCCCAACTATCTCTGCAGCTATTCCTCCATGGCCTTCTTGAATGTAGTGATGTTGCTGAGAAGTCTGAGATAAATTTGATTCTCATTCCTTTGTGAGTAATACGGTTTTTACTCTTCCTGAAGATTTAAGTTTTTAAAATTTTTTTTCTTGCTTGCTTTTTTAATAGAGACAGGGTTTCACCATGTTGCCCAGGCTGGTCTCGAACTCCTGGCCTCAAGTGATCAGCCCACCTCAGCCTCCCAAAGTGCTGGGATTACCGGTATTCGCCACCATGCCCAGCCTTTAGGTTTTTAAGTCTTTCTTCCTTGTATTCTGAAATTTCAAGCCATGTTTCTGAGTAGGTGTTTGTTGTGGGGGTGTTTGTTGGTCATGTCGCACCTGGTTGTACCCTTTCCCTGCTGTGAAGCCTTCTTTTCATTGTTTCTTTAAGTATTTCTCTGTTTTATCCTTCCAGAGACTTTTCTAACCACATGTCACCTTGTTCTTCTTATTCATATTTCTTGGTCCTTGGTGCATTCTGAGAATAGGTCTTGGCTCTAACCAACAACTCACCCATTTTCTCTTCATCAGTCTCCATTCTGCAGGTCAGCTCTTCTGTATTGCGTTTCGTTTTTAGAGATTGGGTCTCATTCTCCTGCCTCAGCCTTCCGAGTAGTTGGGACCACAGGCTTGCACTACCACACCTGCCTAATTTTTTGTAGAGATAGGCTCTCGCTGTGTTGTCCTGGTTGGTCTTGCTCAAGCGATCCTCCCGCCTCAGCCTCTCAAAGTGCTAGGATTACAGGCGTATGTCACTGTGCCAGGCCTGGGGTTTGTTTGTTTATTTTTAAAAATCATCTTTTCATTTTCATGTGCTCTGATTGATTCTTTTGATTAGCAATCTGATCTTAAGTCATGGAAGCATGGGCTGATGCTACATTTTTAAAAGTCTCCATCTGCATGTTTTAGAACATTTCGGAGTTTTCTGGTAGGTTAGAGATGGGTGGGAATAACTGCACACTTAAGACTGGATTAGTCAGCCAAAGATCATAGGTGAGATTATAACACAGAGCAGGAGATATCTTGATTCGAATGATCTAAGGAGGCACACAGCTGCCATTAACACTATTCAAGTGAAGCAGGTCTTGCCAAAATCTTTTTTAAAAATTGAGATATAAATCCCATACCATAAAACCCACCTTTTTGTAAAATGTACAATTCAGTGGTTTTAGTATATTCATGAAGGGATGCAACCATCACCATTATCTAGCTCAATAATATTTTTTCTTTTCTTTTCTTTCTTTTTGTTTTTATGAGATGGAGTCTCGCTCTGTTGCTCAGGCTGGAGTGCAGTGGCATGACCTCGGCTCACTGCAACCTCTGCCAGCCGGATTCAAGCGATTCTCCGTCCTCAGCCTCCCAAGTAGCTGGGATTACAGGTGCCCGCCATCAGGTCTGGCTAATTTTTGTATTTTTTTAGTAGAGACGGGGTTTCATTATGTTGGCCAGGCTGGTCTTGAACTCCTGACCTCAAGTGATCTGCCCACCTTGGTCTCACAAAGTGCTGGGATTACAGGCATGAGACACCGTGCCTGGCCCAAGAACATTTTCATTTCTGAAAAAAGAAGCCCCATACCCATTAGTGGTCACTCACCATTCCCCTTCCCCCAGCCCTTGGTATTTCATATAAATGGAATCAAACAATATGTAGCGTTTTGTGTGTGACTACTTTCCCTTAGCGTAATGTTTTTGAGATTCATCCATGTTGTAGCATCATGAGTCAGTGCTTCATTTCATTTTATGGCTGAGTATTACTCCATTGTATGGATATGCCATGTCTCATTTATCCCAGTTGATGGACATGTGAGTTGTTTCTACTTTTTGGCTATTACGAATAATGATGCTGTAAGTATTCATATGCAAGTTTTTGTGTGGATATGTTTTCGATTATCTTGCTGATATACATAGGAGTGGAATTGCCATATCATATGGTAATTCTGTTTAAGTTTTTGAAGAACTGCCAAATTCGTTTCCAAAGTAGCTGCCCCACTTTACATTTCCACCAGTAATGTAAAAAGGTTCCAATTTCTCTGCATCCTTGCCAACCCTTGATACTGGCTGCCTTTTTGGATATGGCCATCCTAGTAGGTGTGAAGTGATGTCTCATTGTGGTTTTGATCTTCATTTCTCTAATGACTAATGATGTTGAGTATCTTTTCATGTGCTTATTCATCGTTTGTTTATCTCCTTTGGGGAAATGTCTACTGAAATCTTTTGCCAATTTAAAATTTGGGTTATTTGTCTTTTTATTGTTGAGTTGTAAGGGTTCTTTAATGAATTCTGGACACCAGACCCTTTTCAGATATGCTTTCTCCCATTTTGTGGGTTATCTTTATACTTTTTTTTGATAATGTCTTTTGGAGTATAAAATCTTAAAATTTTGATGAAGTTCAGTTTATCTATTTTTTCTTTTATTGTCTGTGCTTTTGGTGCCATATCTAAGAAACCATTGCCCAGTCCAAGGTCATGAAAATTTACCCCCATGTTTTCTTTGTAAAGTTTTATAGTTTTAACTCTTATATTTAGGTCTTTGATCCACTTTGGATTAATTTTTGTGTATGGTGTGAGGTAGGAGTTCTTTTGAGCATGATTAACTAGTTTTCCCAGCACCATTTTTTTTTTTTTTTTTTTTTTTTTGAGACGGAGTCTCACGCTGTTGCCCAGGCTGGAGTGCAGTGGCGTGATCTCGGCTCACTGCAAGCTCCGCCTCCCGGGTTCCCGCCATTCTCCTGCCTCAGCCTCCTGAGTAGCTGGGACTACAGGCGCCCGCCACCGCGCCCGGCCAATTTTTTGTATTTTTAGTAGAGACGGGGTTTCACTGTGGTCTCGATCTCCTGACCTTGTGATCCGCCCGCCTCGGCCTCCCAAAGTGCTGGGATTACAGGCTTGAGCCACCGCGCCCGGCCCCCAGCACCATTTATTGAAAAGACTATCTCTCATCCATTGAATTGTTTAGGCAGATTTGTCAAAAGTTAATTGATCATAGACATATGGGTTTATTTCTGGACTCCGAGTGCTATTCCACTCATGTGTATATGTTAGTATGCCACACAGTCTTGATTACTGTACACCTGCAGTAAGTTTGAAATCAGGAAGTGGGGGTCCACTAGCTTTGTTCTTCTTTTGCAAGATTATTTAGCTATTCTGTGTTTCTTGCACTTCCATATGAATTTTAGGTCAATTTCTGCAAAAATGCCAGTGGGGATTTTGATAGGGATTGTGTTGACTCTGTAGATCAATTTGAGGAGTATTGTCATCTTAACAATATCAGTTCCAATCCATGAACGTGAGAAATCTTTACATTTATGTAAGTCTTCTTTAATTTCTTTCAATGATGTTTTAAAGTTTTCAGTGTACAAGTCTTGCACTTGTTTTGTTAAATTTATTCCTAAGTATTTTAGTCTTTTCGATGCTAATGTAACTGGAATTGTTTTCTTAATTTCATTTTCAGACCGTTTATTGCAAGTGTATGGAAATATAATTGAGTTTTGTATACTGATCCTCTATCTTGCAACCTTGCTGAACTCATTTATTAGTTTTATTTTGGAGGGGATTCTTTAGTATTTTCTATGCATAGGATTACATCATCTTTGAATAGGTAGTTGAACTTTTCCCTTTCCAATCTGGATAGCTTTTATTTCCTTTTCTTATCTAATTTCCCTAACTAGAGTCTCCAACGTAATATTGAACAGAAGTAATGACAGCAGACATCTTGTTTTATTCCTGATCTTAGGGGGAAGGTTTTCAGTCTTTTACCATTAAATATGATGTTAACTATGAATCTTTTGTTGTTGTCCTTCATCTAGTTGATGAAGTTCCCTCCTATTTCTAGTTTGTTGAAATGTATTTTTTACCATAAAAAGGTGTTGGATTTTGCTGGAATTTTTTTTTTTTTTTTTTTGGAGACATGTATTGAGATGCTTATATGGTTTTTGTCTTTTAGTCTGTCAACATGGTATGTTACATTGACTGATTTTCACATCCTGAATAACTTTGCATTCCTGTGATAAATTCCGCTCAGTCCTTGAGAAATCTTGTTATCTCACTATTCTTTTACGCTTGGGGTTTATATATCTCTTCCAGGATAATGTATACTAACAATCTATGAGCTGTTATTTAAGGAATGATTTACAATCTAGGTTCTTCTTGTTCTTAAGACAAACTTAGTGTCAGCAAGGCCACGTTCTTGTTGACAGGAAGGAAGCAGTCACTGCCTGGGTATCCCTGATCAATTTCTCTGCCTCTAGCTTTCCAGAGAGCTATTTTTTCCTACCATTCACCCCCTGACTCTGGTTTATGACCTTGTATCTAGATACATGCTTCTCAAAGAGTGGCCCCTGGACCAACAGCATTAACATCTCTTGGCAACTGGTTGGAAATGTGACTTTGGGGGTCACATTTCTAGACCCCTAGACCTACTGAATCAGTCAAATTCTAGGAGCAGGGCTCAGAATCCACATTTTAACTAGTCCTGTGATTTTGATGCATACTAAAATTTGAGAGCCACTAATGACTGTGACACTAAGTGGGTTTAAGGACTCCACAGGTCCAATTCCCTCTTCCCTTCAGTCACTGAGTTGGATATCTTCCTTCCACGTTGTTGGTTTTTATCTAATATTTAGTAGTATTTGTGCATAAGCCAGTTTGTGTTTGCAGTTCCCTGTCAGCCCATCTCTGAGTGATAGGAATATATGTGTTTAATGAAACCTGCTGTCGTCGAATTATTGGGGAAGGTAGAAAATGTCGCTGGTGTGAGTTGAACCAGTTGCTTCTGCTTTATTCCTCTTGGGTATTTTCAGCTTTCCATGGTGTCCTGTCCTTCAAACAGTCATCCTTTCTCACACTTGGGGACAGATGCTTTGCTTGGCATAAGCAGGGGTTGGGGGAGGACCAAGACACCTGGCTCCTCTACTATGGAAGCCCAGATGATCGATCACAAGAGGTTTCTTTGCTTCTGTATATTTCACCCATGAGCCTGCTGTTCCTTCTGTGCTGCCTCCATCACTGGCCACAGATCTTTCTTTTTTGAGATGGAGTCTTGCTCTGTTGCCCAGGCTGGAGTGCAGTGGTGTGATAATTCCTTGCAACCTCCGCCTCCTGGGTTCAAGTAATTCTCCTGCCTCCCACGGCTAATTTTTTAAATATTTTTATTAGAGACAGTGTTTCACTATGTTGGCCAGGCTGTTCTCAAACTCCTGACCTCATGATCCACCCACCTCGGCCTAAGTGCTGGGATTACAGGTGTGAGCCACCGCACCCCGCCAAGCCACAGCCCTTTCTTTGCAGGCTTGAGCTTATGGGTTTTCTTTCTCCTGGGCTAGCGTTATGGGCATTTGTCCTTTGCAGTCACACAGGGCTCCACACACTTGATTTACTTTTTTTTTTTTTTTTTTTTTTTTTGAGACGGAGTCTTGCTCTGTTGCCCAGGCTGGACTGCAGTGGCCGGATCTCAGCTCACTGCAAGCTCCGCCTCCCGGGTTTACGCCATTCTCCTGCCTCAGCCTCCCGAGCAGCTGGGACTACAGGCGCCCGCCACCTCGCCCGGCTAGATTTTTGTATTTTTTAGTAGAGACGGGGTTTCACGGTGTTAGCCAGGATGGTCTCGATCTCCTGACCTCGTGATCCGCCCGTCTCGGCCTCCCAAAGTGCTGGGATTACAGGCTTGAGCCACCGCGCCCGGCCCACACTTGATTTTCTACTCTACTGTTGCCATCTTGAAATTTTTAATTAGGTTGAACAAAGGGACCCATATTTTCATTTTATACTGGACCCTGAAAATTATGTAACCAGTCCTGCCTCCTTCCTTAGATCTCTCTGCCTTTTAACTTTTGCGGATGCCACACAGTTTCTGGTCTGCTAAGGACACTTCTTATTTTACAGTGCTACTAAAGATTAATTCACATAAAAATGCTTGATGTCATTTTCTAGGGATCTGGAGGAGGAGAAAAAGACTAGATCATGTAGTCAGTTTACCATCTTTATCCAATCCTACCACGATGCTTCTAAAATAGAAATCCAGTCCTATCATTCTGCCACGAAATTGGCAAGTAGGTCTTTGTTGCCTGCAGTATGAAGTATAGATCCCCCAGCCTGGCACAGAAGGCCATCCACAATGTGGTTCCAGCCTTCCTTCTAACAATCATAAATTTCCAGAGTTAGTGAGTTTCCTATCACTACAGGAATCTAACAGCCCTGGAAGAGCTACCATGAGAGACATAAAGGGGCTGTCAAATTGTTGCTGAACCCAATAATTCCAAGGTTATCTCTGATTCTGATATTCATGGCTTCCTGGCCATCCCTCCCTTCCTCTTCTATCCCCTACTGTATCCTAGTCAAATGGCCAGGGGGCTGCTTGCAGAGAGATCCCTGAACTCACGTGGAGCTCGTCAGCTTCCTGCCTTTGCCCCAGCTCTTCCCCTGACTTCATCTCTAGCTCCCACAATCCCAGGCACTGACTCTGGGAAGCCTCCTTGATACTCCAGCCTCTCCCAGACCACTGTCCTCATGCCTAGCACAGCTGAGTTGATCTCTTATCTGTTGCACGGACCATTCTGCTGACAGCTGTGCGTTTCTGGTAGTGTCCCTTTCCTCCCTGTCTGAGCCCCAAGCGGTGAGGGGCTCTTTGTGCACTCATACATTCCTTCCCTCACCGATGCATGCAGTGCACAGGAATGGACACTTACTCTGTGTCAGACCCTGTGCTGGTCACCGCAGGGGACACACAGATGACTCAGAAGTAGACTCAGAATTGACTGGCTCCCAGACGGGGGTGGGTCAGTGACAGTCCAGTGAGCTAATTGCTCTAACAAGATGGGGAACAAGGCACAGAGGGCTCAAAGAGGAGGTAGCGCTAGAGCTGCTGCATGAGGAACTAAGGAGGCTTTGCTGGGGTTGGGACAGACCAATGAGGGCAGAGGGAGCTGCAGGGACAAAGGTGCAGAGGGAGGTGAGGGAAGCAGGGAGAGTTGGAGAATTTGTCCTGACTAAGGTTGGACAAGCTATGAGGTTGTCATTCCTTAAATGACAGCTCATAGATTGTTAGTATAAATTGTCCTGGAAGAGATATAAAAACCCCAAGCATAAAAGAACAGTGAAATACAAGATCTGTCAAGGACTAAGTGGAATTTAGCCCAGGTATGCAAAGTTATTATGTGAAAATCAATCGATGCAACATAATATATTGATGAAATAAAAGACATGGAAAAGATGTAGAATAAAAGGTATGGGAAGCAGGGAGATTTAGGGGAGTTTGTCCTGACTGAGGTTGGGGTGTGAAGCATTGGGCTGGGGGTGAGGTGTGGAGCTAGGGGATGGTAAAAAGGGGTGGGAGGTCTTGGAGAAGAGGCAGGGGTGGAAAAGCTGGAGATGAAGACCTTCAATGCCAGGCTGAGGAGTTGGGGGCCTTCTTGGGAGTGTCCCTGTGGATCGACTGAATGGTTTAAGCAGGGGGAGCGAAGAGCCACTGTTTAGAAAGATTATTCCAGAAGCCAATGTGGAGGAGAACAGGAGGGGCCAGGGAATGAGTGTAAGGGCTTATGCTGGGCCAGGTGAGGGGTAATGAGCGTTGAGTCTCAACCTGCAGCTCACGGGAGGCTCCATGCTGGGAGTGGTCTGAGCAGGGAGGAGCGTGCAGGTCTTCCCTCCTCAGCCAGCCTTCATGAGCAAAGTCGCCAGTCTGGCCCGGAGCCTGGCCAGGGCTCCCAGTGCTGAGTAAGGGGAGAGCCCAGGGCAAATTGCGGCTTTAGCGGCTCCTGTCCCTGCTCCACAGGGGCTGTCCCTGACACTTTCTGGTTTATCAGGAGGAGAATTCCCAGTTCTTTATTCTCCAAGGCCCCATCTCTCTGAACCACTCCCCCTGCAGCCACCAACTCTCCAGTTTGATGCAGGAAGGCTCTCCTGTTTCAGAAGTTTGCCGAAAGGGCTTCTGTTCTTGGCCACACATTTTGCTTCTCTTGCTCTCGGGGAACTCACGATTTGTTGGAAGGGGATTGGAAGAAGAGATATAAAATTACTCAGGAAACCATTCGCGGGACTTGGGAGTCTCTTCTCAGAAGAGATGATGTGGCTCAGCCTTCTAGGGCTGTGTGAGTTCAGGACAGGCAAGATTCCTGGGGCCCAGAGCTTGGGGTGCGCAACAAAACCCCGGCCTTCCCGGCCCGTAGCCCTCTCCACGTAGCCCATCCTGTCTGCGGGAGTTTCTGGCAGCTCCTCCGCTGCAAACAAGCTCCAGCAGAGGCAAAGCTGTCGGGCCCATGAGCCCTGCAAAGCTCCAGGCTAAGTGGGGTCTCATTTAGGCGGCAGCTGAGCCAGCTGCACAGTTGGTTAATCACCCTCGTCCTGGGAGCCTGCTAAATCAGGAAGCCAGGTTCAAGCCGGCTCCTCCCTCGCTGGCGGTTTCCAGGGAAGATGGAGCCGGCTTGGACTGGGTAGGCAAGGCCGGCTTCCTGCTGTCCGGGCCCCACACTTACCTCGTCAAACAGCAGGGCTTGTTCCGGACCCCGTCGGTGTCTTCACCAGCCCTGGGATCCCCGAGATGCCTGGCTCAGGCTGCGCTGCCGGAAAGATGAAGCCCAAAGCAAACACCAGCCAGTCCCCACGCCTCTGGACGCATCCTCTCTGCGCCCCTTGTAAATGTCCCCTTCTCTGCTCCCCACCTCCCCACCCCTCAGCCCCTGACTGTGGCAGCCTTCCCCTGTCCCATGCCTTCCTCCTCTAGGAAGCACTACCCAGGCTGCCTGAGCCGCCCTGGGAAGCCCCTGCTCTAGGAAGCCCCCCACCAATAGAGGGCACGGTGAAATTGTGGGAATAGCCCTTGCCAGTATTGGGGTGTCCGAGGGACCAGATCCCAACGTTCGGGAAGTGATTTTATCTTGCTGAGGCTCAGCAGCCTTACTGCACAGGCGTGGAATCCAACGATTTTGTGTGCGGGAAAGTACTAGGCAAGCCAGAAAGCACCTGCGTGTCCAGGCACAGCCTTCACGGCGGGCTTTGAGGAGACCCAGAGCTTGGCCCCGACCTCCTTTCTGACATTTTCCCTCTTCTTACCCACGTGCAGCCTGTGCACTGGCGTTTCGAGGACACTCACCTGATGGCCTCTTCTCACCTGGGTCCTTGAGCTTCTTCCGGCCTCTGAACTCTGCATTCCCAGCAACCCCAGCTGCATCCTCAGTATCCCCAGCAACCCCAACTCTCATCCTTGCCCACCTCCCCAGCCTGCCCACCTCCCCACCTCTGGACATCCTGCCCAGGCTAAAGTCATATTTCCACCCTGGTAATGAAAGTATTGGATGGTCTGGAGAACTCGTAAATTGTTTCCGTGAGTACCAGCTCCGGGCCTGGCGTGAGAATGTGGAGGTAATGACTCAGGCCTGGCCCCTCCCTGCGCTGGAGTCCTCCCCTCCTCCAGGGCCTGACACATAGTAGATGCCCGAGAAATGCCAGAAGCGTCTGTGTTACAGTCAGGGCTCAGGGCCGGCGCTCCAGAGGGTTGCACGTATTGGATTTGCTGTTCTGAAGTCTGAATAGTGTTATCTTCAAGTTTGTTTGTTTGTTTGTTTGAAACGGAGTCTTGCTCTGTTGCCCAGGCTGGAGTGCAGTCGCACTATCTCGGCTCACTGCTACCTCTGCCTCCTGGGTTCAAGTGATTCTCCTGCCTCAGCCTCCCGAGTAGCTGAGATTACAGGCGTGCGCCACCACACTCAGCTAATTTTTGTATTTTTAGTAGAGACAGGGTTTCACCATGTTGGCCAGGCTGGTATCGAACTCCTGACCTCAGGTGATCCACCCACCTTGGCCTCCCAAAGTGCTAGGATTACAGTCGTGAACCACCGTGCCCGGCCAAGTTTGTGTTTTGTAAGTGAAGTCTAATGGGACAGTGCATACGTGCGGGGGTACTTGGTGGGCAATTCTCACATGGTTCTGCCTCCTGCTGCCTTGAAGCCTCCTGGGATCTTGGCCTCCGACTCTTCTGACCTCTGGCTTCTCAGCCCCACCCCCACCCAGCTTTCTTTTCCCTACCCCTGCCCATAAACAGCCGCTGGCCTCCCTGCATGCCAGAGCCTGGGTGTAGGCAGGGCTGAGGTTAGGTGCTCATACTCCACCATGTCTTGGGGCGAGGCAGCTATCCCCACCCTGGGCTGGCAGTGCCATAGAGCATTCCAAGGGTGATTCAGAGGGGAATAAACCTCTCACTCACCTAGTGCATTTCAGCGTGGAGGTTGCAAGACTCTTGTCTACCCTGGGTGGGGCCAGCAGGCCTGTGGGAGGGGCACATACTTGGCTCAACTTTCCAACTGTCACTCACAGCATGGTTTGTTGGCCCAGTGGCTGGCAGGAGGGGGATCCTGGGTGCTGGTGGGGCCTGTGTGTGTATGCCAAGCTAAGGAGCAAGGGCCCTGGGGCCTGGGAGGGCCTGCACTCATCCCTCGAGTATCCCTGGGCATGAGAAAATAATAGTAGCAAATAGAAAACACTGACTGGGCACGGTGGCTCACGCCTGTAATCCCAGCCCTTTGGGAGGCTGGAGTGGGCGGATCACCAGGTCAAGAGACTGAGACCATCTTGGCCAACGTGGTGAAACCCCATCTCTACTAAAAATACAAAAATTAGCTGGGCGTGGTGGTGAGTGCCTGTTGTCCCAGCTACTCAGGAGGCTGAGGCAGGAGAATCGCTTGAACCAGGAGGCGGAGGTTGCAGTGAGCCGAGATGGCGCCACTGCACTCCAGCCTGGTGACAGAGCGAGACTGCGTTAAAAAAAAAAAAAAAAAAAGAGAGAGAGAGAGAAAGAAAGAGAGAAAGAAAGAAAACACCATAATAGGTTTTAGAGCATCCTCAGGGAAAAGGAAAAATGTTATATTTTAGTACCTTTAGCAACATTTTTTTTTTCTGTTTGAAAAAGGGACCTCACATTTCCTTTTTGCATGGGGCCTTCCTCATTCTGCAGCTGCTTTTAGGTGGAGTGTGATAGAAAAAGCAGGAGGTTTGGATTTGGAAGAGTCTGCAAGCCCCTTCACCTCTTCAGGCCTTGGTTTTCTTATCTGTGAATGGTCTTCCTTCCCAGGGCCGCGCTCTCTCACACCCCCGCTTTGCCTTGAACTTGGCATTCCATAAACGTGATCTTGCTGGCTGGTTTGGAACGCCAAGCCCTTTCCTCTACTGTCAAAACTGAAATCTCTGCTCTGGCACGGGCTTCCTTGGGGTCCTCAGTCAGAATGAATCTTTCCCTGTCCCCCTGTCTCTGCCGGTCTTGCCTGTCACTGCCGTCGGCGATGCGCTGCCCTGCACGGTGGTGTTCTTGCTCCTTCCTCACCCTGACTTCCTCATCTCTGCATCCCCCACAGCCCTTAGTATGGGGCTCGGCCCATAGAAGGTGCTTTTTCGAATGCATGTCTCCATTTCTCTGCTAGGCCCCAGTTCTGCTGGGTGCTCAAAGCTGACTTTCTTTAGGGGCAGCAAAGTGTGATGGGCCTTAACTGGCGCTCAGACATGGTGCGGGCCTTCGCTCCCTGACCTGTGTATCGGCCACTGGGTCATTCCTTGTTCCCGTCCACATCTGTGCTGCTCTTGCACCTGGGAAACAGTCTGTGCCCATCCTGTTGTGCTGTGTGGGGACTGCTCTATGATGGCATCCAGGTCTCTGTTCTCTATCTGGGCCCTTCTTGGGCCTAGGTTTTGTCACGGCCCCTGGGTCTGGGGAGTGCTGTGAGCTGGCATCTAGCATTAACCATTGATTCTCTCTGTCTGGCTCCACCTGGGATCATGATGAAGACAAAAGGGACAAGGTCTTGAATCAATTGTTAGAGGTAAACAAGTGAAAAACCAAGAATCAGAATCATCCTCACTTACTGAACACCTGTTATATGCCTGACTGTGTTCTGAAGGCTTTACACACACATATATATATATATATTTTTATTTGTCTTCTTTTTTGGAAACAGAATCTCATTCTGTCACCCAGGCTGGAGTGCAGGGGTGTGATTTCGGCTCACTGCAACCTCCACCTCCTGAGTTCAAGCGATTCTCCTGCCTCAGCCTCCCGAGTAGCTTCGGGATTATAGACATGCGCCACCACGCCCGGCTAATTTTTGTATTTTAGTAGAGACAGGGTTCCACCATGTTGCCGGGCTGGTCTCAAACCCCTGACCTCTAGGTGATCTGCCCACCTCCGTCTCCCAAAGTGCTGGGATTACAGGCATGAACCACCGTGCCCAGCAGGCTTTACGTATATTAATCATTTAATATCCACAGTAACCCTCCGAGGCAAGTACCAGTACTATCCCCATTTTATAGATTGGAAGACTGAGGCATATACAGGTTGCGTAACTTGCCCAAGGGTGCATGGTTCGTAAGTGAAGAAGCTGGCATTTGAATCCAGGTATCCAGTCATAATTCAGTGTCACTCAAGGGCATTCAGGACTTGGAGATTCTTAGCGAGTACTGGATCCCTGCTATCTTGTAGGAATGAACCCAGAGAGGGAGAGTGCTGGACCCTATGAGACACAGTGGGCCAGAGGGAGCCTAAAACGGAGTCAGCCTCCAGATTCCAGCTGGACGCTCTTCCCACTGTTTACCGCTGCCTGCTTTCGAGAGGGCCCGGGGGCCATGATCCCAGGATTCAGGGGACATGGGCCATGAAGGCGGCCCTGGCAGGCAGAGGGCTGCAGAAACAGGGTGATGGATTCCGATGGACACACCTGGAGAAGTTTCATGTGAGAGGCAGGCACAGGGTCAGGAGAGGAGCCACCCACCAGGCCCTGGAGTGTGGGCTGTGGAGATGGAGTAGGTTCTTAGACTGGAGTTGCCCTTCAGTTCTGCAGGGGAGGAAATGAGGTAGCTTTGCATGGGGAAGGGTTCTCGAGTCCCTTGGGGAGACCAGGAGGTGACTTCACTTTGTGCCTTGGAACCCTTCCTCAGAGAACTGGGGCCCTAGAGGAAGCCGCAGACACATTTTGGGAGGGGCCGCAGGCTTCTAGGGAAGCTTTGGTCATGGGCGGTGTGCAGTGTTTGGGAGTGGCCACAGAAGACATCTGGGGGGCAGTGGGATACGCAGATCTAGAGCTAAGGAGAGAGGCCTGGGCCAGAGGCAGAGCCCTGGCAGTGGTTTGTGGGCTTGGAGTTCAGTGTGGACCCTCGGAGGAGAGAGTGAGTTTAGAGAGGCAGGCGGCTCCTGGGAAGCCGCTGCTTTGTAGAGGAGGGAGGAGAGGAGGGGCTGGAGGACAAGACAGAGGTGGAAAGGCCTGAGGAGGCAGAGGAGCCAGGCTGTGCTCTCCCCAGAAATGGCATCAGGTGTGGCATGAAGGGCCAAGGGCTAGGTCAGGGCATGGCAGAGCAGGGCATAAAGTGGTGGGAGGTAACTCTGCCCATCCCAAGCTCTCAAGTGAGGGCCAGAGGCAGCTCCAAGCAGCCTCCCTGGGAACCACAGTGCCTGGCAACAGTGACAAGGATCTGCTCACGTTTCTTTTCTTTTTCTGCAGGAGAAGGGACCGCGCCGTGCACATCCAGCATCCTCCAGGAGAAGCAGCGTGAGTCAAGCCTGACCCCGTGGGGTCATTACTTCCCCTTGGATGGGTCCAAGCTCGTTGAGCCTGGGTCCCCTCTCATCCATTCAGAGCCGGGTAGGGTGGCAAGATCCCTGCCATCTTGCCTGCAGGCAGGACTGGAGGGCCTGAGGTCACTCAGCCTGAGTTTGGGCCACTCTCTAACCCATGAACTGAGCCCCTCGGGTTCCTGAGTTCCTGTCGCTGGGCAGCTCAGGCCAGCTCACGTCTCCCTCTCTGGGGAATCCACAGGGCCAGAGGGAGGGGTGGGAGGCTGGTGGGTTGGGAGCATGAGCTCAGCAGAGCAGATGAGATCATGGCATGAGGACAGAGAGGAGGATAGGAATGGGGAACATGGCCCCTGTGTCCATCACCTTTGGGTGACACAACTTCCAGGAACCACAGACGGTGTCATGGTGACTGACATGACTGAGTGAGGTTCAGAGACACCTCATTCCTGGATGTGCCCGGGGTGATGATCCTCAGTATTGCTCTGTGAAGAGGCCACCTCTCTGCAGAGCCCGTGGCCCTGTGGCTGAGTCCCTGTCCTCTGTGTTATACAGGCGTCTCCAGGTTTCCTTCCCCCTGTGCTTTCCCAGAGAGACGAGCGCAGCATTGGACCCAGGAAAGACTTGGTCGAGACGTGGCCATTTGCTGACATAGTGACCTCAGGACGTCTTCCTTGGACATTCTGGGAGGACTCAGTGGCCAATGTCTGGGCCAAATGTCTTTGCTGTTGGCATTATTGACTTCCACATGCGGCTGGGTCAGGAGAGGAGTCCATGTGTGTTTGGGGTGGCGTTGTACTCAGAACTTTCCTGACTTCTCTCTCCTGCTCCTTTGATCTATAGTTGCAGTTTTGCGGGGGCTCAGTCCACTCTGCCCACCACTTCCTCGGGCTCAGGCCTGCGGCCGCTCTGCAAACTCTTCCATCCTTCAGTTGCTGTCCTGAGGTGGAGGCGCCTATGACACCAGCCTTCCTATGGCCTGGAACCCAGCCTTGAGTGGGTACACAGACATCCCCTGCCAGAGAAACTTTCTCTTATTGTTTTTGAGACAGAGTCTTGCTCTGTTGCCTAGGCTGGAGTGCAGTGGCATGATCTCGGCTCACCACAACCTCTGCCTCCCAGGTTCAAGCGATTGTCCCGCCTCAGCCTCTTGAGTAGCTGGGATTATAGGCGCCCTCCACCATGGCTAGCTAATTTTTGTATTTTTAGTAGAGACGGGGTTTCGCCATGTTGGCCAGGCTGGTCTTGAACTCCTGACCTCAGGTGATCTGCCTGCCTCAGCCTCCCAAACTGCTGGGATTACAGACATGAGCCATTGTACCTTACCTGGAGAATATTTTTCTGCTTCGAATAATCAATGGCAATTTCATAGACAAAGCCCTTCAGGGGCTGGTAGGTGTGAATATCTTTGTCAGGGGCACCCCAAAGCCCAGGCCATAAGGGCATCAGGCCATGGGAAGGACAGGGCAGAGACGACGGCAGTTCTCTTTCCCTAGCCCTTGTAGGGGTGTAAGGAACTGAGCTCAGCACAAGGGAACTGTGTTAAAATATATCTGCGGGTCTTTAATGTATAGAGGTGAAAAAGATGTTCAGCACAGGTTTTGAGAGATGGGGCCATGCCACGCCGCGCTAAGCCATGGGGGAAGCACTGGGTTTGGTCAGGAGACAGAAGGGCCAGGAAGCCCACTCAAGGCTGGGTTCCAGGCCATAGAAAGGCTGATGTCATAGGCGCCTCCACCTCAGAACAGCAGCTGAGGTGTGGAAGAGCTTGCAGAGTGGCTGCAGGCCTGAGCCCGGGGAGGTGGTGGGCAGAGTGGACTGGGCCTCCCAAAGTTGCAAGGCCCAGAGCCCTTGTTGGGTTTTCTGCTGGAAAGGCAGGGCAGAGCAGGAGAACTACCTAGGGCTGGCTGATTTGCATGTCGAGGGCTCTGGGCTCTGGGCTGTAGGGCTGGTGTCCCATTGTCTGGTAGCTGGCCCTGGGTTGATTTAGGGCCAGGGAAGTATTGGTTTGGCGGGTGAGAGTTAGACAGAGAAGGTGGTTGGGGATATGGGTTTGGGACTGGTCCGTTTGCCTATGAAAGGCGCCCTCAAAGGGAGTGGTTATTACCTCTAGGAATTAGCCAGCCCTGGGAGGGGCAGTCTCTTCCTGGCCAGCAAGGCCCCTGAGATGCCAAAACATTGTAAAATAGCAAGCATGCTGAGCACAGGGGTGTCACCACATTCCCCAGGAATGCAGGAGAGGAAAGGAACCCATCATCTCGCCTTCTGAGCACCTGGCCAGAGGAGACAGCGGCAGCCCCGAAGCACAAGCAGCCGCCCGACGCGGGGCTTGTCTCCGGGATGCCAAACCACGGCTCTGTTTTCCACAGACACAATTGAATTGACGAGATGTTTAGTGACCTCTGGACCTGACTGAAGAAAAATGTATGTTTAAATAGTTAGAATTCTATTGCTGAAGGCTGTCATCAAATTCTGCTCCTTCAGAATGTTCTTCTCGGGCCGGGCGCGGTGGCTCACACCTGTAATCCCAGCACTTTGGGAGGCTGAGGTGTGTGGATCACCTGAGGTCGGGAGATCGAGACCTGCCTGGCCAATATAGCGAAACCCCGTCTCTACTAAAAATACAAAAGTTAGCCAGGTGTGATGGTGCATGCCTGAAATCCCAGCTACTGGGGAGGCTGAGGCGGGAGAATCGCTTGAACCCGGGAGGCGGAGGTTGCCGTGAGCCAAGATCGTGCCATTGAATTCCAGCCTGGGTGACAGAGCAACACTCCATCTCAAAAAAAAAAAAAAAGTGTTCTTATTTAGCAAAGAATGACAGCATATGTGCAGATGCATTCAGGAGCTCAAATGATACCTTGGAGGTCATCTAGGTTGGGGATGCCCAAATGAGCCTAAGGTTTTCAGCCGTGAGGAAAACAATAATACTGTACTGTGTTTTTCCATCGCGTTGAGCATATTCCATTGAGAGGACTCCTTTTCACAGAATTCTACAATTACATCCTGCCTAGTTTTGGCATTAAAATGCTTTTTCTTTTATGAAATGATGGTGATGATCAATGGTAATGTGTTTGTTTATTTTTAAGGCAAAATTGGCAGAAGAAAAATCTGTGACCTGAATTAAAAAAAGAAGAATCGCAATGGCTTGCATTTATAATGGTGCTTTTCCACATAAAACGTACTTGCATGCAAATTATCTTCTTTAATAGTTCCACTGGGTTTTTGAAAACTCACTAAACACAAGTTGCGAGGTGGTAAAAGTTGCCCTGGCACCAGGAGTCAGAACATCCTGGGACTGGTGTGATGGTGTCTGGGGTTGCAGGGTGGTAAGGCCTGGGTTTGACACTCAGCTTCTCTCGTTTAGTAGCTGTGACATTTTGGACAAGTTACTTGATGTCTCTGAGCCTCAGCTTACTCAGTTGTGGAGAGATGAACATACTGTCATGCTGGGCGCAGTGGCTCATGCCTGTAATCCCAACACTTTGGGAGACCAAGGCGGGAGGATTGCCTGAGCTCAGGAGTTCGAGACCAGCCTGGGCAACATGGTGAAGCCCCATCTCTACTAAAATACAAAAAATTAGCCGCGCATGGTGGCGTGTGCCTATAATCCCAGCTACTTGGGAGGTTGAGGCAGGAGAATCGCTTGAACCCGGGAGGTGGAAGTTGCAGTGAGCCGAGATTGTGCCACTGCACTCCAGCCTGGCAACAGAGTGAGACTGCGTCTCAAAAATAAAATAAAATAAAATAAAAATAAATAAAGAAAAGAAAAGATGGCCATACCGTCTACTTCTTAGAGTTGCTGAGGGCACCAGAGATGGTATCTGTGAGATACTAGGATCCACGCACGGTGGATAGAAAGTACTGATGGTTCTCACTTGTTACTGGACGGATGTGCCTTGGAAGCTGGCACACCTGGTGCCCATGTGATGATGAATCTTATCAAGTGGGGCTCAGTCTTGCTGGCGCTCTGCTGGTCCTGCGGCTGCCTCAGTTGCCATTGTCACAGCAGTGTTTCCCCAAGCGTTGGAGTCCCCAGAGAGGAGGACATGAGCCGGCCAGACAGCATGGGGCCTCTTGGGTTGGGAGTGTGGGGAGGGAGGCCACCATGGGCCTCTCAGGACAGGCGCAGGTATAAGGTTGCAAGGGCTTGTCTGCAGTGGCTGTGCAGGGAGGGGTGTCCTGGACACTTTCTCCTTTGCGGCTGCCAGGCAGCCCCAGCCTTCACTGTGCAGTTGGCCAGGCGGCCTGGCAGCCTGCTGTCACTGGCGCGAGCCTGCTATTTGAAACCAAACTAGAGGAAGCCAAGGGAGCCTTTGTGTGTGGGGGCTCGGTGGGGGCCAGAGAAGAGAGAGGGCCTTGGACTTGGGGGAGGAGACCTGAGCGACCTCCTGCTGAGTTGCTGTGCAGTCTCAGCTCCTGCCTGGGGCCTGTCTGTCTGTACATGGAGTCCCTCCTGGGTCTGACGTTCTCAGCGTCTTCTGTTGCCGCTTCTCTGTCCCCTGGCTTCCTCTGTCTGTGCCTGTTTGTGTTTCTGCATTGTTCCTGCTGCTCCATTCGTTAGCACAGTGACCATTTCCAGAGTGCTTCCACCACACCTGCCATGGTGCTGGCTGTAGGGACTCAGAGATCTTACGTGTTTCCATCGAACCTCACTCCTTCTGTGCTTCCATCCAGTGTGCATGGCACCATCCTCCAGGAGTCCAAGCCAGAAGCCTTCTAGACTTCTCTCTCTCTGTCACCATCCACTGTCAAATCAGCCGCTCCTAGTGTCACTCAACCTCCAGCAATGCTATGAGACCCACCCACTCCGCTCTGTCCCCGTCCGTTCTCTAGTTGAGGCCCTGTCTTCTCTCTCCTGGACCATTGCATCCTCCGGTGCACTGGCCTCCCTGCCTCCTTACCTCCCTACCTCCCTGCCTCCCTGCCTCCCTGCTTCCCATCTCACCCACTCTGGTCCTCCCTTCAGAGTGTCAGAGAGACTTTGGAGGAGGAAAGCCTGGTCCTCACAGCCCCTGCTTCCCCTCCCATGGCTCCTCTCCTATGAAGCGTGAATCTTGCCCCCATGCGACCTTACCTGCCCATTTTCTCCTCTTCCTGTCAGCTGTCCCCCTTCCCTTCCACCCCGACTCTGGGAGGGGCACGGACTCTCTAAGCACAGTTTTCTTGTGGGCTAATTGGGAAGCCTGAGCAGCCCATCCATCTCTGTAGAGGAGACAGAGGCAGTTCCTCTGCAGCAAATGGTGGGAAGGATCAGGGTCCCTCTGTACCCCTCACTGTTGGCCTCTGCCCTTGTGGCCCCATTCATGGCAGCCGGGGTCGCTCATGCTGAATCCAGCAAGCCCAGCCCACCCCTCCTGCTGCCATATGCCACCACCATAGAAGAGGCAGAGGGCAGGGCTGTTGTCTCAAAGGGGCAGTAACTCCCCTTCCTCTGTCCGCACCCCCATCCAGGAACGTCTGGTGGGAGGAGGCATGACATTCTCCCAGGAGACCTGCCGCTGCCTCACCCTCTCCATGCCTCTCCCTTCCAGTCTCAGCAGCTCCACGAGGTGCAGGGCTCTGCAGTGCACAGGGCAGGAAAAGTGCGAGTGGAGAGGAGGCTCCCTCTGTCCCACCCCCACGCAGGATGGGTTGAGGGGCAGATTCTACAGCAAAAAGACCTGTCCATTGTGGCCCTCGAAGTTGGACCCGGCCTGTGTGGATGACAACAGCCACCCGACACATGGGACCCAAAGCCATGATGTCACCTCATGGCTTTTCCAGGGCCAGTGCCTGGCGTTAGCTGCAGGGGTGGGGACAGCAGGCAGCTGTCCCACGTGCAGGGAGGGTCTTCCCACAGCCACGTCCACACATTAGAGCAGATGCTCTGTGGGGCTGTGAACTTCCTCTCGTCACCAGAAAAAGACCTGACAATGGTCACCGAGTCCCAACTTTCCTCTCATCTGCAGAAAAAGACCTGGCAATGGTCACCGAGTCCCAACCTTTCTCTCATCCCCAGAAAAGGACCTGGCAATGGTCACCGAGTCCCAACCTTCCTCTCATCCCCAGAAAAGGACCTGGCAATGGTTACTGAGTCCCAACCTTCCTCTCGTCCCCAGAAAAGGACGTGGTAATGGTCACCGAGTCCCAATCTTCTTCTCGTCCCCAGAAAAGGACCTGGCAATGGTCACCGAGTCCCAACCCTAGCCCCAGTCTGACCCTTTATCTTCATCCTCTGCTGAGCCTCTCTCCTGGCCACCACGTGAGTCCCAGTGTATCCCCAGCTGGGTCCTAACTCCAGCCCCTGGTCCTGGACTGAGCTTGGGTCCTCAGCTCAGACACAGAGAGATGTAGATGGCTCAGCTCACCTCTCCCCATCGTGGGCATGTGGTTTGACGTCACACCCCGCTGCCTAGGGTCATTGACCAGAGGAACAGCTCTGAATGCCCTGACCAGCCACCAAAGGGCTTCCCTTCCCAGATACCCTCTGCCCCTGGCCTCCCCAGGAAGACCCCGCACCACAGACAAGGATGCGTGAAGCCCCTTGCCCACGACTGGCCTCTCCACTCCTCTGCCTGGTAACTGGTGTCTTTTCCTGGCCTGTGTGGGCAGCTTGCTGAGCACAGCTGCAGACAGGCTATATTTAGCCAGCTTTAATGAGCTCAGGGTGGCAGACGTCCGCCTTGGGAGCACTTTTCGTGCATGTGTGTGTATGTCTCTGCTTGGCATGGTTCCTTCTCATTGTGTGTGTGTGTGTGCCCTTGCACTTGTATGTGTGCATTAGCCTCTGCCAATGCATTGGTGTATTCACTTTCATGAGGATGTGCATTAGCCTCTATGCCAATGCATTGGTGCGTTCACTTTCATGAGGATGTGCATTAGCCTCTATGCCAGTGCATTGGTGCATTCACTTTCATGAGGATGAGTGTGCATCTCTGTGCCTATATGCAAGTCTATCTACGTAGCATCTGGGTTTTGCTGGGGCACGTGCAGCTTCCGACACTTATAGGGGTGCAAAATGGGAACAAATGATTAGTTCATTCACCCATTTGTTTAAAAAATATTTAATGAGCACTTTTGTATGCCAGCATCGTGATAGTCTTTGGGGATAAAATAGAGCAAAATCAAACCCAGTCCCAGCCCTTAAGGATCTCATCATCTGGGAGATGGAAGAGGGGAAGATAATAATCAAATAGTCATAAAATGAAAAGCATGAGGATTAACCCCAGGAAAGAGAGGACCGCGGTGCTTTTGCGGAGAGGACAGGAAGAGTGGAAGTCCTCCGGAAGGAAGGAACACTAAATTTCCTGTGGGAAGTATCTGGGCACGGGGCAGTGTAGAGAAGAGCCCAGGCCTGGGGAACATTTGCAGGGACCTGCGGTGAGAGGGAAAGGGGATGTGCAAAAACTGGCTGAGTTCAGAGAGGGAGGGGTGAGTGTGGGAGAGCGGAGCAGAAGGCAGGGGCTTGGTCCGGCTATGGGAAGCCTGGAGAGGGGTGGTGTGGGAGGAGGTGATGGGATTTGCACAGAGCACTTAGGATCCAGCCCGTGATGCAGTCAGGGTTCTAGCAGGAAACAGAAGGCTCACAAACCACAGGTGGAGGAGGGCTTAGCAGAGAGACTTTATTCACAGGTGAGTGAGGCTTCAAGGAAACCAAGAAGGCGTCAGCAGTACCCTGGGGCTGTTCCCACCCCTGAAAGAGAAGAGCCCAGAGAGGCTCCTGCACGAGCAGCAGCCTCCAGCGGAGATCACCTTACGATGACCCGATGACCCGGCATGGAGGGGGCTCCCTTGTCCCAGTTCTCCTACTGGTGCTTTCCATCGGCTACACCCAACCAGTAGCAAGAGGGCCTTGGCCTCAGGCTGAGTCAGGCAGAGATGGGGCACTGTGGCTCCAGAGGGGCAAAGGGAGACCACACTGCACAGTCTACTTACTTCCACGTGGAAGAATCGCCCTTTCTTTTGTTTTTCTGTAAGCCACCTTGATTTTGACTGTGCATTCCCACGCAGCTGTGCCGGTGAAGGACTCCTCCTCCTCTGTGTGTCCAGGGGCTTCTCTTTCTTCCTTCTCCTGCCATTGCCCCAAAACTCCAGGGGTCTTCCCAGCACTCTGGTTGGGGAAGGGTGCCTGCAGCATGCACACATGTGCAAGGAGTCCTCCATCCACAACAGTGAGGACGAGGACCCCGGAACCCAGCCTAGTGATCCCTTTTGTCCTGGGCTTGCAGCTCCTAGCCTAGGGTTCAGGCTCCCTAGAGCATGGGATGGCCAGGTCTTCTTATGTTGATCTCCTTCTTCCTGGAGTTGCCAAGGGACCGGTACAGAGGACTCTCTCCTCCACTCAGGGCCAGGGCGTGAGGATCTCTTTTCACCCTGAAGCATTCTCTGTCTCCTCAAATCCTTTCCTCTTGGGAACAAAAGAGCTTTTGGAAACAAAAGCCAGGAAGCTCTGCCACAAACCTTCCCGGAGGCAAAGGAGCCAGAGCTGGGAGAAAATATAAATTGGTATCTAAAAAAAACCCACCCTGCTACATGCACTTTAAACAAATTCTTATTTTTAATCTATCTTTTGAGTAGGTAGCACATGTACATGGTATAAAATGCCTCCCTCTCCGGTCTTCCAGCGCACACAATTCTCCCTAGAAGAAAAGATGATAACCAATTTCTTAGATTCCATTTCAGAGATAATCTCTGCATACGTGAGTCTATCCATAAATATGCATTTATATATATTTTTGTATCTGTATCCTCACGCAGAAGGGAGCACACAGTTCCTTTCATCATGCACCTTGCTTTTCTCAGATGTTGGTACTAGATCAAGATTGTCTCCTTAGCTCGGTACACTTAGAGCTGAGTTGTTTTTTGCAATGGGCGTGTGTGATTTCACTGTGGTACAATGTATTCAATCTGTCCCCTGCTGGTGGACGTATAGGTGCTTCCTGTCTTTTGCTATTGTGAAAGCACTGTGGCAATGGTGAGCATTGTGCATATGTCCTTTTGCACGTGGGCTTGGAATTGCTGGGTCAAAGGCATTTTGCATTTTGAATGACGTTGCCAGAGGGCCCTTCACAGAGGCTGTTTTACTCTCACCAGCAATGAATGCACAGGGTGTCACAACTGCCAATCCGACAGGTGAGGGGGAAAAAAAAAGTTGTCTCAGGGTAATTTCAATGAGCCTTCCTCTAGTTTAGGGTTCTGAGGTTGAGCACCTTTTTCCTATGTGTAAGAGCGATTCCCAGGCCCTGTGCTGGACGCCGCACACACTCGGCGGGGGTTACTGCAGGTGCGCGTGGGCTGGAGCGTGCCACTGCATTCCTTTGTGTTTGTGCTGTTCCTGGCAAGGCCAGGGTGGACTTGACAGGGGATCATTAGGGCCTCAGGCCTAACAACCTAAGAAGTCCCTGCTCCCCATGGTAACCTCTCCCCACTCTTTCTTCCCTGCCAAGAGTCTCCCTGAGGAGGCAGGGCTGTGGCGTGAAGGCATTAGTAAGAGCAAAGAGACCATCCCTTTCTTACTCCCCTCCTTCAGGATGATGAAGAGCCCTGACCTGGTGACCTGGGTTCTAGTCCCCAGCCCTCCACTTATATCCTGAGAGAAATCACTTCACCTTTCCAATCCTTGGTTGTCTCATCTTTAAGACGGGGAGAGTACTCCTGGCCTCACAGGATGAATGTGAAGATTGCCTGAGATACCGGGTGAGGACTAGAAACTCAGGACCAATCTTAGGAGGGCTGTGTTTGTTGCAGAGGAGTCTGCAGGGGAATACCAGGGTTTAGGATGTCATGTCCCTCTAGCATCCCTGTGTCATGGTAGCAGAGTTTTCTCATGGTTGTATACCTGGAAATTTCACTGGGCCCGATTCAAGATGGCACCTCTGATCTGAACGGGGATTCCCCATGAGAACTGATCCTCTGAACTAACCCCGTGTTCACGTGGGGTATCTAACAACATGTTCTCAAGGGGCAGGGTTTGGGGCATAGGCCCTCGCAAGGGCCAGGCCCTGGACTGGGGTATGTCTCTGTGAAAGGCTCACTGGGCCATTGAAGGTTTGAACACATCACCTTAGCCTGGTTAGTCAGATGAATCCAGGCGGACGTGATTAGATTCTGACTCTGAAAGGGTTAAGGAGTCACGGAGGGACCTCAGCCGCCAGCTCCCCACCACACTGGATGAAACTTCCCTCCCCAGCACCCTGCTACGTGGCCACTTATATAACTTGCTTGTCTAACCTCAGTGAAGGAGAACAGCCTGTCTGCAGGTCAGCACAGGTCACTCTTGAACTGTTGGAAACATTTCCTAGGTTGTGCTAAAACTTGGAATGACTCTCCAGAAACCACCCCAACCCTTATTCATCCTGGCTCTGCCCTCTGTTCCCTTGACCCACACATGCTCAGCATAGATTTGCAGGCAGCCGCTGTATCCCTTTGAGCCTGCTCTTCTCCAGGCTGGGTCTCTCAACCTCCTGAGCCCCTTTCTATAGCTTTCCTGCCCTGTTATTGGGCATCAGACATACCCTCGGCAGGGCCTGAGCTGCAGGGGCAGGGCAGGGATGTCCCCCTCTCATTTTGAACTGAGATCTCTGGTTTGTGCAGCCTTAGAGGTTGAGAAGTAACAGTGGCAGCCCCATGACCCTGACTCAGGCTGTTTGTAGCCTTTGGTCATGTGACTGATCTGAAGCACATGACCTAGGTCTTTGTCATATGACCTGACCTTGGTCACATGACCTATTCTTGGTCATGTGATCCCAGGGGCTTGAGAGCTATTTGAAGGCAGGTGCTGTGTCTGATTGGTCTTGGTGTTTTCAACCCTGACACAAGTTTGGGCAATAACCAATAGGGTAGGAATAGGCAAGTGGTATCGAGGTCTTTTTTTTTTTTAAGTCCTTGGAAGGCTTTATTTTTATTTCATTTTATTATTTTATTTTTTCAAGATGAAGTTTTGCTCTTGTTGCCCAGGCTGGAGTGCAATAGTGGGATCTCTGCTTACTGCAACCTCCACCTGCTGGGTTCAAGTGATCCTCCTGCCTCAGCTTCCCAAGTAGCTGAGATTACAGGCACCTGCCACCATGCCTAATTTTTGTATTTTTAGTAGAGACGGGGTTTCACCATGTTGGCCAGGCTGGTCTCGAACTCCTGACCTCAACTGATCCACCCACCTTGGCCTCCAAAGTGCTGTGATTACAGGTGTGAGCCACCATGCCTAGCCTCAAGTTCGTTTTTAACCCAAACACACGATCTTAATTCACTCATCATGTTCCACATTTATTCTATCCTTCCACAAGTATTTCTTGTCCTTTTATACTCCCTCATTAGCCTTTCAGCTCTCAGAGGGGAGAACATGTCACACCTTTTTCTTTGTAGTGTTTATATTGACTAAAATAGGAGGTTGTGGCTGGTTTTAAAATGTTCCTCGCATAGGCCGGGCACAGTGGCTCATGTCTGTAATCCCAGCACTTTGGGAGGCCAAGGCGGGCAGATCATGAGGTCAAGAGCTCGAGACCATCCTGGCCAACACTGTGAAACCCCGTCTTTACTAAAAATACAAAAATTAGCTGGACGTGGTGGCACATGCCTGTAGTCCCAGCTACTCAGGAGGCTGAGGCAGGAGAATTGCTGGAACCCGGGAGGCAGAGGTTGCAGTGAGCTGAGACTGCACCACTGCATTCCAGCCTGGCGACAGAGTGAGACTCCGTCTCAAAAAAAAAAAAAAAAAAAATTCCTCGCATAAACATGACCATACTTGTATTATCTATCCAATAAACATTCGCAAATAGTTTTAAACTAAAAGAAATATGGACTCCTTAGAGAAAAATTGGAAAATAAATGAAAGTAGAAAGTAAAAAAAATATATATATATATAAAATCCATTGTCCCAGCATCTAGAGAAAACCACTGTAAACATTTTGGTGTGTTTTCTTCTAATACGAGGCCCCAAGCTCCTTCCCGCACCTCCCCCACCATTATTTAGATTGTCGTTTTTCCCTTTCTGCAAAGCTAGGGGCTGGGAAGCTGCAGAGGAGGGTGGCCTGCAGTCTGGCTGCTGAACAAACTCAGTGGCTTTTAAGTTTCACTCTCTTGGAGCCCTCAGGAACTGCCTAGGGACAGGGATGTGCTGGAGTGAGGAAGGTGGGCTCTGGGTCCCCCAACCTGCTTCAGCCAGAGCCAATCCACTTTTATCTTTGCAAATTGGGCTCCTAAGGAAACTTTCATTGGCTAAAATTTTCCCCTGTTTTTAAAAAAGTTTAAAAACCTTCAGAAGAGGGCCCATCATTTCCTCAGCTTCGTGCTGCTCCATCCACACAGTTACTGGCTGTTGGTCCCCACACCTTCTGTGTGGCCGCAGGTTCCCATTCATGAGCACACATTCCTTGAGCTCCTGTGGTGAGAGCTATGGGTTCCTTAGACAGTTTGTTATTCTGCCAGTGTGTTCCCCTTCCCAGATGCCCCTAAGCCTTTGGCATTCCCTTGAGCTGCTGGTCCAGTGACCCTATCTATGCCACATGTTATGATGCAGGGTCAGCGAGCTGGTTCCTGGCGAACTTATTAGAGCTGTGGGAGCCACTGCTCCCCTCCCCTCCCCACACTTCCCCTCCCTTCCCCGCCCCCCGCCTTTTTTTTTTTTTTTTTTTTTTTTTTTGAGACAGAGTCTCACTCTGTCTCCCAGGCTGGAGTGCACGATCTGGGCTCACTGCAACCCCCGCCTCCCAGGTTTAAGCGATTCTCCTGCCTCAACCTCCCAGATAGCTAGGATTACAGGTGCCCACCACCACGCCTGGCTACTTTTTGTATTTTTAGTAGAGACAGGGTTTCACCATGTTGGCCAGGCTGGTCTCGAACTCCTGACCTCAAGTGATCCGCCCACCTCAGCCTCCCTCGGTGCTGGGATTACAGGGGTGAGCCACCACGCCCGGCCCCACTGCTCCCTTTTCGAAGGGTCCTCAAAGCATTTGTTTATTAATTTGCCCCAGGACTTGCCCAGGAATGAACACCGAGCTCCCTAGTTGGAATCAACCACTTTGAAAAGCAAAGCGAAATGTGCTGCCTGCAGCTTTTTGGTTATTCTTCCTTTCTCCATAGCCTCTCAAAGCGGCTCCATCCTTGTGACTGTGGGTCCCCTTCAAGGTCCTAGTGCCGAATTCTGCCGCATCTGGAGGCTTGGACTCATAGAATCTCAGACTGCCTGACTCTTACCAGGGAATGTAGGCAAACCCCTCGTTTTGCAGTGGTTTGCAGAGCGTGTCTGAGGTCACCCTCTGAGTAGGGGGTTAGTTTCCCATCCAAGGACTCTATTTGTGTCCTATCTTCCCTGTAAGTCTGTGTGTGTCCTTCTCTCTGCCTGTGTGTGTCACGTGGGCTCACCTGGGGAGTTGGGGCTGTGGGCTGAGCCCCCGAGATGCTACTGAATGAGGCTATAGTTCTTCCCAGATGTCACCTAGCTATATGGATGAATCCCACATGGCAGCAAAATAGCAAAGCCTTTGACTTCCAAGCAGGGCCAGGGTAGACTTGACAGGGGATCCTCAGAGCGTAACATGTCTTTATTTATTTATTTATTTATTTATTTATTTATTTATTTATTTTGAGATGGAGTCTTGCTCTGTCGCCAGGCTGGAGTGCAGTGGCGTGATCTCGGCTCACTGCAACCTCCGCCTCCCAGGTTCAAGCGATTCTCCTGCCTCAGCCTCCTGAGTAGCTGGGATTACAGGTGTGCACTACCACGCCCAGCTAATTTTTGTGTTTTTAGTGGAGATGGGGTTTCACCATGTTGGCCAGGCTGGTCTCGAACTCCTGACCTTGTGATCTGCCCACCTTGGTCCCCCAAAAAGTACTGGGACTACAGATGTGAGCCACAGTGCCCGGCGAGTAATGTGTCTTTTTATTTATTATTTATTATTATTATTATTTTTTTTGAGACAGAGTCTTGCTCTGTCGCCCAGGCTGGAGTGCAGTGGCACGATCGCGGCTCACCCCAACCTTCGCCTCCCAGGTTCATGCCATTCTCCTGCCTCAGTCTCCCGAATAGCTGGGACTATAGGCACCCGCCACCATGTCCGGCTAACTTTTTGTATTTTTACCAGTGACGGGGTTTTACTGTGTTAGCCAGGTTAGTCTTGATCTCCTGACCTCGTGATCCACGCACCTCGGCACCTCGGCCTCCCAAAGTGTCGGGATTACAGGCGTGAGCCACTGCGCCCGGCTAACGTGTCCTTTTAAATGGGGGAGGAGCTCGACTGAAAGGGCCTAACAGTCTGAGCAGTTCCTGCCCCTCATAGTAGCCTCTCCTCACTTTTTCCTCCCTGCCAAGAGTGCCCCTGAGGAGGCAGGGCTGAGGCGTGAAGGCATTAGTAAGAACAAAGAGACCATCCCTCTTTTACTCCCCTCCTTCAGGACGGTGAAGAGCCCTGGCCTGGTGACCTGGGCTGGTTTATGCAAAAAAAAAAAAAAAAAAAAAAAAAATTGTGTTTCTACCCATGCATGAGCTTCCACTAGCTCATAGAAGATTAGATACCTTTGTAGCTACTTCTCAGCATGTGCCACGTGATCTCAAGGTGGGCCCAGCTCTGCTCGGTTGACTCCAGGGGTGGCTAACGGAGGGGTAGGAGTGACTGCCGAGGATGGAGGAGGAGACTGTTTGGCTTTAGCCAGGGGACCCCTCAGCATCCACCCCTGTGGACCCCAGAGGCTGGTAGCAAGAGAGAGGGAGACAGCCACGCTCTCCAGCCGAGCTGCGGTGATGCTTTGCTTGGGGTGCTGAGTGTGTGGGTGATGACCTTGGCTTTCGTCTCAAGAGCAGTGTGGCTCATTGGCAATTAGAGGGGATGATCACAATTGGTACCTCACCAAGGCTGTGATTAAGCAAAAATAGGCTCCATTCTTCAGGCATCAAGAGCAGCCATGGTGAGCTGGGTGGACCACCTCTCCTGATGTGGTGCTAGCAGGGTACTAGGAGCTGGCACTGTGGTAGCTGGCCTGTCTCAAAGCCTGTCAAAAAACACTGTCACAAAAACAGCTGTGGGCTCACCCACCCCAAACCTGGGCCCTGCAGGGATCCAGCCTGAATAGGGACGTGCAAACAGAAATTAACAGGAAGTGGGAAGAAACAGGCAGCCCAATGATGAGGTCCTGGGGTCCCCTGTATGTGGCTCTCCACCCCTGAGGACCCCCTGCCAGCTGCTTTTATCACCAGAGTCCCTGAGGAAGCCTCTAGGGGTAGAATTATAGAGCCCAGACCAGACTCTTCTAGAATCCCTAGAGGTTCCTACATACCAGTTCCCATGAGTACTTTCACGAAATGTGCTTCTCAGTGGATGATGCTTCCCTGAACCTGATTTCTCCTGAGGGTTTAATGGCGCACAGATGTCTCACAGGCTGTGTGCATCCTGGGATCTTCCAAAAGGTTTTCATAAAAATGCCATCCTAGGCCCTGAAAGCTGATGAACTCTATTCTCAAGGGGCCTACAGTCTGATGGGGAAATAGACAAGTGAGCCAGCACCAGCGCCACCTACTGTGGGATAACCATCTTTGCCTAGATAGATCAAAGATGGCTTTCTGGAGGTGACAGCAATTGAGCAGGGTTTTGCAGGATGAGTAGAAGTTTGCCAGTCTGCAAAGGCAGGAAGGGCTTACAGGCAGGCAGAGGGCTCACATGAGCAAAGGCAAGGACGAGTGAAAGGGTTATGTCTTAGGGGTGAGTCAGAGCCAATGGCCTCAATCATCACGGTGGGAATATCTGGCTTTTGGAAGAGCAGAGACCTGTGGGGAAGGTACAGGGAAGGTGGCCTACGGCTGCCCCTGCTTGTCTACAGGGGCCTCTGCTAAGACGAAGACGGGGGATGTGCCTTTCTGTGGGGAAGCTCTGGTCCTGTTAGTCACCTCTCAAGGGGCCCGAATCTAAATCTGGCAGGCTAGATCTCCCTTCCTCCATCTCCCAGAGCAAAGCATTCCTGGCTTTTGTGCATGGAAAGGAAGCAAGGCTCTGTCCCCAAACAGCGTAGGAGGCGAGACTCTTCCCTCCTGCTAGGGAGGAGTGAGGGATACTGAGGATAATCCTGCCCAGTCTCTGGCCTGTGGCTCCCATCCCCACGGAACCAGGCATGGCCTCAACATCGTTGGTGGCCAGGATGCAGCAGTCATCCATCGATTTGATGCCCAGAGCATCACATGGGTCCCGAGGGGGGCTGGCTCCAGACAGATCAAAGATGTAGGCGCTCCTTGGCTTTTGTAATGGGTGAGGGTGCAGGGTCCAGCCCCCACCTAACGGAGGGCATCGTGCCCGGGAGACAGCAGGACCCTCATGTCTTCCCTGCAATGTATTTATAGCCTTGCCATAGTAATTTGTGGCAATCACAGCATTTAATCCTGTAATCACACTGCAAACAGGCACCCAGCCCAGCAAGGCCGAGGAGCCTGCCAGGGCTCAGGGAGGGACTTGGCACAAGGGAAGGCAAGTGTGGAGGCGGCAATGTCCCCAGCAGCCCATCTTGTCAGCTGTGGCCCTGGCTTTGTGCCCTGGATGTCCCCTGGATAGTGATAATAATAACAATAGCAGCTAACCCATGTGACACTTCCTGTGTTCCGCACCCTGCTCTAAGCCCTTTATGCATACGAACTCATCTGTCCTCACCACCACCCCATGGGGTAGCTGCTTTTATTATCCCCATATTCCAGATGAAGAAACTGAGGCACAGGTCACACAGCTGATAAAAGCCAAGATGTGAACTCAGGTGAACTCAGATGTGATCCAGGGTCCCTGGCTTTAACCACGCTCCTCCCAGCCCTAGAGCCAACCTCAGCCCTGCCGTCACTCCTTGTTCTTCTTGACTCACAGCCTGCCCCAGAGTCGCACACACAGCTGCACACACCATGAAGCATGAGCGCTTTGTCTCAGGGAAGCCACACTCAGACCATCTCCCTCCTGGTGCTAGTTCATGGGGTGGAAACGGGCCTGGCAGCGGCAGACCTGGGCTTGAACCTTTAAGGTACTTGGGGCAGGTGACGTAGGTTGAGTCTCGGTTTGCTCATCTGTAAAATGGGGCTAATTACAAGACCATTCAGACTCAGAGAGAAATTGCGGGGACCAGACAGGATGAATCATGTAAAGCACATAGCGCCCAGGACATAATAAGTGCTTAATAAAGCTGAGCCATTACTGTTGTCTTGTGTTATCATCCTGTCCTGAGGGGAGAGCCTGGGTCTCCTCTAGCCAAGCCCAGGGCAACGTCTTTAGTAAGTTAGAAATTAGGCAGGAGAGCTGAGCCAGTGGGAAGAACTAGGAAGTGCTGGGCACAGCCGGGCCCCAGGATGGGTTTTCCCTCCTCCTGCATTTAGGAAACAATTTCCTGTCTGTGTGGGCAGCTCGGAGCTCATAAAGCAGTTACCCTTTGACTGGGATTGTGTCTGGGAGGACTGGATATTTCAGAAATGCTCTTCCCTGCTGAGAAAAGCTTCTCATGTGCAGTTCCTTGTAGAGGTACCCTCCCCTGGGGCTGGTCGTGGTGAGGGGATGTTGACAGGGTGCCTAGCGTTGCCCACAAAGCCCCCGGAAGTACCCTCCCCAGACGTGACTCCTAGAGGGGAGCAGCAGGCTGTGGTGGGGGCGCGGGGGGTGTGAAGAAGGCAAGGACCATCTTTATCTAGAACCTGCGACTTTAAGAGAGAGATGAGCCAGTTCCTCCTCCCTGAAGACAAACAGGTGGTTCAGCTTGGCTGTAGGTTTTAGCCACACACGGGAGGTAGCATCCATCTCACGGGAGAGGAAGGAGAGGAGCTGAAGGCAGCCTGGAGGCAGGAAGGAGTCCTCAGAGCGGCAGGTATCATTTGGGTGGGGGCTCGGGGGTGGCCGTTGGATGCTTTGAAGTGTCTCCACCCAGGAGTCCAATGTCATGACATTCAGGGGCGTAGGTGTTAGATCAGGGGTTGACAAGCGTTTCTGGAAAGGGCCAGATAATAAATATTTCCAGCTTTGTAAGCTGTAAGGTGTCTGCTGTGACTGCTCCGCTCCTATGGCACAAAAGCCGCCTGCCATAGACAATCTGTAAATGAAGGAGCCTGAGTGTGTTCCAATAAAACTTTATTTACAAAAAACAGGCAGTGGGGCAGATTTGGTCCATGGCTGTGGTTTACTGAATTCTGTGTGAGGGAAATGAGAGCTCAGGGAGGGCTGGGAGCGAAGAAGGACTTCTTGAAGGAGGAGGTGTTGAGCCCAGGCTGCTGAGAGGAGCAAGGAGAGATTTCTGGCAAAGGCCAGCTTCACCCTAAAGCTCATGGGGGATACCAAGAGGGTTTCAAATGCTGACCTTACCTCTCTGGGAGTCTGCCTTCCCTAGAAAGTGGTCCCGTAATTCAAGGCTCTATTATCTCTCTGATAACTTCAAATATATATATATATATATATACACACACACAAACACACACACACACACATATTTTGAAAGTTTTTTTTTTTTTTTGAGACGGAGTCTCGCTCTGTCACCCAGGCTGGAGTGCTGTGGCCGGATCTCAGCTCACTGCAAGCTCCGCCTCCCGGGTTCCCGCCATTCTCCTGCCTCAGCCTCCCGAGTAGCCGGGACTACAGGCGCCCGCCACCTCACCCGGCTAGTTTTTTTTTTTGTATTTTTTAGTAGAGACGGGGTTTCACCGTGTTAGCCATGATGGTCTCGATCTCCTGACCTCGTGATCCGCCCGTCTCGGCCTCCCAAAGTGCTGGGATTACAGGCTTGAGCCACCGCGCCCGGCGAAAGTATTTATCCAGCTGTATTAGGGTTCTCTAGAGAAACCGACTGAAAGGATATATACACAGATGTATAAAAAGAGACTTATTGGCTAGGCATGGTGGCTCGTGCCTGTAATCCCAGCCTTTTGGGAGGCCGAGGCGGGCAGATCACTTGAGGTCAGGAGTTTGAGACCAGCCTGACCAACATGGAGAAACCCCGTCTCTTCTAAAAATACAAAATTAGCCAGGTGTGGTGGCGCATACCTGTAATCCCAGCTACTCGGGAGGCTGAGGCAGGAGAATCGCTTGAACCTGGGAGGCGGAGGTTGCGGTGACCTGAGATTGCACCATTGCACTCCAGCCTGGGCAACAAGAGTGAACCTCCGTCAAAAAAAAAAGAAAGAAAGAAAAAGAAAGAAGAGACTTATTATGAGGGACTGTCTCTTGTGATGATGGAGGCTGAGAGGTTCCCTGATCCGCTGTCTGGAAGTTGGGAGGCTCAGGAAAGCCTGTGGTGTAGTTCCAGCCTAAGCCCAAAGGCCGGAGAACCAGGCGAGACAATGGCATGAATCCCAGTTCAAGTCCCAAGGCCAGAGAAGCGGATGTGCTGATGTGTGAGGCAGGAGATGGAAATCTGGAGCTTGAGAAGAGTGAATCCTCCCTCCCTGCACCTCTTTGTTCTACTCAGACCCTCACGGACTGCACGGTGCCCACCCGCCTTGGCAGGGCAGATCACCTTCGTTCACTGCTTCAAATGCCAACCTCTTCCCCAAACACCTCACAGATAGACCCAGAGAGTGTGTTTTACCAGCTCTCTGGGCACCTCTCAGCCCCGTCAAGAGAGGGTGCATACAATTTGCCATCACACCAGCAATTCGAGTTGTTCTCAGCGGGAGGTTTGGCTCAGATCGCCGTCAGTAACTGGCAGTGGAAGTCGCCGGGCGGCACTCAGCCTTGCTGCTGTCTGTGGTGGAGAAACGCAGGCTGGCTCCTTTCGAGGAAGCCCCTCCTTTCAGGAGCACCATCCGCGACGGCCTCACTCTGCCACCCTCCCTTTCCTTGTGAGGAGAAAGGGCTTCATGTTGTGTGGGTCTCAGAGGCAGGGCCTGGATGGGGTGACTCTTCCTAGCTCCAGACTCTAACTAACTTGAGCTCACCTATGATGTAAGCCAAGGCCTCACCTTTAGAGCCAGCTGGGCCCAGGGAGTGTCTGATCACCTGAGGATGCTGAGCTCTCCTTTCCCTCTGCAGGAGAACTGTACCGGGTTTCCTTGAGAAGACAGAGGTTCCCGGCCCAGGGAAGCATCGAGATCCACGAAGACAGCGAGGTGGGCTGGGTTTCGGAGGGCGTCTGGGCCCGCCTCGGAGGCCGGGATTTTAGGAACGGCCCTTGGATAATAAGCGGCCTCATTTTCTTCCAGCTCTTCATCTGACTTGCTGTGTGACCCTGGGTGGGTCCGTGTCCTTCCCTGGGCTTTGGGTTCCCGTATGAACAGGAAGCGTCTCTTGGGACTCTTCCTGCCCTGCCATCCCTCCTGGCAGCCCGTGTCCTTCCCTCACTCTGAGTGCCCCTGAGGTTCTGTCACACAGCGGGGGGTATTCGAGCTGAGACTACTCCTCAGATTGCAGTTAAGACAGGCTGGACGGCCGGGCGTGGTAGCTCACGCCTGTAATCCCAGCACTTTGGGAGGCCGAGGTGGGCGGATCACAAGGTCAGGAGATCGAGACCATGGTGAAACCCCGTCTCTACTAAAAATAGAAAAAATTAGCCGGGCGCAGGGGCGGGTGCCTGTAGTCCCAGCTACTCGGGAGGCTGAGGCAGGAGAATGGCGTGAACCTGGGAGGCAGAGCTTGCAGTGAGCCGAGATTGCGCCACTGCACTCCAGCCTGGGCGACAGAGCGAGACTCCGTCTCAAAAAAAAAAAAAAAAAAAAAAAAAGACAGGCTGGACATAGTGCCTGCTTCTCTGGCCTCAGTCTCCCCGTGTGTGTGAGCATGTGCGTGTGTGTCCCTGTGTGTGTCCCTGTGTGTGTGTGTCCCTGTGTGCCTCCCCCTACCCCAGCCGCCTTTCTCTTTCTGTATCCCAACCGCCTTGGCTCTCAGGAAGGCTGCCCGCAGCGCTCCTGCAAGACGCATGTCCTCCTGCTGGTCCTGCACGGGGGAAACATCCTGGACACGGGTGCCGGGGACCCGTCCTGCAAGGCAGCCGACATCCACACCTTCAGCTCCGTGCTGGAGAAGGTCACACGAGCCCACTTCCCTGCTGCCCTGGGCCACATCCTCATCAAGTTCGTCCCCTGTCCTGCCATCTGCTCTGAGGCTTTCTCGCTCGTCTCTCAGTGAGTCCATTTCTGCTTGTTTGGACTGGTTGGGGTTAGTGGGGGGACTACGTGGAGGGGCTTCCCCCACAACATGGACCCCATGGGCCGGTGGGTACCTGCAGGGACTCTCCAGGATGTCAGATCCTGATGAAACACAAGCATCCCTGGTGGAAGGTGTTGGGAAGAGTCCTCCGCCTGGGCCTGGGTGTGCCGGGGTCCTGTGAAATCTTGAGGCACTTCCTGTGTTCAACAAGCCTGCTCTGTTTGGCCCAGATAAAGACACTGAGTGTCGAGAGGTTGAGCAGTTTCCCCCAGGGTTGCCCAGCCCATGGAGACAGGAGTCAAACTCGGCCACACAGTCGCAGCCAAGTAGGAATCTGAAAAACACGAATGGTGTTTCTCCTTTGCTCTCACACCGTAACAGTCCACACAGGATACTTCCGGGGCCACATGTGAGGGGCTGTTTCCGTGTATACCAAGCAGTCAGTTCTGCTGTGGGCACCAGCTGGGTGCCCTCCAATTCAATTCCGCCACTGTCTACCTGCAGATAGCATCAGATCCACGGGGTGAGAGCTTGGTCCCACAAGACTGCCCCAAACTTCCGACACCGATACCGTGCCCCAGTTTGTTTTACCTGCACTGCTGACAGCACAGCTTCCAGCTGGGGTTCTCGCAACCCTGTCACCGGGTTCAATTAATTGCTAGATGGGCTCACAGAACTCAGGAAAATGCTGAATCACATTTACTGGTTTATTATAAAGGATACAGATGAAGAGAGGCATAAGGTGAGGTATGGGAGAAGGGACGTGGAGCTTCCCTAGGTGTGCCGGCCTCTAGAAACCTCCACACGTTCAGCTCTCTGGAAGCTCTCCTGTCCTTTTGTCTCTTGAATGGAGGTGTCACTGGCCAGGCATGACTGACAACGTAGATATGTGGTTGGACAAAAAGGGTCTGACATTCAGGCCGAGTGGGGAAACCCCGCAGGGCCTGTCTGCTCAGATGCTTCTTGGCCTCTCCACAGCATTCCTTCCTCCTCGGTATGGGGCAGGACCCCCCTGAAACGAGGGTCTCCTGACCTCAATCCAACAAGGGAGGTCAGAGAATTTCTTCACAGCCAGCTCCAAGACAGAAAGGTGGGGGAAAGTTCCTGCCTGGGGAGAGAATTAAAGGAGGGCAGGAGAATGTCAGAGAGAGAGAGAGAGAGAGATTGATTCTGTTTTCCAAGGCCTAAATGCCCCAACATTATAACAACGGCTACGGGAGCCAGGAACTTTGGACAAACCTATCTATCTATTCTCTCTCTCTCTCTCTCTCTCTCTCTCTCTTTCTATTTATCTAGGTATTCATCCATCCATCCATCCATCCGTCCATCTATCCGTCCATCCTCATCACTCTATCCATCCATCTATCCATCCATCCATTATCTCTGTCTGTCTATCTATCTATCTATCTATCTATCTATCTATCTATCTATCTATCTATCTGATCTATCTGTCTACCTCATGATATCACAGTGCTGTGATGGAGGAGGAACAGGGCACTGTGGGCTCTCCGAGAAAGGCCAGAGAGGACTTCCTGGAGCAGTGACTTTTGGGTTTGCATACCATGGCTAAGTGTGTGGGCTCTCAGGCCGCATGGATCTGAATCCTGGCTGTGTGATCAGGGGAACGTGTTGAACCTCTCCTTATCTCAGTTTCCTAATCTATACAATGAAGGTAGCCTTAGTAAATAACCTCTCAGGGTGGCTGTGAAGAGTCTGTGTGCTAATGTGTGTGAAGCACTCAACACAGTGTCCAAAACGTAGAAAGTGCATAGGGATGCCAGTCTCGGGGATGCCAGCCTTGGGGATGCCAACCTTAGGGATGCCAGCTGTGGGGATCCAGCCATGGGGATACTAGCCTCGGGGATACTAGCCTTGAGGATGCCAGCCTTGGGGATGCTAGCCTTGGGGATGCCAGCCTTAGGGATGCCAGCTGTGGGGATCCAGCCATGGGGATACTAGCCTCGGGGATACTAGCTATGGGGATACCAAGCTTGGGGATACTAGCCATAGGGATGCCAGCCTTAGAGATCCAGCCATGGGGATGCCAGCCTTGGGGATACTAGTCTTGGGAATACTAGCCATGGGGATGCCAGCCTTAGGGATGCCTGCTGTGGGGATCCAGCCATGGGGATACTAGCCTTGGGGATACTAGCTATGGGGATGCCAGCCTTGGGGATGCTAACCTTGGGGATGCCAGCCTTGGGGATGCTAACCTTGGGGATGCCAGCCTTGGTGATGCCAGCTGTGGGGATCTAGCCATAGGGATACTAGCCTCGGGGATACTAGCTATGGGGATGCCAAGCTTGGGGATACTAGCCATAGGGATGCCAGCCTTAGAGATCCAGCGATGGGGATGCCAGCCTTGGAGATACTAGCTGTGGGGATCTAGCCATGGGGATGCCAGCCTTGGAGATGCGATGCTAGCCTCAGGGATACTAGCCATGCGGATGCCAGCCTCGGAGATGCTAACCATGGGGATGCCAGCCTCGGGGATGCTAGCTGTCACTCACATCATCTTCCTCCTGGCTGGAAGAGGGGCTCTCTCTGCAGGTGGAGAGTGGGCTGGGGAGGGAGACTTCCAGCTCGCAGTAGGGAACCCAGCTGGTGGGGAGAAAGGAGGGACGGATGTGTGCACAGAAGGGCTGGCTGAGCACCGGGTAGCTTGCTCACTGCTGACGCTGGCATATCCTTGCCCACTGTGGGCCCTGGTACCTGTGGGGGACAAACTGAGGGGACCTCCAGGGTGTGGGGCCTCTGGGAGCTCCACCCACTGCTCTAGGCCCTGAGGACTGCAGTGCTCCCCGCCTACCTGTCCTGTTGAACTAGCTAAAAGTAAGTGCCTGGGCCGAGTGGATACCTAGATTCTCAGCAGTCATATGTGTAAAAAATGACCCAAATGCCTGCAGGGCCCAAATCCTGTAGGTATTTGGCAGATCGCTGGGGCTGGCAGCTGGGAACTTTCAGTCGGGGGCAGGAGGGAGGCCTCTGCACCTCCATTGTGCCTCTCCCCCTCACAGGACCCTGCCAGAGACTTGGGGCCGCTGCAGAGCCCAGCCCTCAGGCAGGGCCCTCATACCCTGGGGCTCCGGAGCTGGGGAAGGTGGGAAGAGGCCCCTAGCAGGGTGCCAGGTGTGTGGGGCACACCGCACCCCCGATTCCCCAGGAGAATGGGAGCCACTGTTCTCAGTCAGATGTGGCTCTGAGGAGGGCTCCGTGCGGGGAGGGCCAGAGTCCCCTGCCCTGGAGCTTCCAGCTGGTTGGGAGAGAGCATGGGCAAGCCCCTTCCCTTCCCTGGGCCTTCCTTTTCCCCCTCTGGATAGGGGGAAAGTCAGAGACTCTGATTTATCTGCATTCCTTGGACACCACCAGGAATTGCGGGCAGATCTCCATCAGAGTTGGAAGGAAGGAAGGAGATTAGGTCCGTAATTCCGCAACCTGGCTAATTGCCCAAATCCCTGGTGTGATTCTTGTTAAACTGCGAGATGTCCAGGCCTCCCCCGGGCGGTGGCTGATTCAGGAGGGAGGTGCCCCGGAATCTGCATCTCTGACACCTGCTCACTGCCTAGCTGGTGGCATAGCATGTTCCCTTGTCACTCTGCCAGTCCAGGACTTCACTGTGCAAGTTCATCATCCATCTCAGGAACCCCTCTACCTGTACCCAGGACATCTGACCTCCAGAGCTGGGTCACCTCTATCTCCAGGAAGACGGATGGCCCAGCCATTCGCGGGCCGGCAGGAGGGAGCTTAGTTCTCCCCCAGGCAGCTCCTTGCCAGGGCCATTCATCACCCCGTAATCACGGCTGGGAGGGAGCTCTTTCTCAGCTAATTAAAATCTCTCCGCTGCAATCGAGGCCTGTTTCCTCTAATTTGTGTTCTTTGGAGATGAGGAATGGCTGACAGGGCCAACCTTGTACACCACGAGGACTCTGCCACCTGCTGAGAGTGCTCGAGCCCTGTCACCTGCCCCAGATTCTGTCGAGTGCCAGTGGGATCTGCATTGGGCTCCATCAGCCTGAGCTTGGGCTAAGGGGGAAGGGCAGGCTCTGGACAGGGGTGGAGAGTTCCCAGCCTCCCGCTATGGTCCTTCCTAACCAGCCAGGTCCGACAATGCACCTGGGTCGGAAGCCCCAGGGAACAGAAGCAGAGGTTGGGGCAGAGGCAGGGGCAGGTGACTCGGAGGCACTGGTCTCAAGTGAGTCTGAGCTGCCCAGAGAGGGAGGCATTTCCTAGTGGGAAGGTAGGGAGTTGAGGGCACCAATGCAAAGTCTGGACAATCTGCTGACTGGACACTGTTGGGCAGGCTCTCAGCCCCCTCTGGGGTCACAGAACTTTCTGCAAAGCTAATGAAAGCTCTGATCTTCTCCCAGTGACACAGTGAACACATCATGTCTGTAGCCGTGTGCCCAGCTCCAAGCTGTGGCCAACATGTGAACCCCAAGCCTGGCATGCCCTGTCTCCTCCTTTCCCAGCTTCTTCAAAGCCTTCCATGAGGCCTAGTTCAAGCCCCACCTCCTCCAGGAAGTCTGCCATGATGATATGTTCCACACTAGCTGACTCCTCAGCTGACTTCTTCCTCTATGATTGGGGTATCCTTTGGGGCCATGCAGAAGAGGGCAATAGAGACCACAGTCACAGGGACCCCAGGACCCACACCCATGGCCAACACAGGAAGGACACACAGGGAGTCAGCGTAGGCTTGAATCCTCTTCCCCTCTCCTCCCCACACTGCCTGTGTTCTGTGTCACCAGGCTCCCGCCTGGGTCTTCCTGAAGGGTCCCGGGAGCCCAATTCCGGGCCAGTACGCGCTCTCTTCTGCCTGATTCTCAGCCCCAAACCTGCCAACCTGCCCGATCCTGGCTGGGCTCACCTTGGGCCCCCTGTCTGCAGCCTGAACCCCTACAGCCACGATGAGGGCTGCCTCAGCAGCAGCCAGGACCACGTCCCTCTGGCCGCCCTTCCCCTGTTGGCCATCTCCTCCCCGCAGTACCAGGACGCTGTCGCCACCGTCATCGAGCGAGCCAACCAGGTCTACAGAGAGTTCCTGAAGTCCTCCGATGGGATCGGCTTCAGTGGGCAGGTAGGACAGCCCGCCCTCCCCTCCTCTCCCCTCCCCCGTTCCGGCCCCTGCCTGGGACAGAGGCTGGAATCTACTGAAAAGAACAAGGCCAGGCTGTTCTCGAATCAGCCTCGGAGCTCAAAGTCGGCTTTTGAGATCTCTGAGTTTGCCCTCATTTTACAGATGGAAAAACGGAGGCCAACAGTCTGAGTTCTGATTCTGAGCCCATGCTGCTCTCCAGCCCAAGTCTGACCCCTGAGAATAGCCTTCTCCCCGTCCTTGGGCTGACCTGGGCCGACGTCAACCCTGACCCCCCAGTTTGCACACTGTTTCCCAATTGGGCTCTCTCAATGCCTCCCAAGAACGAGTTCTCATTCTCCTGTGAGGAGGCAGCACTGCTCTGGCTGGGTGTGGGGTGAGGGGTCAGCAATGGGCAGGCCTACAGTCCCAGCTGCATCTCTTCTAGGTATGTCTCATCGGGGACTGTGTAGGGGGCCTCCTGGCCTTCGATGCCATCTGCTACAGTGCAGGGCCCTCAGGGGACAGCCCTGCCAGCAGCAGCCGGAAGGGGAGCATCAGCAGCACCCAGGTACGGCTAGGGGGCAAGACTGCGGGAGGGCTGTGCCCACAGAGGTAGGGCCCGCCCCTCAGGGAGACAGTGCTGGTTCTTCACGTTGGCATCATGACATCCAGGTTACAAAGAAGTGTATCATAATCCGGCTGGGCGCAGTGGCTCATGCCTGTAATCCCAGCACTTTGGGAGGCCGAGTTGGGCAGATCACTTGAGGTCAGGAGTTTGAGACTAGCCTGGCCAACATGGTGAAATCCCATCTCTACTAAATACAAAAATTAGCCGGGCATGGTGGTGCGCGCCTGTAATCCCAGCTACTCGGGAGGCTGAGGCACGAGAATCACTTAAACCCAGGAGGCGGAGTTTGCAGTGAGCCAAGATCGTACCACTGTACTCCAGCCTGGGTGACAGAGGGAGACTCTGTTTCAAAAAAGAAAAAAAAAAAAAAAGAAAAAGAAGAAGTGTATTCCTAATCCCATAAGAGTAGCCGAGGATTATTATGACAGGTGTGGAAACTGAGGCCCGGAGAGCTGGATTTGGCTCCTTCGACAGCCGTCCAGCGTCCCAGCGGGAATGTCAATCCTGTGGATGCGGGAGAGAGCCTATGCCTAAAATCCTACCGTGATTATGACGTGGCTTCCTGTGTCTTTTGGAAGAAGGGTAGCCCCTCACATCTTAGGATGAAGGGGTTGGTTTGTGCTTGAGGGGAGGAGACAGGGCCCCAGAGTCTCCCGTGACAACAGTCCTTTTTTCTCCTGCCCCCTGTTCGGTCCCAAAGGACACCCCAGTTGCGGTGGAGGAAGATTGCAGCCTGGCCAGCAGCAAGCGTCTCAGCAAAAGCAACATTGACATCTCCAGTGGGTTGGAGGATGAGGAGCCCAAGAGGCCGTTGCCACGGAAACAGAGCGACTCCTCCACCTATGACTGCGAGGCCATCACCCAGCATCATGCCTTCCTCTCAAGGTAGCCCCTCCCTGTCCCCTGCTTGCATTCTGTCAAAGCACCCAGAAGCAAGAAGACCTTGGCTCAGAGTCAACTGGGAGGGCTGTGACCAGTCATATGTCCCAGGCCCTTCCGTGGGGGCCCATAGATAAGCATTGAAATGCTGGGACCGAGGCCACTGGCCATCCGCCCTGCACTGAGGGACCGAGGCCACTGGCCATCCGCCCTGCACTGAGGGACCAAGGCCACTGGCCATCCGCCCTGCACTGAGGGACCAAGGCCACTCGCCGTCAGCCCTGCAATGAGGGACCGAGGCCACTGGCCATCCGCCCTGCACTGAGGGACCGAGGCCACTCATCGTCGGCCCTGCACTGAGGGACCGAGGCTACTTGCCATCAGCCCTGTACTGAGACTCTGGAACCTGGTCCCTGTCCCTGCCTTGCTCGGACTTGCAGAGAGACTGGGAACAGTCGTCTTTTTCTGAGCCTCGGCTTTTCTTCTGCAAAAAGATAAATGCTGCCCAGCCTGCTTCACTGCATGGTTTTAAGAACCTGGTGGAATAACGGCTGTGACTATTTTTTGTGAGTCACCCTAGGTGTGCGTTGTTATTTCTCACAGGGAAAGAGAGGGCCAAGTAGGGGTCACGCGGCCAGTAAGGGAAGAGCTGGGAATGTCATTCTGGTCTCCCTATCCCACGTTCAGTGCTTTCTAATCCAACACACTTTTGTTTGTGGGCCAGGCAGTTTCCTCTACAGAACTGCCTACCCTTTACCTTTCTAGAAGAGACATGCTCATCAATATGGGCTAAACACATTATCTGCACATTAATTCAGCTTACAAATTAATTGAACTTGGACCCCAATTGGAAGGAAAGCCTCTTTCTTTCTCCTTCCTCCTTACCCAAGTGGTACCTTGAGGTCATTACAACATTTGGAAAATATATCATCTCACCACCCAGAGGAAGCCAATCGTCTCACTGTTAACATTGAGACTATTTCCTTCTACATGCTTTTAAGATCGTTTTACTTAAAAAAAAAAAAAAAAAAAAAACCCTTTACATTGTGATCTTTTCCTGATATAATTAAAAATACTTGATAAATATTCTTAATGGCAATATAATATCGAGTGAATGGAGATCAGTTTACTTAATCCCTATAATTAGGCATTTTGGCTATTTCCAATTCCTTAGCAGTATAAATAGCCCTACAGTGAACATTTTTGTGCATAAACATTAGCGTGTATATTAGGGTGATTATATTTGGATGGACTCCTGGAGGAAGAGTTACTAGGTCAAAGGCTCTGCCCATTGAAATCTCTGAATGTTTAAAGCCTTGCTGACAGATGATCCTTCAGAAAAGCAGCTACCTTCTAGTGAGGCTTGCAAGGTGAAAAAAAATCTCAACATTCCTGGTTCATCCTTGAAAAATCCTTTAGGAGAGCCCCAAATTGGGAGAGTGACGAGAAGTTGGAGGCTTCCAGGAGCTGGTCTGACACAGCCAGCTTTCCCCTCTGGTGCAGGGACAGATAGTGGTTTCTCTGGCAATTAAGTAGTTGGCGTGTGTTTAGGGACCACGCTGTACATGAAATATGTATTGTTAAACATCAGAGTCATCGTCTCACTGTGAGATGCTCACACTGCGAGAGGCAGGAGGGAGTGTGGGGACTGAGGATTCAACTTTGGCGACTCGCTCACTCCCGAGGGTAGGGCCCTTGTCCCCACGATTTCAATGGCTCTTTCTAAAGTTTGTTCTCCTCTAACTCAAGTAGTTTAGTTGCTTTGCATTCAGTTAATCGATTCACTTCAAGCTGTAGCTAATGCTGGCTGGAAGGTAAGGAAGGTGCCCAGGTTTCCTTCTGATTCTCAGCGCCCTACTCTGGGTCTGTGGCTGAACGTAACTCGGATTCTTCCCGCGGCAGTGGGCACCTGGGTTGGAAATGGTTGGAATTCTGTGTGTCTCACATTTTTCTCCTTAAGCTCTACTTCATCTGTGGGCTGGGGCTGGGGGTGGGGAGACCAAGCTGTTTGCATCTGTGTCTGCGGGTTGCCTGGAACGGGAGTTAGGATGAAAGCCCTGATGCCAGCAGAACAGAACTGACGTTAGCCAGCTGGGTGCTGGGCAGGCTGGGCTTGTCTGATACACAGTGCAGGAATCCTCAGCGTGGCCATCACAAAGCCAGCGTGATGAGGCAGGCCTGCCGGTGTGTAGGATGCTCGGGCGCCCCAGGTGCTCATCCTGTTTCTGTAAGTAACATTTTATTGGATCCAAGCCATGCATATTTAATCACTGTCCATGGGCGCGTTCGTGCTGCAACGGCAGAGTTAACTTGATGCAATGGAGACCACACAGTTCACGAAGTCTGAAATACTGACTCTGGCCCTTTGCAGAAAAAGTTTGTTGATTCCTTTTCTAGTCAAATATCAGCCAGGCCTTGGTGGCCAGTGCTGACTGTAGGTGGTGTGCAGTAGGTGGACTCTCAGCCCCGTCCCAGAGATGGAGGGTTGGGCACTCTGTGCTCAGAATTCAGGCTGTGCTGCTGAGTGAACACTCCCGCATTTTCGGTCCTTCCCTGACCTGCCCTGCCCTGCATCCTCCTCCCTCCACAGCATCCACTCCAGCGTGCTAAAGGATGAGTCTGAGACCCCGGCGGCGGCGGCAGGGCCACAGCTCCCCGAGGTCAGCCTGGGCCGCTTTGACTTCGATGTGTCCGACTTCTTCCTCTTTGGCTCGCCACTGGGCCTGGTCCTGGCCATGCGGAGGACGGTGCTGCCTGGGCTGGACGGTAGGGATGGTGTGGGCGGGGGCCTGAGGTGCCCGTGTGTCACTAGGGCCACCGTGTCAGGGCCTCGGAATGAGGGGAGTGGAGTCGGGGATGGGGACAGGAGGGTCACAGAGTTGGGATAGGTGGAAAGAGAGGAGAGAGGGTGGAGGGAGAGAGGAGCCGATTCCCTCCCGCCACAGGACCACAGGACGAAGGTGAGGCAGCTTCAGATGGATTTCACTCTCCATATCAAGTGCCCCTGGCTCTTTGTGGCCCCATTGTCCAGTGGTCATACCCTATGGGGAAGAGAAGACAGAATATTCACCCTCTTGCCTCCCACCCTCTCCTTCTCCTGTACTGAGACAGACACGACTGCCAGGTTGGTCTCACCACCCACCCCCGCATAGCCCCAGGACCACTGCAAGTGCCTTTGCTCTACACAATACCTGCAACTTTTTTTTTTTTTTTTTTTTTTTTTGAGATGGAGTCTCACTCTATCGCCCAGGCTGGAGTGCAGTGGCGCGATCTCAGCTCACTGCAACCTCTGCCTCCTGGGTTAAAGCAATTTTCCTGCCTCAGCCTCCTTAGTAGCTGGGATTACAGGCGCCCACCATGACGCCTGGCTAATTTTTGTATTTTTGGTAGAGATGGAGTTTCACCATGTTGGCCAGGCTGGTCTCGAACTCCTGACCTCAAGAGATCCGCCCGCCTCGGCCTCCCAAATTGCTGGGATTACAGGCGTGAGCCACCGCGCCCGGCTAAGCTAATACCTGCAACCTTGAATGCCTTTTCCTGCTCCTCTAAAAATGTACACACCAGGTGATTGGCACCAGCGGGCATGGGGGTGGGGAGGGTAGCCGTGACTCTTAAGGACTGAAGCACAGACCGTCTGAGGCTGCAGGGCACCTTGGGTATCCACAGATCCATGCTTTTGGCCAGAGTTTACTGCTGAACTACGATATGGAACAGATAAAGTGGGAAGGGTTCTGGTAGAAATGGAGGCGCGGAGGCAGAACTCCATGGTTGCCCTCAATGTCACTAGTGAACCCTAGGGCTTCTGGGATGCTAAAGGGTCCAGTCCCTGTTCTAGAAGGACAGGGAGGCCCGCCGATGAGGTGGAGGCCTCAGTGGAGACACCTGCTGGTCAGCGAGAGACGTGTTCCACCAACTCTGGCAAACCTGGAACTCCGCAGCAGCAGGCCTGGGAATGGAGTGTTTACAGCTGTGAGGCCTGCGGAAGGGGCAGCTGACCTGCCTGAAGGAACCTGGGTTGGCTTCCTAGGTCAGGTGGTAACTGAGTGAAAACCGGAAGAATCTAAAAGAGTTGCCCCATGGAAATGGTGGAGGGAAGGCCCGCAAGGAGAAGGGATGGTTTGAGCAAAGGCACAGAGAAAGGAAAGCTGCAAGCCTGATTGAGGAAGGGCAGCTGTGCACCACGGCTGCAGTGCTGAGTGCCTATCACTGCACTCCTGGGTGGGGAGACAAACTGAACGTAACGGCTTTGTTCCCGTGGGGAGCAGGGAGCCCGGGGAGGCTCTTGAGAGGGGAGGAGGCTACTCCAGGCTACACTCCAGGGAGCCTCCTAGGGCCCAGGGAGCAGGTATTAGAAAGGGGCTTCCTTCTGTCTTCCCACTCACCCCAGGCTTCCAGGTGCGTCCTGCCTGCAGCCAGGTCTACAGCTTCTTCCATTGCGCAGACCCCTCTGCCTCACGGCTTGAGCCACTGCTGGAGCCTAAGTTCCACCTGGTGCCGCCTGTCAGCGTGCCTCGCTACCAGAGGTTCCCACTGGGCGATGGGCAGTCCCTCCTCCTCGGTAGGTTCTTGGGGGTGGGAGAGAGTGTGCTGAGCTGGAGGTGGGGCCCCAGCCCGTTCAGCCCCCTCCAAGCTCTCAGCGAGCTCACCTGAGCAGGGGCTGTGAGAACAGAAGGTTAGCTGACTCCCCTGTCTTCAGAGTCGCCCACCTGTGCTAAGCACCTGCTCCATCTGAGGCATATTGGGGCTCAGAGACCCAGGCTCTGTCCCCCAACAGGCTCCCGGATGCACTCCTGTGGCCAGGGCTGGTGTAACACTTGAGCTTTCAGACCTGATGGCAGGTCCAGGGATCCGTGCTCCAAGCTATTTGTGAGTGCCCAGCCTGGACTCTGGAGGGGTAGGGCAGAAAGTGTGCCGTCCTGGTGGGCTTGATGGAAGAGGTGGCCTTTGATTAGGGTCCAGACAGGGGAGGTGCATTTGGACAGGTGGGGAAGAGCTAGAGGATGAGGACTGAGATCTTCTAGGTGGGGAGAACAGAAGGAGTGAGGGCAGGTGGTTTGGTGAAGAGCCAGTGGCCTCCAGGGTCAAGTGGGGTGACCCGGGCATGGATCGAGCGTGTCATCGATGGGAGGCCTGTAATGGACAGTCAGCAGCTTAGAAATCAGAGCCTTGGCTCCACGCCCTACTTGAGGACGTTTAGCCTAAGCCTGCTCAGAGGTTTATGTCAGGGATGGGGGAGCTGTGCTTGGGGCTGATTCAGGATTAAAAACCATGCCTTCCTCACCCCTAATTCAATGGAGCCTTTGTTTCCAAATCCCTGCCTTCCTGGAGCTTCACTAGGTCGGCTAGGCTGGAAACCCCCTCCCCCACGGGTCCCTCTTTGGTCAGGGGGCTCCCCTCCCTCCCCTGAGGCTATCCTAGCTCTCCGGCAGGAGTCCCCATTCCCTTCCAGAGGCAGCCTCCATCCGTTGTGGCGCAGGGGAGGAGTTGGGTAAGAGAGGACATGGCTGTGAGTCACTTCTGGGACCTCAGCTGGTGCTTTTGGGGCAATGTCCCAGATGCTCCCTCTGCAGCTTTATTGGGGGCAGAGGTGATGGCTGGGACTCTGCGTAACTCACAGCTGCAGGGAGGTAAATGCGGCGATGTGCTGTGGCAACGGGGTCCCTTCAGGCTCAGGGGGCTGGTGGGGTGGGCACAGTGAGAAGGGCAGGTGCCTGCTGGGCTGGCAAGTGAGCAGGGCCAGGGCTGGCTCTTCCAAGTGCCCAGCCTCCCACCTAGCACAGGGCTGGCACTGAGTGGGCAGCTCTGCTGGATACACGTGACTCAGCCTGACCTTGAAACTCCCCCTCCAGCTGATGCCCTACACACGCACAGCCCCCTCTTCCTGGAGGGCGGCTCCCGGGACAGCCCGCCACTTCCGGATGCCCCTGCCTCGCCCCGCCAGGCCTTGAGGTTCCGGCGCCCAGGACGGAGGATGAGCGAGGGAAGTTCCCACAGCGAAAGCTCGGAGTCCTCGGACAGCATGGCACCCATGGGGGCCTCCCGCAGTGAGTGAGGTCCTTTTGGGGCCCTGCCTGGACTCGGGGGAGGGGAGCCTTCCTCTAGGTGGTTGCTGGGTCACTGCTAGAGCTGCTGAGGGCAGGTCCTTGGGTGGGGAGAGGGTGAAGGAAGTCCTGGGGGCAGCTTCTGCTTTTAGAGAGCCGGGCGTCTGCTGGTGGAGATCCAGCATCGGTCCACATCCTCACTCTGGCCCCAGACTGAGCTCTGACCTTGGAGGAACCTTGACCTCTGACCCTGGACAGAGCCCTGAACGCTGACCCTGCCTCAAATCAGAGCTCTGACCTTGAAGAGAGCAGTGACCCCTGATTCCTGACGGGGTCTGAGCTTTGACCTCAAACAGAGCCCTGACCTCTGAACCTGGGCAGGGCTCTGACCTCTGACCATTAAGGAAGTCCTGAACCTCCAGACATAGTCTCCACCCCGACTTCAGGCAGAGCCCACTGGCAACTGCCACTGAGCGGCAGCCCTGGGTGAGACTGTGGACGTCTCTGTGGGTCTGGCCCTCCTTCCTGGGCACAGGCTTGGTGGGTACATCTTAGCGGAGGGCGGGTGGGTTTTGAGAAGGAAAGAGGAAGAGCAGTGCATTCCCCAGGCCTCCTTCAGGCCAGGGTGCGCCAGCCCAAACCTGTGCCCCACGCGACACATCCACCACTGGTCTGGGCAATGGGAGACCCCACTGCCCCTCGAGGGAGGCCCTGGGCTGGCCACACACCCTCACCTTCCTCTCCGACCCACAGTCACAGCCAAGTGGTGGGGAAGCAAGAGGATCGACTACGCCCTGTACTGCCCTGATGTCCTCACGGCCTTCCCCACCGTGGCCCTGCCCCACCTCTTCCACGCCAGCTACTGGGAGTCCACGGACGTGGTGGCCTTCATCCTGAGACAGGTACCACTGCGCAGTCGTGGGCCTGCCCACAGCCACCGCGAGGGGGTACCGCCCTTCTCCAGCTGGAGAGGAAGCTATTCCTGCAGACCCTGTTCAGCTTTTGGCCTTGATCCTAAGAGCATGGGGAAGGCATTGGAGCACCTACGTGAGTGGGGAGTGACATGACCAGAGAATGGGCTTCATAAAGACATTGGCTCCTGGGTGACTGATGGTATGGTACATTCTCGAAAATTAAATATAAACTACATAGGAGAATGTCCCAGTGTTTCAACTTGGAGACTGGAGTAGTCAGTTCCCACTCCCCACTGGGTCTCAGTGGTCTCATCTGCAGAACAGAAGGTATAGCAGAAAGGCCGGTGCCCAGAGGACAGCCTGGTCGGGAGGGAGTCTGGGGAGCTGGTAGGGGTCATGACGTTCATGAACAGCTGCGATGGCCAAGGTTGGGGGTATGGTTTTATATTGAGTTCAATGGGAAGCCGTTACAGGGCTGTGAGCAAGGGAAAAGCAGCAACAGGCTTGTGTTTTTTGAAGGAAACCCTGAGGCTGAGGTTGCTGTTTTCAGGGCAGGAGAGGAACCATGAAGCCTGTTGTGAGGCCAGTGCGGGGGTCCAGCTTAGACAGGAGGCTTGGACTAGGACAGGGAGTGAAGGCAAGATTTCCACAGAATGGCAAGATTTGCGTTACGGTGCGAGCACTTGCAGATGACCGCATTGTAGGAGAAAGAGGGGACCCAGAACGTCCTGTTTCTCACTTGAATGACTAAGGTGGTGCCATTTCCTGTACTTGGGGAAGAGCAGGGCTGGGCAGGGGGCGGAGGAAAGTGAGTTTTGTTTGTAGGTTCTTGGGGGTGGGAGAGAGTGTGCTAGGCTGGAAGTGGGTCCCCCGCCGGTGGCACCCAGGCCAGGGTGCTCCAGCGCAAACCTGTGCCCCCACGTGGCACATCCACCACTGGTCTGCATATGTGAAGTGTGAGATGCCTCTGAGGTGCTGGGATGGAAGGGAGTAGAGGAGTCTGGAACTTAGAGAAGACATCAGGATTCCAGAGAAAAATGTGGGTGTCATCAGAGCTTGGATGGCATTTAAAACTGGTGATGGGTGCCAGACCAAGGGAGCTCCTACAGAGAGGGCAGTTCAGAGATGAGTCCTGGAGCTCCCCCGGGAAGAGGAGGAGAAGCCACTGAAGGAGAGAAGAGGACATCCGTGAGGTTGGAGCACCCAGAGAGTGCGGGGAGAGGACCCCGGAGATAGGTGGGGTGGGAGTCACTGGGGCCTTGGCAAGAATGGCTTCCGTATAATGATTGAGAAGAAGCCTGACTGGAGTGGGTGCAGGAGGGATCAGGTGAGGAAGGAGCTGACAGTGTATGGGCTAAGTCCTCTGTGAGTGCTGCTGTGAAGGACAGCAGGGACGTGGCGGTCACTGGAGAGGCATGAGGAGTCCAAGAGAGCATTTTTTTAAGATGGGCAATATTGTGCGTATTTGAACGCTAAGGAGAGTGATCTAGCAGAGGGAGTCTAATCAACGCTGCGGGATTGACAGGGGAGCATGGCTGGAGCAATGTCCTCAAGAAGGGAGGAGGGGCTGGGATCAGGACTCAAGCCGGCCTTAAGGAAGGGCCACCTGTTATAACAGAGGGAGGGCAGAGAGTGGGGACAGATAGAGGTGGCTGCCAGGTTTGGGCACAGGGGGGCAGAGATTTCTCTCAGGAAGAGAGCCAACTGGGAGACTGCTCTGGCCCCAGCTGTCAGGACACGAATGCAGGGACACAGGTGCTGGGGTCTGCAGCCTCCTGATGGTTCCAGGCTGTGAGGTTGGGGGGTGGCAGGGGCAGGGCTCAGCTGGCCACAAGGTGGTGGGCGCTGACACCCTGGGAGGGAAGCAGAGGAGCCAGAAGACCTGACCGGGGCCTTGCTCGGCTCTTGGCCAGGTGATGCGCTACGAGAGCGTGAACATCAAGGAGAGCGCCCGCCTGGACCCCGCAGCGCTGAGCCCCGCCAACCCTCGGGAGAAGTGGCTTCGTAAGCGGACTCAGGTCAAGCTGAGGGTGCGTGCGTGCTCAGTTCGCATGCGGCTGGGACTGCGTCCTCTGGGAGGTGGGGCTGGCCTGGGGGTTGGGGCGTCCGCATGGCAGGTAAGCACTTCGGCTTGGGAGCTCAGCACCCAGACAGGCCAGGGCTCACACTCAGATGAGGCCCAGGCGCTGCAGCTGCAAGGGGCGTGAGTTGCTTCCCCAAGGCCTGGTTCCACAGGAGCCCTGAGGGCAGGGGTCCAAGATACTAGGGTTGGTGAGGAGATACCAGTTATGGGGCAATTGCTATATGCCAGGCTACAGTAGATGTGGACTTGAATCAGAAAGAGTCCTGGATCTCAGTCTCAGTTACCATTGAGTATGGCCTGGTGTGATATTTGATAGAGGAAGGCACAGATTAAGACAATTATGGAAAGAAGGATTGTCAGGGCAAATCATTCAGGGATTCTCTGAAGAGGCTCCTCTGTGGGGTATTGAAGGATGAATAGGAGTTTGAGGTATATACGTTTATTTATTCACTCAGCAAACGATCATCAGCGCCTACTCTGTCTCAGTCATTCTGGTAGAGAGTGGAGCATAGAGTTGTACAGACACAACCATTGCTATGGTAGGTACCTCCAGTCTGGCGAAAAGGCCAGACATGGACCCCAAGAACAGTCCTAAAAGGTAGAAGGAGATCAATCCTTCATGAACCAACTCTTTTTCGGTAAACATATTTATTGAGATAAAATCCACATATCCTATAATTTACCCATTTAGATACTACAATTCAGTGGATTTTAGTATAGTCACAGATGTGTGCAACAATTACCATGGTCAGTTTTAGAGCTTTTTCATAACCTCCAAAAAGCAGCTCTGTACCCTTTAGCTGACACTCCCTCACTTGCCCCAGGCACTCAGTAACTGACTTTCTGTGCCTGCAGAGTTGCCTATTCTGGACATTTCATTTCAGTGAAATGATGTCATATGTGACCATTTGTGTCTGACTGTTTCACGTAGCACACTGTCTTCGAGGTTCATCCACGCGGTCGCTGTGTCAGAAATTCCTTTCTGAGGCTGAATAATATCCCGTTGTATGGAGATGCTGTGTTTTGCTTATCCATTCACTGCCTGATGGACATTTGGGTTGTTTTCACCTATTTGTTTTTTGTTTGTTTGTTTGTTTGCTTTTGTTTTTGTTTTTTTTTTGAGACAGAGTCTTGCTCTGTTGCCCAGGCTGGAGTGCAATGGTGCAATCTCAACTTACTGTAACCTCCCCTCCCGGGTTCAAGTGATTCTTCTGCCTCAGCCTCCTGAGTAGCTGGGATTACAGGTGTTCACCACCATGTCCGGCTAATTTTTATTTGTTATGTTTTGTATTTTTAGTATAGATGGGGTTTCGCCATGTTGGCCACGCTGGTGTTTTCACCTTTTGGCTGCTATGAATAATGCTGCTAGGAACGTCCGTGTATAAGTTTTTGTGTCTTTCATTTCTCCTATGTTTTCATTTCTCTCGCGTATATGCCTAGAAGTGCAATTTCTGGATCAAATGGTAACTATGTTTAATCGTATAGGGAACTGCCAGACTGTTTTCCACAGTCACTGTACCATTTCACATTCCCACTGGCAATATATGAGGATTCTGATTTCTCTGCATCTTCAGCAACCCCTGTTATTATCTGCCTGTTTGATTCTAGTCATTCTGGTGGGTGTGACGGGGTATTTCATTGTGGTTTTGATTACATTTCCCTAATGACTAGTGATGCTGGATCTTTTCAGGTGCTTATATTCATGAACCAGCTGCTCCCTCTCCCCTGACAGTGCACCCGTAAGGGGGCCTGCGTCCCCTACCTGGCTGAGTGTCTCCAGTTTATCTCAGGGACCCCGTGCAGATGAGGTGTCTGCAGATATTTGTTGGATTGAATTAAAATGCGTGGGAATCGAAAGGAGGTTGAGAACATGTCTTTGAGGAGTCCGAGGAGTGTTTCTTGGCGATGATGACGCTGAGTCTTGTCATAGCGAATGGGCTGGAATGTGGGGGAAGAGGGCCAGGGATGGCACCTAGAGCCAGTGTGGGGGGCGGGGCGGCGGTGTGAGCAAAGGTCTGGAGGCTGCTGCAGAGCCTGGCAGAAAGGACCAGAAGGTGTGGATGGGGAGCAGCAGGAGACAGACTGAAGAGGTCATTCAGGCAAGGCTTGGAAAGCTAAGCTCAGGATCTGGACTCTACCCAGAGGGCACTGGGGAGCCTGGGAGGGTGTTAATGGATCTGTGCTTTATAAAGACAGAGGATCTGTTGCAGGGACTGCCTTTGAGTAAGGAGCTCCATTAGGAAGCTGTTAGCAGCATCCAGGCGATGTCGTTGTGGGAGAGACGACAATGTGGCCAACACAGTAAAGGAATGGTCACTAGATTGAGAGACTAGGGTCTTGGAGGCCAGGCTGGGAGTGGGGGCTGGTCGGGGCCAACACAGGCTGCAGAATGAACTGAAACCAGAAGTGAAGAAGATTAGGGAGGTTGAGACAGTCACAGTTAAAATGATGTAGCATCCAGGATTGCTCCAGGATAATCCCGGCGAGGCTGGGGCCAAGGCTGGGGAATTGGGCAAGGGAAGAATGAAACCAGGATGGCCATGAGTTCATTGCTAAGTGGTGGAGCAGGTGCCGGGAATACGAGGCTTTGTTACACTCTTTTCTCTCTCTCTACGCTTGTGCATTTGAAATTTTATCTTAAAAAAGAAAAAAACAAAAGACAGAGAGTAAATATCCGTTGGATGTGCGCCGTGATGTAGAAGAAAGAACCAAAGAAAGGCAGTTTCCAGCTCAGGGATCTAGAAGAGAAGGACAGGCTGTGAGGCCAGTTGTCCCCTCAGGGCCAAGCAGAGTCAAAAGCAGAGAACAGGCCGGGCGCGGTGGCTCACACCTATAGTCTCACAACTGTGGGAGGCCGAGGCAGGCAGATCACCTGAGGTCAGGAGTTCGAGACCAGCCTGATCAACATGGAGAAACCCTGTCTCTATTAAAAATATGAAATTAGTCAGGCGTGGAGGCACACGCCTGTAATCTCAGCTACTCGGGAGGCTGAGGCAGGAGAATTGCTTGAATCCGGGAGGCGGAGGTTGCCGTGAGCCGAGATCGCGCCATGGCACTCCAGCCTGGGCAACAAGAGCAAAACTCCATCTCAAAAACACAAAACACACAAAACAAAACAAAACAAACAAACAAAAAAACAAAAGCAGAGAACGTACAATGGCAGGAAGCCCTGGGCGCCTTTGGAGGACTCATGTCAGACGGCGTTTGGGGGACTCACGGTCTGTTTTTCTCCCACGTTCCCTGGAAACACATCTCTGAAACTCTAGCAGAAGTTAGTAGGGAGACATGATTCAGCAGGCTGATATGCCTGCAGCCAGTCTGAGGCACACTGTAATGATAAAGCAAGGTTGAGCCTCCCTTGCAAGGACTGAGCCAGCTTCTTTCTGTCCTTCCAGAATGTCACGGCTAATCACCGGGCCAACGATGTGATTGCTGCTGAAGATGGCCCCCAGGTCCTGGTGGGGCGGTTCATGTACGGTCCCCTCGACATGGTGGCTCTGACTGGAGAGAAGGTACCCAGGGCTGGGCCTCCCCTCCTCAGCCAGTCCACCTGTACCAGGTGCCTCGTGGAGCCACATGGCATGTGGGGTGAGGGTATCAGGAGGGCCGAGCTACCTGGGGTGGAAGCACAGGGCCAGGAGTCACTCACCTGCTTGGGCGGGCCGGGAAGGGTGAGCAAGGAGGAAAGGATGGGCTCAGAGTATCCAAGGATGAATGAGGAGCCAGGGTGGCAGGAGCCAGGGAATGTCAGACAGGGACCTCAGCCCAGATTTCCCCTGCCCAGCCCCTCTGCCAAGCCTGTAGCCCCTCAGCCTTCAGGGAATCCCCTGACCCCCTTCACTGCCACAGGTGGACATCCTGGTAATGGCAGAGCCGTCCTCAGGCCGCTGGGTACACCTGGACACAGAGATCACCAACAGTAGCGGTCGAATCACATACAACGTGCCACGGCCCCGGCGCCTGGGGGTCGGCGTCTATCCTGTGAAGATGGTCGTCAGGTAAGACCCAGGGGCCATTCTCAGGGGGGTTTCTCTCATTTCCATGGCCCTTCCATCCAGGCCTGTCTAGAATTTAGGGTCCTTGGGGTTCTTTTTTTTTTGAGACGGAGTCTCGCTCTGTCACCCGGGCTGGAGTGCAGTGGCGCGATCTCAGCTCACTGCAAGCTCCGCCTCCCGGGTTCCCGCATTCTCCTGCCTCAGCCTCCTGAGTAGCTGGGACTACAAGCGCCGGCCACCGCGCCCGGCTAGTTTTTTGTATTTTTAGTAGAGACGGGGTTTCACCGTAGTCTCGATCTCCTGACCTTGTGATCCGCCCGCCTCGGCCTCCCAAAGTGCTGGGATTACCGGCGTGAGCCACCGCGCCCGGCCCCTTGGGGTTCTTTTTGGGCCCCCATCTCTGTCTGCGTGGACAGAAGTGGATGGGAGAGGTCACCAGCTGTGGCATCAGGAGATGCCACCCAGGTGCTCTCTGACCTTGACCCAGACTGAGCTCTGACTGCAGCTACAGGCTGACCTCTGGCTTCCGGCTAACGTCTGACCCTGACCTCACGGCTGACCACAGGCAGGCTTCTTTCAGGGGCGACCAGACCTGTGCCATGAGCTACCTCACGGTGTTGCCCCGGGGCATGGAGTGTGTCGTGTTCAGCATTGACGGGTCCTTTGCGGCCAGCGTGTCTATCATGGGAAGCGACCCCAAGGTCCGGCCGGGTGCGGTGGACGTTGTCCGGTGAGTGCCACCTTCCACGAGGGATATGTCTCCCTAGGGGGCAGGAGCCAGCAGCCCTGGGGAAATATGTTGTTTTTCTGATTTGCTCCAGGAATTCTACTGGTCTCTGGGGCTGCGAGCTGGGAAGCCCTGGCTTTACCTCCAATAGTAATTTATTGAGTGTCCTTGGGAAAATTTCTCCTGCTTTCTAGACCTCAGCTTGTCTGTTTCTTCCTCTCTCCCTCCCTCACTTCCTTCTTCCCCCTCCCAATTCCTTCCTTTTTTCCTTCTTCCCTCCCTCCCTCTCTCTCTCCCTCCTTCCTTCTCTCCCTGCCTCCCTCCCTCCACTCATGCACGCATCCGTCCCTTTCTGAGGCCCACTGTGGCCAGGCTGTGTGCTGGGCACTGATGCAGAGTGAGCTCTTAAGTTGGAGGAAACTCAGAGTCTGATGGGGAAAATAAGTCACAGGCATGAGAAAGTGTAACCCAGGACTCCAAGTGATCAGAACCTCAAGAGTAGGACAGATGCGAGGCACTGGAAGTTCTTGGGGGCTGGAGACTGCCCTGCCTCACCCCAGTAACAGTGATGGCTTTGGGGAGAGAAGATGGGCCTGGCTCCTGGGCTCCCGGGAGACTGCTGCCCTCGAGATGCCCAGCAGCTCCGTAGGAACAGGCCTAGTCAGACTCAAGCCCGTTTCAGGGGGCCAACCTTCCCCTTGTAGGGCTAGGTCGTTTGTTGCCCTTACAACAAATCCCTCCAGCATCACGGTCCCCCTCCCACTGCAGGAAAGGGGAGGCTGTGGTCCTTCCTCTCTGGGGGTCCATGGTCCTCCCACTGCCTTCCACGGGCTCCAGGGGCCACCATGGTGCTGACCAAACCTCGACAGTCGTCAGGAACTCCCCTTTTCGTAAACATATCACTGGGCCCCACGTCAGAACTAACCAGAATCCCTGAGGTGACCCCTGTACCCCTGCATTAGCGTAAAGCATCCCCAGATCCCTCAGACCATCACCCAGGTTTAGAACTCCCCATCTCTGTTAGCCTGTTCTGGTGGCAGGTGCCATATAGGTGCCCAACCAGGTCTGGGCTTATCTGACATCTTGCAGCCAGGATTCTGCGTGAAGTCAACCAAGAGAGTTATCTCACAGTGCTGTGAGAGCACAGAGGAAACAGGCTGATTCTGCCTGGGAAGCAGGGAAGGCTTCCTGGAGGAAGGGGGGTCTTGAAAGATGGAAGATGTGAATATCAGGAGATGGAGCCATAAGGGCTGTCTAGGGGAGAGCTATGTAGCAGAAAAGCCCAGGGCTTGTCCGGCGGCCGCAAAGCAGCTCTGGGTGGGCGGGGGGGATCCCATATGCAAGGGCAGAGCAGGGGCATGGCCACAGAGGCAGAGAGAGGCCTTGAGGCTCTACCTCAGGGTGCTGGGGAGCTGGAGATGCTGTTCGGCAAAGGAGTGCTGGGGTTCGATTTGTGATGTACAGAAATCACCATGGAAACACTGTGGAGGATAATAATAAAGCCAGCCACACCAAGCACACCACCTTGCTACGCATGTTTGGGATTAATTCCTTTCATCTTTAGGACAACCTTATGGGGTAGTTCATATTATTATGCCCGTTTTACAGAGGGGGCAACTGAAACCCTGGGAGGTTGGGCAGGGTTGAGTAATCTGCCCAGGGTTACAGGGCTCAGGTTAGATATGGGTAGGAGCGGGGGTGCAGGGAAAGAGGCCGGCCAGGAGGCTTTTGTAATGGCCCAGGAGAGAGATGGGGCCCAGGCTAAGGATGAGAAGCAGGGCTTAAGTGAGAGGGCTGGGGGATGGGGGTGTAAAGAGTCTGGCCTGGTGAAACGGAAAGGCTTTCTTCCTGGAGGAGGAGGGAGGGAGGCACAGGGAACAGGGGGGAATGAAAGGCGCCTGTCTCTGGCTCTGAAGCGGCTGTGAGCAGAGGGGTCGGGGTGAGGAGATGAGTTTGGATGTGGGCCTGCAGCACCTGGAGGCCATCCGGGGAGATGTCCAGGGCTCAACCGGGAGAGGGGATTCGGGATCCCCCTTGTTCTCCCTAGCACGCCTCAGATTCGTCCCTCTGACGTCTCAGGAGGGCAGCTATGGTCAGGGCAGGCTTCTGGGCATCGGGTGGCCTGCACTGGGCAGGGCTGGACCCTTCTAATGCCGTCTCGCCAGGCACTGGCAGGACCTGGGCTACATGATCCTTTACATCACGGGGCGGCCGGACATGCAGAAGCAGCGGGTGGTGTCGTGGCTGTCCCAGCACAACTTCCCACAGGGCATGATCTTCTTCTCGGACGGGCTGGTGCACGACCCGCTGCGGCAGAAGGCCATCTTCCTGCGCAACCTCATGCAGGAGGTGAGTGGCCAGCTCCGGGCAGGGGCGGGGCCTCCACAACTTGAGAGCCCAACCCTCCTCTTCACCACTCCCTGCCTCCCTCCCCCGGGGTGGGGCCTCATGATGTGCAGTCTACAAATCCCATTCCCGTGGATCTGGTGGGTCCTCTAGCAGCCCTGTGAGGTAGGTTATTAGTCTCGTCATTGACAGAGGAGAAAGGTGAGGCTGCAGCGACTTGCCCTAGATCTGAGTCAGACTTTTGTCCTTTATCTCCTGACTCTTGTCTCTACATCTGGCCATTCATCCAGTAGACATTTAAATGGCGATTGTGTTCCTTACTCTGTGCTTGTTGGGGCTGCACAGAGACAAACAGAACCAGGGGGGCAGAGGATGTGCTTTCCGTGACCCAGATATGCTTTCCATGACCCGGATGTGCTTTCTGTGACCCAGATGTGCTTTCCGTGACCAAAGCTGTGGTTCCCACTAGCAGCACCAGGGAACTCAGGAGAAGTGCAAATTCTCTGCCCCGCCTCGCCCCCTACCCTCTTAGACCTACTCAATCAGAAACTCTGGGGGGGGGGGGCTCAGGAACCTTTTCACAAGCCCTCCAGGGGATTCTGATGCACAGAAAAATAAATCAAGAATCCCTGACCTAGAGCAGAGCAGGCGTTGATATATAATGACCAAATCCAGCCCACAGCCTGTTTTGTTGTGACTGGTCAGCTAAGGATGGTTTTTATACTTTCAAATGGATGGAGAGAATAATCAAAGGAATGATATTTCATGACATGAAAATTACATGAATTTCAATGTCTCTAAATAAAAAACGTTTGATTGGAACACAGCCAAGCTCATCTGTGTACGTATTGTCTATGACTGCTTTTGCAGTACAACAGCAGAATTGAGTAGTGGTGACACAGTGCGAAGCCTGAGATCGTTACTATCTGGTCTTTCAAAGAAAAAGTCTGCAAATCCCTGATCTAGAGGAGGAAGGACATGTCAATTGATAACTACTGGTGTGTGGTTGAAAAAGGCCCTTTTAGCAAACAGAGGAGAAAGGACTTCAGTTTGTCCAGGGAGGGCAGGGAAGGCTGCTAGGAGGTTGGTAACTTTTGAGCTGAGTCTTGAAGCATGAGTTTGTCAGGTAGACAGCGAAATGGCATGTGCAAAGGCATGGAGGCAGGAGAGAGCTTGGGACGTTCTCAGAGCTGCGGGCATCCAGGCTTGGGGTAAGTGCAGGCAGGGTTAGACCCAGGGCAAGTGGGAGCTGAGCCCTCAGAGGTCATCAGGGGCCCAAACTTGGCAGATCTTGAAAACGTTGGAAACCAGGCCAAGATCACAAATTCTCTGCTGAGGGTCATGGAGAGCCACGGAACAGTTTAAAGCAGGGAAGTGGTCCTGTCTAACTTGGCGTGTACAAAGATCCCATTGGTGGCTGTGTGGAGAACAGACTGGCAGGAGAAACCAGAGGCAGGGAGGCCAGTTAGGGGGCTGTTGCCCAAGCAAAACACAGGAAGACCATAATCCAGGCGATGATGAGCACGGGATGGAGAGAAAAGCATGGACAGGATTAGGAGGTGGAATAGTCAGGACTCAGGGATGGCTGGACGCAGAGAGCGAGGAGTCCTAAGATGTCCGTGCTGGGTGACCAGGAGGGATCCAGGTGCTACACACCTGACCAAGGTCTCCATGGAGGCAGAGCCTATCTGTTCTGCTCACCAATATAGCTTCTGGATTGGGGGTGATGATGCTGCGTGGTAGGGACTCAATAAATGTTGGTAGAATTAATCAATGAATGAGTGAGTGAATGAGAGGGGACACGAGAGGAGGACCAGGCTGGAGGGAGATGAGCTCAGCTGTGGACATGTCAAGGCTGATACGGCCATGGGACCTGATATGGCTTAGGGTAGGTCTGGGCTGCAGGTGGAGACTGGGAAGCAGACGCACAGGACGGATCAGCGGAGCCACGAGAAGGGAGGCGAGGCGTGAGAAGAGGCTGTGCTGGGCCCCTGAGAGCAGCACAAGGAGCGGCTGAGGAACCAGAAGGAAAGTGAGGGGGAGGAGGGCCAGGAGACAGAGGCTACAGTTATCGGTAGGAGAGGGGTTCAAGGAGCTAGTGCCCCTCTTGCCAAGGGTGTGGGATGCTGAGAACTGTCCACTAGACAAAGGTTGGCCACCAGATGACCTTGTGAGGAAAAGACAATTCGGAAGGATAAGGGGGCAAAAGTAGTAGGGAGAGGAGCAGAGAAGGTGGGTGTCAGCTGGGAGGGTCATGAGGCAGCCAGCCAGGGTCCCCAGAGCTAGAGGATCCCAGTTATAGGAGTGATCTCAGGTGAATGAGAAGGTGGAAGGGCCAGACGAAGAGGCACTGCTCCACCCTCTGAGTCAGCTGGGAATACACCAACCACTGAGGGGAGGGGCAGCGGACTGAGGAAGCCCTCTCCTTGGTCCAGCATCGAAGGCAGCCACCTGCAGGACGGAGTAGGGCTCAGGGAAGGACAGGAAGAAGATGGAGGGTGAGAGCTGCGTGGCTCTGTGTTTCTTTAGCAGCTCTCAGTGAGCAGCGTATACAAATACACAAGGTGGATAGTGGAAAATTTCCAGGGCTGAGATTTGGGGCTGGGCGGGTGTGGGAGGAGGATGAAGAGGTGAGAAAATCTGGGGTGGAGGCAGAGGACACAGGGATGCTGCGGGTCACTCAGGCAGGATGAGGAAGGGGTGAGGCAGCAGGGCTGGTGCAGAAAGCACAAGTGTCGGTGAGGCTGAGAGCAGCCAGGTGGCGGCTGGCGGAGACGTGGCAGGGAGGGGGCAGAAACCCTGGGCGCAGCGGACTTGTGGAAGTTCACAGTTAGAGGGGCAGGTTCTGAGTTCGGTTCCGGAAGTGACGGCCACTGACGTGAAAGAAGGTGCAAAGCTGCGAGGCGGGGTGGGAGGTGGTAGATCCCTCACGTCACTCTGACTGTGGCTCATTCCAGCGATGGTGGGGATTGGGAGGAAGGAAAGCTGTGACCCAGGACCAAAGTCTCCAGTGGCTTCAGAGGAGCGTGAGTGGGAGAAAAAGAGGATGACAGGGACAGGAAGCAGCTGGGTGGCCAGCACCTCACAGGAGGAGGCAGTTTGATCCGGTGTATCCCAGGGAGAGGAGGGAACGGTGATGGTCTGGAAGTGCCCTGGAGCAAGGCAGACCTTGTGCAGTTCTCTGAATTGAATTGGGGATTCTGGGGGGCGGGGGGTGGGACAGTCATTACACCAGCCAGCGGGAGGCAGTGGGCGCACGGCGAGCTGCAGCGTGGAGCGGTGTGGATGATACAGGATCAGAAGCCAGGCAGAACTGGCCTCCAGTCTTGGCCCTGTGAGCCAGAAACCTGGAACTCAATTTCCTTATCCACAAAGGAACATTTGGCTTCATCATTACTTAACCTGAGCGTACTGCTGCAGGCGGGACCGGTAAATGGTGTGGTCACGACTGTTTACCGGGCAGAGTCCTGGGATGGGCCTGGGGTGCAGGGAGGGGCAGCCACTCTGGGGGTTCATTCCTGACACAGGGTGGCCCCATGGCTTGGAGTCTACCAGACTGCCCATAGAGGGTCCCCAAGCGGGGGCTCCCTGGGGTTGGCCTGGGAAGGCTTTCCAGGAGGTAGGCTGGCCTCACTCTCCCTCCGTGCCTGCCCTGTGTTTCAGTGCTTCATCAAAATCAGTGCGGCCTACGGCTCCACAAAGGACATCTCTGTCTACAGCGTGCTGGGCCTGCCCGCCTCCCAGATCTTCATCGTGGGCAGGTCCACCAAGAAGTACCAAACCCAGTGCCAGGTGGGTGGAGGCGGGGCTGGAGGCGGGGAGTTGTGAGGGAGGTCAGGGAAAGGGATGGAGGGAGTGGGCACTTCATTCATTTATTTCTTCATTCCCACATTGGCTCATTCATTTATTCAGCAAACACTTCGGGGTGCCTGCCTCGGGCCAGGGCCTGTGTTGGGTGCGGGGAGAGAATCCCAAGTGGAGTCGGATGCAATGAACTTCAGTGTAGTGGGGAGATGGCACACGTGCAGTTGGTGACAGTAGAGTGTAGCAAGTGCCATGATGTATGATGGGGGGCTCAGGGAATTGCGGGGCCCTGGAGAGGGACCCAGACTCCAGGGCAAGGTTGGGTTTCTGGAATTTGAAGGAATGGTCCAGGAAGGGCCTGAGACTGAGAAGAGCATTTGTGGCAGAGGCAGCAGCAAAAGCCAAGGTCAGGAGGTGACAAAGAACATGTATATTCTGGGACTGCCAGTGACTCAGCTTGGCTGCGTGGGACATGCGCTGGGAGGGGAGAGAGGGGGCTGGAACGGTCAGTGCAGCCACGATGGCCCGTGTGGGGACTCTGCGAGAGTGGATGAGCAGGTGTGTGATTCAGGAAGCTCCCTCAGGCCGTCGGTGGAAGGTGGTTCAGAGGAAGGAAAGAAAAGCCGAGAGGGAGCTGAAGAGAAAGTGGAGGGTCTGAGAGGCATTTTTTGGTAGGAGATGGATTGGGTTTGGTAATGCCCAGATGGATGTGCAGGATGAGAGAAAGGGAAGGCAGAGGACAGTGCCTTGGTTTGTGGCTTGGGTGACCACGTAGGAGGTGCCACTACTGGAATCGCACAACAGGCGGAAGGGAAGGAGGTGATCTCCCTCTGGGGCATGTCAAGTACGCAGTGCCTAAGAGTGACCCCCGGGTAGAGGGTCCGGAGATGGTGGCGTTTCCAAGTTGGGAACTCAGGACCCGCTTCTCAAACTCTAAAGTGCCCAGGCATCACCTGGAGATCTTGTTGCCATGCATATTCTGATTCCATAGGCCTGGGGCGGGGGGAGGGCCCAAGGCTCTGCCTAACAAGGGGCCAGGTGGTGGTGATGCTGCCAGAGTCCATGGACCACATATCGAGTAGCAAGGTTCTGGGCACAGCCGAAAGGACCGGCAAGGAGGGCAGCCGCGGGGCTCAGAAAAGTGACAAGAGGCATGGAGAGGCAGGTGGCATGATGGGAGGGACTTTGCAGAATTCTAGTGAGCCATAGGCCAAGTGCCCTGGCTCATGCCTGTAATCCCGGTGCTTTGATACGCAGGATTGCTTGAGCCCAGGGTTCAAGGCCAGCCCTGGCAACATGGCAAGATGCTGTTTCTACAAAAAATTTAAAAAATGAGCTGGGTGTGGTGGCATGTACTCGTGGTCCCAGTCACTTGGGAGGCTGAGGCTGGAGGATTGCTTGAGCTGGCGAGGTTGAGACTGCAGTGAGCTGAGACTGGGCTACTGCAACTCCAGCCTGGGCGACACAGTAAGACCCTGTCTCAAATAAATAAACTAATAAATTAATTAAAATAAAATAGGAATGAAAATCCAGAGAACTCTGGTGTGACCCACGGGTACAGGTAGAGATGCATGGTTGTTCAAAGCGGGATGGGGACTCTGGAACACTAAAGAGCTCCTGGCTTCCCTGGGCTTCCTCAGAGAAGCTGGAGGTGTCTCCATAGAGTGTTCCTGGGAAATGATGGGGACAGGATCAGCATCGGGGTCCCCTCTACCTGACGCCTGTCCCCTCCCCTCCCCTCCCTTCTTCCCCCTCCCTTCTTCTCCCTCCCCTCCTTCTCCTTCCCTCCCCTCCCCTCTTTTCCCTCCCCTCCCCCTCCCCTCTTTCCCCTCCCCTCCCCTCTTCCCCCTCCCCTCCCCCTCCCCTCTTCCCCCTCTCCTCCCCTTTCCCCCTCCTTTCCCTTCCCCTCTTCCCCATTCCCCTCTACCCCCTCCCCTTCCCTCTTCCGCCTCCCCTCCCCTCTTCCCCCTCCCTTCTTCTCTTCCCCCTCCCCTCCCCTCTTCCCCTGCCCTGCCCTGCCCTCCGCAGTTCCTGAGCGAGGGCTACGCTGCACACCTGGCCGCGCTGGAGGCCAGCCACCGCTCACGCCCAAAGAAGAACAACTCGCGCATGATCCTGCGCAAGGGCAGCTTCGGGCTGCACGCACAGCCGGAGTTCCTGCGGAAGCGCAACCACCTGCGCAGAACCATGTCGGTGCAGCAGCCCGACCCGCCCGCCGTCAACCCCAAGCCCGAGCGGGCCCAGAGCCAGCCCGAGTCCGACAAGGACCACGAGCGGCCGCTGCCCGCGCTCAGCTGGGCACGTGGGCCCCCCAAGTTCGAGTCGGTGCCCTGAGGGGTGGGCTGTGCTCAGAGCAGGGGTGGGGGGCCCAATCAGGCTGCCTGCAGGGACGGGAGGGGGCTGCCCTCTCCCCGACACAGGCGTTTTCCTGCTTTTCCCCTCCCGTGTCTGTCCAGCAGTGTCCGACCAGAGCGGGGAGGGATCCTGCCCGACCCCGGGGGGGCTCCCTGAGCTGCCACAAGGTGAGATCCGGGGGTCTCGGTGCAGCCGCTGCTGCCTCCCACGTGCCTGCGACTGCAAGCCCAAGTCAGGGTTCATGTTTGTGTCATCCTGGGGGCAGGCTTGCGCGGAGCTGGAGCGTTTGGGCAAACTCGACCACCCTCCTGCGTCCCCAGGCTTCACAGCGAGCTAGGCAGGTCCTCAAGGGGGCAGCCCCAGCCTCGGGACCAAACGCCGCTGGCAGGCCCAGCCTCTCGACTGTCTTGTGGAGGCGTGAGTGGCATTTGTGCCCGCCCTCCCTGTGGTCCTGGATCACCATTTTGGGGTTGGCGCTCTTACAGCAAGATGGCCACTTTCTGGGAGTGAGAGCACATCCCCGGTCCCTGTCCACAGCCCTCGGGGGGTGGGGTCTGGTGCTGACGGTCTGTCCTGCAGCTGTCCATTGTCCCCAACCCCCCCTTGTCCTCAGTGTCCTCACCATTTCCCTGTGGCCCTGGAGGCCAGGGGTTCCTCTTCCCGGAGCCCTGCCTCATGCCCTCTCTTGGGAGGCTGCAGCCTTGGGCTCTGGCTCAGCTGGGCTGGCTGGGAGCCCCTGAGCTGGTTGCTTGCCCTCTCTGGGCCCCGTCTTCCTTCTGTTATTGGAGAAGTCCCCCTAGCTGAGATTGGTGTGAGTCTTTGACTCGCAAGATGTCCTGCAGTTTGGCCCATTGAGGCTTTTCAGGCCTAGGTCCCTCTGCGTGTCCTGTGACCCATACCTTTCACACAGCCTGCGAGAGGGCGTCTGGGTGGGCTGGAAAGGAGGGACTCTTAAAGGAGCCTCTCTGGGTGGGCTGGGAAGGGACCCCTACTCCACAGAGAGGCGCAGCTGGTTTGCCTTGCACTGATGCTCAAACCGGGTGTCCCAGGGACAACCCACCTCCATCTCCTGCCAAAAGGTTAGTGATCTGGCTCCCCATAACCCCAGCTCTGCCAGGACCCTTCTACCTTTTTTGGCTCCTGGAGGCATAGAGCTGAGTTCCAGGGTTCTAGGGGTTCCTGGAAATTTGGCTCCAACTGTTGTATTCTCTTCCCTGTCCCCTGCTGCTCAGTTTGTGCCCATAACCTCCTCCTGGGTAGTCCCCTGAGGTTGGCAGGACTTGGCCCTTCTGGGGCCCCTAAAGCCTGCTCAGGCCCTCCTGCTGCTGAACCTTGGCCTGGGCACTGGTTTCCTGCATCCTGGAAAACCCCGACTCCCTGGCCCAGGCCCACACCTGCTGTGTGGGGCTGCCCAGGTGGCTGCTGAGCCCCCATGGGCTGCCACTGAGGCCGGTCCCAGCAATTTCAGCCAGGCTGCCCCAGGGCCCAGACGTGTGTATACACAGCAGGCACCTGTGTCAGCTCAGTGTCGCTTCTGCTCAATGTCTACCTCTCGCGGCTCCCATGCAGCCTATGATGCTGCTGATGGGGGCGGCTGGCACCACCATTGTGAATTGCCTGGCAAATTGGGTGCCCTCCTGGGGCTGGAGGGGTCTGGGCTCCTAGCGTCCATCCCTGCTCTCTCCCCTAGAAATGTGTCTTCAGTCTGCCAGCTCTTCTGCTCTACTTCCAGTGCCGCATCCTGCACTCAAGCCCAGGGCTGCTGGCGAGTCTGTGGGGAGGAGTGCGGATCAGGCTCCGCCTCAGCCTCAGCCTCAGCCTCCTCTATGATCCTGTCTCCTGGCGGTTCACAGGTGCCCATCCCCCTGTTAACATTTCACAGTTCCTGGCTTTCCAAAGGCACCAGCTCATATGGCATAACCACCTCAACCCTAATCCTTCCCAAAAATATCCTGATTTAAACTTGGGCAGATTTAGTCTGATTCTTGAAAACTCTACCATTTCCTTTTTGCAGAAGGCACCGATTAAACTGAAATGATAAAATAATTAGTATGAGGTACTTTGCTCCCAGTTAGATTCCCTCTTCCCTGAGAACTCCAGGCTAGGCGAGAGAGGGAGAGAGAAAGAGTGAGAGAGAGAAAGGAAGGCAGAGAGAGAGAGGAAGACAGAGAGAAAGAGAAAGGAAGACAGAGGAAGACAGAGAAAGAGAAAGGAAGACAGAGAGAGAGAGAGGAAGACAGAGAGAGAGAGTACATGAGCCAGGATCCCTGGGGAATTTGAAGTCAGTGTGACCAGGATTCTGTGGCTCTGGGGTCAGAGCTGGGACACAGGACCCAGCAGGATGGCCACCTGTTTTGGCCCTTTGTTTTGGAAGCAGCTCTGGGTCCAGGCAGCAAGCAGGTAGGAAGATCGGGGCTTTGACTGACGATGCACACATGAGATGCCGATGGTGTACAGTGAGAGGTTGTGAACACAACAACTGGAGCTGTCGTTGGTGTGTGTGAATGTGTGTAGATGCGGTTCTGTTTAGTGGCGAGACAACGTATGTTTCAGTACTGCTTTCACAGCAACTGTGTGATGCATATGCACTTTCTATACTAGTGGTTTCTTCAGTTTTGTCCGTCCAGTTAAGTTGGAGAAAGAACCAAGTTGTGTTGTTCTCGGGAGCGGGTGCCGCTGCCTCTCCTTGAGTAGTTCTGTGACCCCCCCAGTCCAGCTGTTTTCTAGAGAGTTCTTCTAGCTTCTGGTATGCCTGCCCTCCAGCAGCTGGAGACAGATCTTCCCGCCTGACCAAAGCTCCCTGTTTCTTGCGTGGCATGTTTGTTCTTCCCGATCCGGCGGCTGTCGTGACCGAGGGCCTGCCTGCCACCCTCCTGTATCATTTGCCCTGTTAGGGTTCAGGGTGTGTCCTTAGCCCAGGACCTGCTCTTCCAGCGTCGTGGGTTTTTTCCAAAAGAGTTCAACGGCTCCCTTGAGCTCCGTAAACTATTTCTTTTTTAAAAAAACAGACTCCTTTCACACACTGGGATGAATGGTCCTCTTGTCTGGGTGCTGGGTTACAGCAAACAAATGTGTTTGAATCCCGGTATTCCAGAGTTTTCCGGCGGTGGGCTCTCTGGAAGACATGAGGCTGGAGTTCACGGTTTTTAAACTGGATTTTTACCCCTTTGGGACCCATTCCTGTGTCCTGGAGTCTTTCATGAGGCACATGGGTCCCCTGCATCCTCACACTCCCCCCTAGCCCAGGTGCAGCCCCGGGAGGGTGCCCTGACCCCGCCTTAATCAACCACCTTTCCCACCGAATCCCATCTGGGGGGGGTTTGGGTGCCAAGTGCCCTGGAAACCTATTGTAACATTCCCTCCTTCCTTTCCTTCCGGGCTTGGGGGAACCTTCTTAAAAATCATAGTTAGGGTGAAGTCCAAGCACTGAGGCCTGACCTGGGCTCTGCTCTCCTTGTTGAGAAACTAACAGGCAGTTGGGAGGAAAATCTGAATTTGACTCCACCCTCTTTAGGGCAAAGGAGAAGCAGGTGACCCAAGGAGGGGCAGGGCAGAGGAGGGTGACTCCTGCACAGGGACCCCCACCCTCGGACCCCGCTGTCCTTTTCTATTTGTTTACTTGGCGGTGGCAGCCAGTCTGACCCTGTCTGTGGTCTGACTGTTCCTAAGTGTGTAACTTTCAGTATTATCTGTGACAGACGGCTCTGTGGTGAAAAAGGTTTATTATATTCCTTATGGCTGCCTTGTACAAAATCCGTTAGAAACGCTAATGTAAGATATCAGATTTCTAACAAGACAAAAACAGCGTTATGGAGTTAAAAGATTTTTACAACTGGTCTTGATTTTGATGTGAGCTGGTTTTTAGCTCTCAAATGTTGTCACTTAAATAAAAACCTTATTTGCCTTTACGGTGTGTTTGCGTCCGAACTAAGCTGAGAAGCCTTTCCCTTTATACATGTTCTTCCTGGGATGGGTTTTGGGGGCAGACTGGCTCAGAGCAGAGGTGGATGAGGGCCACAAATGAGACCACAAATGACAGATCTATGGCCCGGAGTGGTGTGGGAGGGCGGGGAAGGTTGGAGGTGGCCGGTGAAACGGAACAGATGTCAAATGCAAACAGTCTTTATTATGAGAAAGCAGTGTTATCTAGGAAAGTCACACGCTGGTTTCTTATACAACGACAAAGCAGGTTTCTTAAATAATTTACAAAGGGCAGAAATTGCTTTTGAACAGGGCTACCCCTCCCGGCACACCCACAGTACTCCGCCTTGAGCGTATAAATAGAACCCGTGAGCCCAGGGTCGGAAACCTGGAAATATCTCCTATGCCTTCCTCTGAGTCCCTGGTAGGGAAAGCAGGGATGACAGTGGGGCCCCCAAGAGCCTTGGCACCAGAAACACGGTGGGTGAGTGACTCTGTGGATGACTCCCCAAAAACCAGACACCTGGGTACACAGCTAAGAGCTCTCAAACATCTGAGGCTAGCACTTCACGTTATAGACGAGGCAAATAGAAGGCTCAAGGTCGAGTGTACGATGAGTTTCTAAGCTCAAGAGTCCCCTGGGAAAGCAGAAGGAACAATTCTCCCCCTCTGCAAGGTCTCCCCAAGACACTCTCAGGCTATGGCAGGCAGTCACTGATGGGTCCAGATGTGGCCGGAGCAGGGGGCTCTGGGCCCCTTGTTAGGTGCTTGTTAGCAGTGGCCTGGGGGTACTGACAACTCCTGGGGGTTTCCTCCGGGAAGCTCACGGGGAAGCATAGACATCCTTGAGTACGAAGACTTGGCGGTCAGACAGGGCTTGTTTCCTGCAAGACAGCTGCCTTTGTCACTGTGCTCAAGGTCGGAGAAGTAGGGATACCTTTCCCTGCTCACTGTGGGGTGGGGGCTGCTGGAAGGTGGCTGTAGCTACTCGGGGCCCCCGGCATGCTGTTAATGATGGGGTCTGTGAGGTTAGCAGCTCTGGCTCCAAGCAGCAAGCGGGTCCTACCTACTCTGCTGTGCCCATCAGCTCTGTGGGTTTTTCTTTAACTTGCTCATGCATGAGGTGGAGGAGGAGGACAGTGAGAAAGACGCTTGGGAGGTGGGCATTACCTGCAGGCACTTCCTCAGTCATGAATGAGAGAGATGATGTCACCACTAGAGAGAAGGGGAGGGATTGATGCCACTGGGTGTGGTGGGCTCTGAGTGGGCCCCTCTCAGCCTGAGCTAGACAAGATCAGACCCGGAAACATGGTAGGAATATGGCCCCCCAACACATAGAGCTGGCAGGGCTCAGCCTTAGAGCCCATCATGGCCATTATACAAGTGGAATGGAGAAATAGCCCCAAGTTAGGGGAGATCCACAACCGAGGCCCTGCGCCTAGGATGGGGCCATGAGCAGAGAGACCAGGAGCTCCATAGCAGTCAGGTTGCTTTTCCCTATTCCACAGGCAGGCAGGGCACAGAGGAGCCACGGACAGTTCTGGAGGAAGGGCAGGCTTTTCAGGAACCAGCCACGTGTGAGGTTCCAAATGATGGACAAACGTGGGGGCCCAAGGCCCAGAAGACCACACACATTCAGGCTGCATTCTTTACCATCGACCCAGTCCAGGTTTTTGTCTCTTCTCATGTTTGAGATGAGGGAGACTGAGGCCCAGAGAGGGGCAAAGACTGGCCAGGGTCACACAGCAGGTCAGCACAGAACCAGCGCCTGCCTACAAAGATGGCCGGAGGGGCCCTGCCGGCCACTTCACTTTGAAGTATGGAATGCCAACTCACCTCTCTTCCGCCATGATGGCTTCCTCTAGCTCTTGGGACAGCTTCTGGAGATGCTGAATTCCCGCCCCCACAGGCTCTGGGTCACTGTCAGACTCGCTGAACGAAAGAAAAAGCCACACCAGTGACTAGCTGGAAACTCCTGGCAGGAGCCCCTTGCAACCCAGTACCGGGGTCTGGTCTGTGGGCCCAGATGACCCTGGTGGGCTGGGCTTCACTCCAGACCCTCACTCCAGGAAGTGACCTCAGAGCAACAAACAGAGAGAAGATCAAGATCCACAAGGCCAAGGTCATGGGCAAGTGATTTTGCAGTGTCCCCACTTGGAAACTGAGCCTCAGCCCTCCAGGAGGCTTCAAAACTTGCTTGTGGGCTCACTAGGAGGCTTGGGTGAGTGGGATTGTGTCAGAGCTAAGCTCAGCTCTTCCTTTACAGAGAAACTAAGGTCCTGAAGGATTTTCTCAGGTCCTCTGCTAGCTCTGGGGGCGGAACCAGGTCAGAACACAGATGTGGAGAGTATTTTTGAAGTGTACACAAGCCTTATTTTAGCTTCCAGGTTTGCAAAGAGCCACCTGGTCACTTACATGCATCCTGGTGACCACCTGCCACAACAGACGGGCAGCCGCTAGGCAGCCTTCCCTGAGAGCCCCGAGATGGGAATAGGAAGCTGCGAGGGACTGTGGACTGGGATGAGCTTCACTCTCTCCCCTGAGCCAGGCCACTTGCTGGGCCTGTCTGAGAACTAGAAGATTCTGCAGGGCAGGCCAGCTTGATCAGTGGGGCAGAACATCCAGATGATCTGGACCCCAGCTTTTACTCCTCTGTTTCCTACGGGATGGCCCTCATGCTAATCACCAAAAGCCTCCGGACCTCCGTTTCATTACCTGTCAAACGGGACAAACAGAGCCTACCTTAATTACAGCTCAAGGTTCCTATGAGACTAAAGAAAGATGCTAGCCCTCAAAGAAATTTGGGGAAAAATTCAACAGCCCAAAGCTACTATACAGCCTTAACTAACACACTCCATTTCCCCCTAGAACTCAGCCAGAAAGTTGAAATACAATCCTTAGGAATCTAGTTGTTGTTTTGTTTTCTCTTTTTTTTTTTTTTTTTTGAGACAGAGTCTCGCTGTGTCACCCAGGATGGAGTGCAGTGGCGCGATCTCGGCTCACTGCAACCTCCACCCCCTGAGTTCAAGCGATTCTCCTGCCTCAACCTCCCAAGGAGCTGGGATTAGAGGCGTGTACCACCACGCCCAGCCAATTTTGTATTTTTAGTAGAGATGAGGTTTCACCATGTTGGCCAGGCTGGTCTCCAACTCCTGACCTCAGGGGATCCACCCGTCTCAGCCTCCCGAAGTGCTGGGATTACAGGTGTGAGCCACCGTGCCCGGCCAGTTTTCTCATTTTCTAATGAACAAATACACGCACTGGATATCTGCTAAAGCAGGACACACATTTAACAGTAAGAATAATTATAACATGATATGACGCTGCTCAGGGTACCCCTGGCTCCAGGTAGCCACAGGAGGTGCCAAGAAGCCCCTGGGGCCCAGCTGGTGTCTGGGAGGTCAGAGAGCAGGGACTGTGCCCAGGCTAAAAGGTCACCAGTGCCGGGGTGAGGCACTATCCCACTTGCCTGGGAGAGCAGAGGGGCTCTGTTGAGGAGTAGGGGCTCCGGAAGGCAGCCTCCCGCCTTGACCGCCGTGATGGGTGGGCACGTGAGCCCATCCGGGCAGAGAGGTGGTGACGCTCCTTCTCCTGGGGCTCTGTGGCTGAGTGGGCAGGGGCGGCTCCAGACAGCCGAGTGCTCTTCTGGCTCAGGCTGTGAGCTGGGGATCCACTGCCCGTCTGTGCTCCTCTCTTCCGCCTCCTGGCCTTCACGTGCGTCTCCACCAGCCACTTGGTGCCACTTTGGCAGGACTCCTGGATTCTCTGGAACAGGCAAATGGAAAGGTTAGCACAGACACAACCAAAAGTGAGGCCGGGCACCGTGGCTCACGCCTATAATCCCAGTACTTTGGGAGGCCGAGGCAGGTGGATCACCTGACGTAAGGAGTTCGAGACCAGCCTGGCCAACATTGTGAAACCCCATCTCTACTAAAAATACAAAAAAAAAAAAAAAAAAAAAAAATTAGCCGGGCACAGTGGCAGGTGCCTGTAGTTCCAGCTACTTGGGTGACTGAGGCATGAGAATCACTTGAACCCGGGAGGTGGAGGTTGCAGTGAGCCGAGATCGTGCCACTGAACTCCAGCCTGGACGACTGAGTGAGACCCTGTCTCGCAAACAAACAAGCAACAACAAAAAACCCAAGGGTAAACTACCCTGGTCTCCAGACCCTACCAGCGATCCCTAGACCCACCAAGTGTCCTGTAAATACAGGCTGTTTTAGTATCCAGGGTGAAGGATGTGACTGACTCCTCGTAGAATGAGTCCATGGCAGGGACCCAGCTCAGAGCTCCTGGATATGACAGCAGCAGTCAGCAGCAGGAGGATCCCCCTGGTGCCTGGAGCCTGTTTGTCTAAGTCCAAACTCTCTTTCCAGACACAGATTGACCCCAAGACTGAAGGAGAGGGCCCAGAGTAGAGCAGGCTCCCCCGCCCAGCACCCCCTGCACACCAGGAGAGCGCCTGTCTTCCTGCCTCGGGTCTCACTCACTCTATCCACCCTCTACAGTGGTCCATAGTGATCCTTCTAAAGGGCAGTTCTGACTGTGACACTCAACTGCTCGAAACCCTTCTATGGCTTCTTGTTGCACATAGGACCAAGCCCCAACTCCTGGGCCTTTCACACCAGCTGGGTGACGGCTGTGAAGGCTCTTCTTCATCAGCTCGACTGTCTTTGCCTTGGCAAGCCAGAGCCCAGGGGTTGGAGCCCAGCCCAGGTTAAATCTGATGAGTTACGTGACCTTGGACAAATTCATTTCATTTCTCTGATCCCTGAGGGTGGCGAAAACAATCAAAAAGTTCTTCCAAATAAAGACTAACATTTGGCTCAGAGAACTCTCTGCAGAGGGTCCAGAAAGAGCCACCCTCTTTCTGGAGAATTCTCTCGTCTTCAGAATTCCCAATGAGACACCGAGGAGAAACCTCTGCAGCCCCCAGTCCTCTCTCTGGAGGTCTGTTCATCCTAATGGCTTCTGTCCTTTCTAAGTGACACGTCTACACCTCCAGCTCTGGGTTTAAAGATGCATCGGTTGAAGGGCCCATAGACGCTTACATCCAATATAAGGACATCTTCCTGCCAGCACCTCTCATTTGACAGCAAATCCCCTCTAACTGACCTTCTCAGCAGCTCCTGAAGTTTATCCTCTGCAAGTCCAGATCCTTAGTCTCCTTCAGGAGCACCTCTGCTTCTATTCCGTTCTCCATCACGTAGATAAAGGACAAATTCTAATATGCTAATGAGACCAGACTTTCCACTGTTTAGAATCCTCCAGACTCCTGATCATTCCTGGGAGAGTCTAAGCTCCTTCATGTCCTTTCTCCCGGCTCTACCTTGCTCTCTGTCCTCTGCTCATACCCAGACTACAATTCTGGCTCTCCTCAGGGGTACACGGCTGAGTTGGCAGTACACCTTGCTTTCCCTCAGCTCTAGGCTTGGACCTGAGGGGCTCTGGACTTGCACTATTTCTCCTACCCTAAATACCCCTTGACCTTTGCTTCCCTGGGTGAACTCTGGAATCATCTCCTCTGGGAAGCCTTCACCGGCTAAGTTTGTGTTTGGCGAGCCCTCGCTATTGGCCACTTGCTTGCAATTTCCTATCACGTACAGCTCTTATCACCTGGTATTGTGAGCATCTGTTTCCTCCAAGACATGTTTTCACTAACTCATTCAACTATTTGTTGAGCGCCTATATGTGCCAGGAACTATTTGGGGTGCGGGGGAAACAGCAGTGAACTAACCAAAATCCCTGTCTTCTTGGAGTCTATATTCTTGAGGCTCTTTGAGGGCAGGAACTGTCTGGCACCAAGGAAACACTCCATTAAAAAGATGATTAGTATTGTCAGTATTACCTGGGACATGGCACCCAAAGCGCTCTTAGCTGAGCGAGCTGCAGCCTGGAGGCCCTGCTGACCTGGCTCTGGGGTTTCCAGGCGTTTCCAGGAGGGGCCTGTGCAGAGGTTGAGGTTGACGGCTCTCAGGGGCAGCCTCCTTTGGAACTGCCTGCACAGAGACCCCAGGGCCCCTGCAGAGGTCTCCTGATGGCTGGCCACAGGCTGCAGCTCCTTGCTGTCCTCCAGCTGCTCCTGGTGCCGGAGAGATCTCCGGCGCACAGAGGTCCCCATGCTCTGCCACCGAGAAGCCATTTGTCTGGCCAAGAGTCTTCTCTGTCCACTAGACCCTGGGGAGGAGGGCAAAAAAGCAGGTCAGCAAGGCATTCCCCATCCCCATTTCCAGGCCCCACAGAGACCCTGGACACAGGGGAAGAGATGGGATGCAGCGGGGTGGCGAGGGCGAGCGGGGAGCGGGCGAGTTGGCAAGTGTGGGTGCGGGAAGGAGGATGCTTCCTGGAAGAGAGGTCTCGGGTCAGCAGCATTTCTGCTGTCCCGCACTTCAAGTTTCCAAAACAGCTGTCTTTTCATCCCAACCTCCTTCCTCTCTCTGGCTCAGGCGAGGAGGGGAGGCGGGGTCAAGACACGCCGTAGCCGAGCTTCAGCGCTGGGCCCAGGACACGATCACCATCTCCTTCACCAGCTCGCCCAGACCAAACGCGCCCCCACGCAGATCCCGGCCTTCCCACCAGACGCCCCGATTTTGATCCGACGCTTGTAGTACCCAGACGCCTCCACAGGCCGTGCGTGTCCGAACCCGATGCCCTCCCCTCTGAACAAAAAAAATTGTTTTGAGCCGAGATCGCGCCATTGCACCCAGCCTGGGGAACAAGAACGAAATTTGTTGTGCCCCGCCCGCACTCACCCGACAGCACCAACGCGGATCACACGCCCAGCACAGCTGCTCCTCGCCCACCACAGCCGGTTTGAAACTCTGCGCGGCTCCGCCCCAGGCCCCGTCCTCACAGCTGATTGGTTCTGTCCCCGCCCCCGTCCCCGCCCCAGGGATCCGATTGGCTTTCTCTGTCGCGGCTGTAAATGCTGCGCTCGGATTGGCCCGGCCGTCCCCATTCATCTCTCCGGCCCCCTCCAGGCCGCCAGCCTCGTGGCTCCGGGCTTTGTATTATGCGTCCCGCCCGGGCCACCGCCCTTGCCCGCCCAGCCCCCGCGCATCGCACGCCGGGTCCCCTCCCTGGAGCGCGCACAGGGTTGAGGCTGCTCTGATCCCTGGGGTGGAGGCGGAGGTCCTGGGATCTAGGCCTCCTGGCTCAGGCCTCAGACCCCGCAGTGGGCAGGGACCCTGTCCATCCTGCCAAGGGGTCTGGCTTTTCTTTCTTGCTCAGTGGTTTTGTCCGAAGGAGCCAGGGCCTGGCAGTGCGGAGCCCTGGGTTCCCAGAGACGTTTCCTTTCAAATTTCCCTCCTGACCCTCCCTTCCTGTGACAAGACACTGTCCCTCTCTGAGTTCCCCATACTCGCCATCCATGCTCCGCGCCCCCCTCCCAGAAGATGCGTCCTGGAAGCGGGGATAGACCAGAGTACCCGTCTGCCCTCCTCCCGCCTACACCAGCTCCCCGTCCCCGCCTTGCCCCACGCATCCCTCCCTCTCTCAGCGGAATGCCTGCCTCTCCTCTCCTTAGCATCCAAACACAATCAGCCATTATAGAAGTTCATCCTTCTCCTTTCGGTGACCTCAGAGCTGTGCTGCCCAGTCCCCCGGCTGGTTTCTTTGTTACCTCTCCGGCACAAGAACCTGAGATGCTGACTTCTTGAAAGACTGTCTTCAGCCCTCTTCGTTTCTGGGCGGTCTCACCCACTCCTTTGGCCTCAGTGATTTCCAACGAAAGGATGATGATAATGATTAACGTGTATATGGCCCTTAGTATGCACAGGTACTGGTGTTGCAGTTTATTAACTGATTTGACCCTCTGCTATGGTTTGAATGTGTCCCTCAAATTTCACATGTTGGAAATGTAATGCCCAAATTCGTATATTGGTGGCATTTGTTTGTTTTTGAGACAGAATTTCGCTCTTGTTGCCCAGGTTGGAGTGCAGCCTGGCGATCTCGGCTCACTGCAACCTCCGCCTCCCGGGTTCAAGCGATTCTCCTACCTCAGACTCCCGAGTAGCTGGGATTACAGGCGCCCGCCACCACGCCCAGCTAATTTTTTGTATTTTTAGTAGAGATGGGGTTTCACTATGTTGGCCAAACTGGTCTCGAACTCCTGACCTTAGGCAATCCACCAGCCTCAGCCTTCCAAAGTGCTGGGATTACAGGCAAGAGCCACCACGCCTGGCTATCGGTGGCATTTTTTTTTTAGACATATAAATTGTTATTTATTCAAATTATAGAATATTATACAGTACTGAAAAATAAGCGAATTGTAACCAGATGGTGTAACTTAAGTGAATGTCAGAAATATAATGCTAGATTTTTAAAAAAGCAATATGCAGACAAACATAAAGTATGACAACCATATAAGTTCAAACACAAAAAAAACTAAACAATATGGTTTAGGAATATGCACACACATTTGTGGACAAAGCTATGATGGAAAGCAAAGGAATTGTAAACACCAAAATAAAATAGGTAGTCATTTTTTGGAAGGGTGGCAGGAGAAGAGGATGTAATGAGGAAAGGGCTCAAAGGACTTCAAAGGTAATGTTCCATTTTGTAGGCTGGGTGGTGACCACATGAATGTTTACTTTCCTCTTTATTATTTTTTTCCTTTTAGACAGGATCTTGCTCTGTTGTCCAGGCTGAGATGCAGTGGTACAATCATGGCTCACTGCAGTCTCAACCTCCTGGGCTCAAGCAGTCCTCCTGCCTTGACCTCCCAGAGTTCTGGGATTACAAGCGTGAGCCACCTTGCCTAGCCTTTATTATTCTTTAAACCATACATGTATGTAATTTTATATGTATCAGTTTATATTTGTGTGTGTATACACATACCTGTACATATATTATTTTGTAAGTATGAGCTACTTTGTAATTTTTTAAAAAAAGTTTTTAGAAATTGACAAGTAATAATTTAACATTTATGGGGCACACAGTGATGTTTTGATATATATAATGTAAAGTGATCAGCTCTGGGTAATTGGCATATTCATCATCTCAAATATTATCATTTCTCTGTGTTGGGAACAGTCAATATCTTCCTTCTAGTTATTTGAAACTGTATATTATTGTTCACTCTAGTCATCCCACAGTGCTACAGAGTACTAAGCTAATTACTCCTATTTAGCTGTAACTTTGTGTCTTTTAACAAATCTCTCCTATTCGTTCCTTCCACCTACCATTCCCAGCATCCAGTATTTTGATGAGGTGAGGCCTTTGGGAGGTAATTAGCATTAGATAAAATCAAACAGGGTAGGCCCCATAATGGTACTGGTGGCTAAAAAAGAAGGGGAAGAGAGACCTGAGCTGACAGGCACGATTTTGCCCTCTCATCATGCAATGCCTTCTGCCATGTTACCACACAGCAAGAAGGCCCTTACCAGATGCCAACCAGATGCCAGTGCTATGCTCTGGCATAGCACTTCCCATCCTCCAGACCATGAGCTAAATAATGTCTTTTCTTTATAAATTATGCAGTCTGTGGTATTCAGATATAGCAGCAGAAAATGGACTGACACCTTCATTGTACCTACACTTGATGAGGAAACTGAGAATAGAGAATTTGGTTGGGCCCAAATTTCACTCAGTTAGTCTACATCAGGGCCAAGGATTCAAACTTCAAGGTTCAAGTTTGAAGTTTGAACCCACTATATCCATTTTACAAGAGTCACTAATGGGGTATAGGTTGTGGTTTGCAAAATATTGCTCTAGTTTGCCTGTCCTTCATTTTTTAGTGGATACAGGGTTTCATCATGTTGGCCAGGCTGGTCTCGAACCCTGGAGTTCCTCCAGTCATCAGAGCCATATCAAAACTACAAAGGAAAATAAAAGTGTTTATCATAAAAGTCTAAGGAGAGAGGGAGAGCACACTATCACTTGCAGGTGGCAAGTGTCTGCTTCTGGGATGCTGGCAATGCTCACCCTTGATCTAGGTGATGCTGTTTATCAACCTAGTGAAGTTGTTTATCAACAGTCAGAAATGCTTGTTTTCAAACCTGTTTATAACAGTTGCATTTGTTACTGTAATTAAGGAATTTAATTGATGTCTTTTACCAATGAAATCCAAGGGGGAAAAGAAAGAGTTGTTGTTTCTATGAAAACTAAGTTGAAAGTATGGGAAAGAGTCCATGAAGGGGAAATACTTAGAAACAAGCAAAGTCTCTCAAACCAGAGTGTCTTATCACAATTTGCCTCCCCAGTGCCTGCCATGTCACAGGCATCCATAATAATAGTTTATATTTTTTGAGCCTTCACCATGTGTCAGACGCTCTGCTAAGTGCATTTACTTTCTTTATTCTTTCTTAATCCTCAAGCAGTTCTATGAAGTAGGTACTATTTTTATTTCCATTACAGATGACAAAAGTGAGATGCAGACAGGTGAAATATCTGGTCCAAGATCGTGTGGAATGTCGGAACTGGAGCTTAAATCCAGTGACTGACTTCAAAGCCTGAATTCTTACCCTCAGATTACACAGCTTTGTTAAGTATCAGGGGTGACACAATGAATGCATGCATGCATAAAGAGGCCCTCCCTGCTTGGAGCTTTCCATCCTCTTCCCTCACTCAGAATGGTAACTGGCAGGTCAGGTTAATGAAGAACAGTCTCCATGGCAACAAGTAAAGGAGGAAGAAACATTTTCTTCTGAATGTTTCCCTTCTGCCTTGCATGGAGTGGTGGCTGGAGGGAGGGAAGGAGGCTGTGCTCAGGGGAAACAGGCTCCTAGTCCAGAGGTCAGTACAGGGGCTTCTGTTCTTGGTAAGGAGGAGAAACCAGTCACTTGTTCCTAGTGGAGGCTTTTGGAGGGGGAGGGAATCCAGCATCACCCTTGCCTCTGTTGGGGAGGGGGATAAAGGAGAAGCTCCAGCCCTGCTATCCAGGGGCTCTTTGTCCAAGAGCAAACATTCCACTAGTTTCCTTGACCTCCTGAAACTGTCAATCTGATGGAAGACATAGACATTAAACACATTATTGTAAACAATTACAATTGGGCAAAGTAGCATGAATGTGCAGTGCTGGGAGAAGTGACGGGGGTACAAGGGGGATGGGGAGATTGACTGGAGCTGGAGGTCAGGGTACTCTTCCCTGAATGTGTGGTGTTTGAAGTGAGGAGCTAGTGGGCCAATGGTTGGGAGTCTGGAGCATTGCCAAGTGTTAGGACTGGGGAAAGTCTGGACAAAAAGGGTAGGGCTGAGATCAGGGGCTGAGGGTAGGGGATGGGGTGGCAAGAGACAGGGTCTGTAGGTCCGAGAAGGAGCTTAAAATTTGTCCTGAAGGTGGTGGCAACTCTTTGCTGAACGTTAAGAGGGCAGTAGGTTATTAGAGCGGCATTTTAATGAAGCCCATGACGAGACTGGTTTGGGAGCGGCTATAGTTTTAATGTGTCCCCCAAATTTCATTTGTTGGAAACTGAATCCTCAAATTCATATGTTGATGATATTTATGGGTGGGGCCTTTGGAGGGTAATTAGGATTAGATAACATCATCAGGGTAGGACCCTGTGATAGGATTGGAGGCTTTACAAGAAGAGGGACGGAGACCTGAGCTGATATGCATGCTCTTGTCTTCTTACCATGTGATGCCTTCCACCATGTTATGATGTAGCAAGAAGGCCCTCACAAGATGCCAACACCATGCTCTTGGATTTCCGGCCTCCACAACTATGAGCTAAACAAATGTCTTTTTAAAAAAAAAAAATAATAAATTATGCATTCTGTGGTGTTCAGTTACAATCACAGAGAATGAACTAAGACAGCAGGCAAAGGGTTTCTGGGGCATCAGTCTGTAGCCTGTGGCCCAAGCCCAGGCACAGACCAGGAACGATCATCATTCTTCTCAGCAGGGAAACCAACACCCCTGGCATCAGCTTCAACATCCCCTTTTCTTCTTGCCCCCACCTCCCCCAATCAACCACAGGCTACATCTATCAGTTTTACTGTTTAAACGTCTCTGCAATGTGTGTGTGCCCTTTGACCCTCTACAAAGGGAAGCAATGGAAACAGTGGGAGAGTTTTAAGAAGTGTGAGAAGAGACACAATTGGATCTTTTTCATTGTGAATTATATCACTGATAGAAAACTGCCTAAGACATAAAATCTAGCGTCATGAATACAGTGAGTCCTTACTTAATGCTGTCAATAGGTGTTTGAAAACTGACTTTAGCCTGGGTGTGGTGGCTCACACCTGTAATCCCAGCACTTTGGGAGGCCAAGAAGGCAGGTGGATCACCTGAGGTCAGGAGTTCGAGACCAGCCTGGCCAACGTGATGAAACCCTGTATCCACTAAAAAAAAAAAAAAAAAAAAAAAAAAAAAAAAATAGCTTGGCAAGGTGGCAGGCACCTGTAATCCCAGCTACTCGGGAGGCCGAGGCAGGAGAATCACTTGAGCCCAGGAGGCGGAGGTTGCAGTGAGTCAAGATCACTCCATTGCACTCCAGCCTGGGCAACAAGAGCAAAATTCTATCTCAAGAAAAAAAAAAAAAAAAAAAAAACTGACTTTCAGTGAAATGACATATAAGGAAACCACCTTTTTTTCTCATCAACATTATAAGAAAATGATGACATTGATTGAAAGGATGTTATTTGAGGACCTGATGTATGTCCTTTCATTTCAGACTGCAGTTTCCAAGAACCTAAAAGGACATTAAGTGAGGACTTACTGTACTTATAAAGCCAACACCCATGTAAGCATCACCTAGGTCAAGGGTGAGCATTGCCAGCATCCCAGAAGCAGACACTTGCCACCTGTGAGGGATGCGTGTGCTCTCCCTCTCTCCTTAGACTTTTATGATAAACACTTTTATTTTCCTTTGTAGTTTTGATACAGCTCTGATGACTGGAGGAACTCCAGGGTTCTTGGTCTTGCGCCGATAGGATTAACGACTCGGACACACGTGGAGTGGTTTTAAGGAGCAAAAAGTTTAATAGGCAAGAAAGAAGGAAGGAAGAAGAGAATAGCTCCCCCATACAGAGAGAGAGGGAAGGGGGAGATTTGAACAAAGAGAAAACCCCCTGCTCAGGGTGGAGTGGTGGGAAGTGGCTGCTTACACGAAGAGGCTGAGGAGGCGGTGTCTGATTTCCATAGGGCCCAGGGGATTGGTTTGACCAGGTATAATTTACATAGCCCGCAAAAACCCTGGCCCTCCCACCTTAGCCCTCTAATATGCAAATGCGGGTCGCCATGATGTTCTGAACACATGCTGTTATCTGGAGGTGACCATGACACTCGGTACACCTGATGACAGGGAAAAGACAGCGGGAATCGCCATATGAGTGAACCCAGTTTCTAATGGCCGGCATTTGCATATTGAGGCTTGCCAGCCTGGCCCTTTAAGCGGCCTTTTCTGTTAGAAAAGAGATGGTTTCGGGTTTTTTTTTTTTTTTTTTTTTTTTTGAGACAGAGTCTCGCTTAGTCGCCCAGGCTGGAGTGCAGCGGCGCGATCTCGGCTCACTGCCAGCTCCGCCTCCCGGGTTCACGCCATTCTCCTGCCTCAGCCTCCCGAGTAGCTGGGACTACAGGCGCCCGCCGCCTCGCCCGGCTAATTTTTTGCATTTTTAGTAGAGACGGGGTTTCACAGTGTTAGCCAGGATGGTCTCGATCTCCTGACCTTGTGATCCGCCCGCCTCGGCCTCCCAAAGTGCTGGGATTACAGGCGTGAGCCACCGCGCCCGGCCGGGGGTTGTTTTTTATTGCAGGAAAATTTCCACCGAGAACCTTTACCCTTACTATCTGCCTAAAAATTATTTCTTAAGAACTCCTGTATTAGTTTTGCTAAGTATCCACTTTACCTATGCGTGCGGACCTCTCTAGGCTGCCGTGTGGCTGGAGAAAGGATGGAAGGCAGGAGGGCAAGGTTTTCTGCGGCCTTCTACCTTCCAGGGATGGAAGACTTTCCGCGGTGCTAGATTTCAGGGTGCCATTCACTGCTGCAGCCCTCCCAACTTCCCCTGAGAGGGAGGAAGGAGACGTCAGTCTTCCCATTTCAATTGGGAAAATGCAGTGAGAGACAACGAGAGACCTCCAAGGCCATAAGGTCAGTATATAGGAAAGGGTCAGCCCTTTGAACTCAGCTGTGTCTGGCTTACCCCAGTGTTCTTCTTTTTCTTTTCTTTTTTTTTCTTTTTTTTTTTTTTTGTTTTGATACACAGTCTCACTCTATGGCCCAGGATGGAGTGCAGCCGCATGATCTCAGTGCACAGCAACCTTCATCTCCTGGGTTCAAGTGATTCTCCTGCCTCAGCCTCCTGAGTAGCTGGGATTACAGGCGCCTGCCACCATGCCCAGCTAAGTTTTGTAATTTGAGTAGAGATGGGGATTTATTATGTTGGCCACGCTGGTCTCTAACTCCTGACCTCAGGTGATCAACCTGCCTTAGCTCCCAAAGTCCTGGGATTACAGACATGAGCCACTGCGCCCAGCCTAGTCTAGTTTTTTTTTTTTGTTTTTTTTTTTTGTTTTTTTTTTTTTTTGAGATGGAGTCTCGCTCTGTCACCCAGGCTGGAGTGCAGTGGTGTGATCTCGGCTCACTGCAACCTCCGCCTCCTGGATTCAAGCGATTCTTCTGCCTCAGCCTCCTGAGTAGCTGGGATTACAGGCACGCACCACCACACCCAGGTAATTTTTGTATTTTTAGTAGAGACGGGGTTTCAGCATGTTGTCCAGGCTGGTCTCGAACTCCTGACCTCAGGTGATCCACCTACCTCAGCCTCCTTAGTCCAGTGTTTTCATCTCTCCCTGTAGCAGAGTCCTGCACCCCTTCCCTCTGCAACCAATGAGCCTGGTGTCAGGAAGAGAACGGTTTTGTGGCGGCGAGTCCAGTGCCCTCAGGGTGCAGAGGTGTAGGAGCTTGAACTGGCCACGCGGTGGTGCCAAACACCAGGTCTTCGCATCTGTGTTTCCCAGCCCGGAAGGGCGTCCCTGAGGTCCTGAATAAACTCTGCCTGCTTCCCAGAGCACAGGGCTAAGGCGCTCCAAAGGGGACGGGATACCCACCCTGCCCCCAGCCAGACCTGGCAGGAGAGGCAGGAGCGGGGCTGGGGAGGGCGCCTCAACTTTGCCCAAACCCACCACGCCTTCGTTGTCCATCTTCCTTCCCTTCCAAGCCAGAAATCTGTCCCCTCTTCCCTTGGGCCACCATTGCAGGGCCTCCTGAAGGCAGATCCTGGGGAAGGGATGGGGAACAGGGAAAGTAGGAAGGTGGCTGGATGGCAAAGGGCAGCTGCCACCCCGGCTGGCCTGGAGTCCTCGGGGGCTTAGAGTCTGGGCCCAGCCCAGGTCTCCCCACCTTTTCCCCTTCAGTGGCCTCCAGGCCTCTCTCCACATCGCCAGGCTGGAGTGCAGTGGTGCAATCTTGGCTCACTGCAACCTCCGCCTCCCGGGTTCAAGTGATTCTCCTGCTTCAGCCTCCCAAGTAGCTGGAACTATAGGCGCCTGCCACCACGCCTGGCTAATTTTTGCATTTTTGGTAGAGACGAGGTTTCACGATGTTGGCCAGGATGGTCTCGATCTCTTGACCTCGTGATCCGCCCGCTCGGCCTCCCAAAGTGCTGGGATTACAGGCGTGAGCCACCGCGCCCGGCCCCCTGTCTTCTTTAAGAAAGCTCAGCGGACCTTTTTCCTTCTTGGGGTGGAAGAAAATCCAAGCCTAGCACAGCCCTGGCATGTGTCGGGCAGGGGCCCAGAATCACTGGACGGAGCGGTGGATGGGATAGGAGGCGAGGCTGCCTGCGGACCACAGGCCTGGCCCGAGTGGCTCTGATGAGAAACTGGGGCGCCTGGGGCACCGCCCCCACCGTCTGCCCTTCCCCCACACTCCTCCTGGCTGGGCAAATCCCAGAGTCTCAGCCGCCTAAGTGTCTTCCCCGGAGGTGAGATTATCCCCGCCTGTGCCGGACACCGCCTTTCCTCCTGCAGCCATGGATGCCGCTCTGCTCCTGAACGTGGAAGGGGTCAAGAAAACCATTCTGCACGGAGGCACGGGCGAGCTCCCAAACTTCATCACCGGATCCCGAGTGAGTGGGGCCCCTCCGGAGCGGACAGGGTCCCCTACAGCCGCCTTCCACATTCCAGGTGTGCCCCAAGGCACTGTCAACAGCTTTCAGCTTTGCCAAAAAACAGCCAGGCATCCCCAGCCCTGGGCCTCCGGGGAGCTCCCAGCGTCTACCCAGTCACGGGGCATTTTTGGTACTTTGCAGATTCGACTTTAGCATGGGCTGAGGGGCAGGGCTTTGGGGAATTTTCTGGAGCCCTAAATGTTGAGAAGAAAGGGGGTCCCAGAGGTCTTGGTATTTGTCCCCAAATGTCTGTTGGGCTTCCCTGGACTGAAGGGTGCGTCTGTGGCTACAGAACTCTGACCTTTGGCCGGGTGAGGTGGCTCACGCCTGTAATCCCAGCACTTTGGGAGGCCAAGATGGGCAGATCACGAGGTCAGGAGTTTGAGACCAGCCTGACCAACATGTGAAACTCCGTCTCTACTAAAATACAAAAATTAGCTGGATGTGCTGGGCGCTTGTAATCCCAGCTCAGCTACTCAGGAGACTGAGGCAGGAGAATCACTTGAACCCAGGAGGTGGAGCTTGCAGTGAGCCGAGATTATACCACTGCACTCCGGCCTGGGCAACAGAGTGAGACTCTGTCTCAAAAAAACAAAAAACAAAAAAAAAACAAACAAAAACAAAAAAACTCGGGGCTGATTTGAGGAAGGACTTCCGGACACACAGGACTGTGGGGAGTGGAATGGGGTCCGTAGGGAGGGGGTGGGTCCCTACTCCCTGGCGGGTGCAGGCAGGGTGGAGGTGCTCAGGGGATCTGAGGCATCTGATGGGGTGAACTGAGTGAGCTGACCCTGGGGACAGCCCTGAGTGTCGGTGGCAAGGGGGTGGCTTCTGCCAGGCCTTGAGCGGTGTGTCTAGAGCGGAGTGCACCGTCTCGGTGACCAGGTGATCTTTCATTTCCGCACCATGAAATGTGATGAGGAACGCACGGTCATCGACGACAGCCGTCAGGTGGACCAGCCCATGCACATCATCATCGGGAACATGTTCAAGCTCGAGGTCTGGGAGATCCTGCTCACCTCCATGAGGGTGCACGAGGTGGCCGAGTTCTGGTGCGACACCATCGTAAGTCGGCCTGCGCGCCTGTCCCCTGGGACTAGTCTCTTCTGGCTCACCCACCCGCTTTGCAGGGCTGCTGTGTTTCAGGAAAGCTGGGACTCAAGCGAAGCTCTGCAAAGGCAATCCTGCTACCTTATTCCCCACCACTGTGCATGTGAAGATGGAGGGGACAGGGCTGGAAGGGGTGACCCATGCCTTGGCTGGCTGGTGGGGAGCAGGGCTATCCTCAGCAGGAGTGAGCCGGCCCACTTCACAGTCCTCACATTTGCGTGTGTGTGTGTGTGTGAGAGAGAGAGAGAGAGAGATACGGTCTCGCTTTGTCACCCACGCTGGAGTGCAGTAGCGTAATTATGGCTCACTGCAGCCTCAACTTCCCGGGCTCAGGTGATCCTCCCACTTCAGCCTTCCAAGTAGTTGGGACTAAGGTGCGCCACCACACCTCATTTTTGTATTTTTTGTAGAGACAGAGTTTCGCCATGTTGGCCAGGCTGGTCCTAAACTCCTGGGCTTACGCAATCCTCGGACTGTCTCGGCCTCCCAAAGTGCTGGAATTATAGGCATGAGCCATCATGCCGGGCCAACTCCTTGCTTTTTATACAGCATGATTAGACCTGGAGATTTTATACAGCATGATTAGACCTGGAGATTTTATACAGCATGATTAGACCAGCCTTGGTCTAATCCCTCCTCCTCACATTGCACATTTTTTTTTTTGCCCTCCTCCTCACATTACAAGTTTCCCCTCCTATTTATAGCACTCCGTAAATTACCCTTATAAGTTAGCTTCCTTGCCTTGTGGCAAAACTCACTGACTCTTAGGCAACGTTTCTTGTGGGAACTTTCAAACATACACAAAAGTCAACAGGAAGAATAATGAACTCACAAGCATCCATCACCCAGTGCCGGCCACCATCAACCCGTGGCTGGTCTTGCTTCATCTCCCAACCCATCCACTTCCCTTCCTTGTCCTGCCTGGTTAAACCAAATGCCAGACACCATATCATTTCATCTGTAAATACTAAAATTTGTATCTCTAAAATATGAGGATATCCTGGCACTTTGGGAGACCAAGGCGGGCAGATCACGAAGTCAGGAGTTCGAGACCAGCCTGACCAACATGGTGAAACCCCGTCTCTACTAAAAATACAAAAATTAGCCGGGTGTGGTGGTGCACACCTGTAATCCCAGCTACTCAGGAGGCTGAGGCAGGAGAATCACTTGAACCCGGGAGGCGGAGGTTGTAGTGAGCTGAGATCATGCCACTGAACTCCAGTCTGGTGACAGAGCAAGACTCCATCTAAAAAAGAAAAAAAAAAAGAGGATATTAAAAAAACAACCATGATATCATTATGAAATCTTTTAAAAACTCCAGTAATTCCTTAAAGCCATCTAATATCCAGTCACTGTTAAATTTTCTTTGGTTGACTCTTTTATTCTTTATAAATGAATGAGTTTGGTTTGTTTAAATCAACAACCAACCAAAGTCCCTGCATAGCGCTTTGTTGATGCGTCCTTCAAGTCCCTTTTCATCTACAACTCCACCTCCTTTTCTTCTTTTCTTCCTTGACACGGAAATGTTGAAGGAACTGGGTCATTTATCCTGTAGAAGTCCCACATTCTGATTTTCCTGGTTGTTTTGCCATGGAATTGTCTAACATGCTCCTCTATTCCCCACATTTTTGATAAATTGAAAGTGAGGTCAAGAGGACCTGATAAGATTCAGATTCTTCTCTCTCTCTCCCTCTCTCTCTTTCTTGTTTTCGGAAGTCTGCCATGGATGGTACCATATACTTCCCTTTGGGAGAAGAACATCACACTTGGTTGTCTTTCTTACGATGACGTTAAGAGTGATTGGTGGGTTTAGGTGTTGACAGCCTGATCCATCCATTCCAAAGCTCCCCCTAGACTTTCACCATTGGTGGCAGATACCCAGACTCATTATTTCGTCAGAGGCCACTGACCTTTTAAATGAGCATTTTGGGGACGGTTTGAACTCTGTTCTGTCGTTCATTAGTTGCATGACCTGGGGAAGTCCCGTCTTCTGTCTGCTACTCTATTCCTCCATTTATAAATAAACAAAACTCTAAGTTAAGGAGTTGTTTTGGAGATTACATGATATAACATATGAGGGTGAATCATAATACAGAGCAATTAAAAATGAAAGCTATTATTTTGAGCTAGAATTTTTTTTTTTCCTGAGATGGAGTTTCACTCTGTCACCCAGGCTGGAGTGTAGTGGCACGATCTTGGCTCACTGGAACCCCTGCCTCCCAGGTTCAAATTATTCTCCTGCCTCAGCCTCCTGAGTAGCTGGGGATTACAGGTGCCCACCACCACACCCATATGTGTATGTGTGTGTGTGTGTGTGTGTGTGTGTGTGTGTGTGTGTATATATATATATATATATTTTTTTTTTTTTTTGTATTTTTAGTAGAGATGGGGTTTCATCATGTTGGACCAGACTGGTCTTGAACTCTTGACCTCAAGTGATCTGCTTGCCTCGGCCTCCCAAAGTGCTGGGATTACAGGCATGAGCCACCATGCCCAGCCTAGAAAAAATATGAGATTTTTTCTAGGAAAAATGAGGAATTTTTCCTAATGAGGAAACTTAAGACTCCAAAAGGGAAAATAACTTGCAGTGGCTCAAACAAGTTAAGGGAAAAGATCTGGGTGAGATGCCTGGTTCCCTCTTCATCCTGCACACGTTTCTCGCAGTGTCTAATATAGCTGGGCTGCAGCACCATCCTCTGCCAGTAGGTGGTCCCACTCAACATGTTATTCATTTATTCATTCATGTAGCAAATATTTGTTGAACATCTTTCCTTTGTAGCAGTCCCTGTGTTTTTCTTCATTTTGATATTTTTATCTTAATTTTTTTTTTTTTATCAAGTCAAGGCTTCAGAAAATTGGCTTCTTTGTGATTTCAGTTAGTTTAAAAATATATCTATTGACTTTGCTTAGAGTGAGGGGGTCCTGTACTTTGATTCATGCCATACGTGAGGCAAGTCTTGGCTGCCACTAAGAGTCCCCTCTCCATAGGATACACGTTTGCTAACACATGACAGCTGAGTGCATAGAAGGCTGTCAATAAATTCTTGATCAGTTGATTGATTTGTTTTTTGCAAAACCACAAGCTGTTGTCGTTCCTGTAATGTGGGCATGGCTCTTTGTTTCCTGTGGAGTCTGTGTTCCTTTTTCCATGTTGATAGTCACATGAGTGCATTGCCTATATCACAGGCTGGTAACTGTTTTTTTTTTTTTTCATTTTTTTTTTCTTTTTTTGAGATGGAATTTCACTGTTGTTGCCCAGGCTCGAGTGCAATGGTGTGGGCTTGGCTCACTGCAACCTCTGCCTCCTGGGTTCAAGTGATTCTCCTGCCTCAGCCTCCTGAATAGCTGGAATTACAGGTGCTCGCCACCACACCGGGCCCATTTTTGTATTTTTAGTAGAGATGTGATTTCGCCACGTTGGCCAGGCTGGTCTTGAACTCCTGACCTCAGGTGATCCACCCACCTTGACCTCCCAAAGTGCTGGGATTACAGGCATGAGCCACTGCTCCCATAGTAACTATGGGTTTTCCCAAGTTTTCCATGCTCCCCACATCTCCTCACCCCAGCCCATGGCTGTCGTGATTGTGTGCACATGCACACACACACACACACACCCCTTTTAGAGTTAGTTCTTCACCTGCACATCCACCTCTTATCCATCCACCCACCTGCCCAGGCATCAATTCATCCATTTTTCCCTTCAACCAATCTTCATGCATAATTCAGGCTTCCATCACTGCATGCATCCATCATCTTCTATCTCCTATCATTCATCCATCTATCTATCTATCTATCTATCTATCTATCTATCTATCTAGTTAGAAAACATTCACTGGGCACCTGATTTGGCCTGTGCTGTATGTTAGGAATGAAAAGCCCCAAGTCCTTAGGGAACTTGAAATCTGGAGGAGGAGCAGACATCTAAACAATTGTAATGCAGAGCAGCCAGTGCCACGACATAAGTAAGTGAGGGCAGTGTGCTTTGGGGCCACAAAAGCTCAGCTTGCTGGGGGCCATGGCGTGCCGAGCTGGGGGCTGCTGAGTCAGAGCCAGAGGTGGCCCCCCTGGCAGCAAGCTGTTTCTGGGGCTTCTCCCTCCCTTGGTCCAGCTCTAATCCCAACAGGCTCAACAGCCATCTGCTCATCTCTTCCACAAAGAGGCAGAAGGCATTTCGGGCTAATCCTGGCCGGTGGGGCGGGCGGGGTGGCCTCTGCCTCTGTGCTGGTGACCTGGAAGCAGAGCTGAACCGCTGCACAGTTTCAGCCCCTTCAAGTCGTATGTTGCATGTGGAGCCAGTGCTGGATCGTCTCAGAAGCCAGTCCAAGGAGATGGGTTCTCAGGGAGCCTAGTCGGGGAAACTGAGGCCCAGCATACATACAGCGGGCCTCACTGAGGCTGTACGGCTGATTTTCCCAGCCCTCCTTCATCCCAAGGGTGGCAAACTCAGCTCCCGTGCTGGCTGAAGCTGTGATGAGCCAGACGTATATCTGCACCATCTCATTTAATCCCTACAGCAGCCCTAATACTGGACAGGAGCAACCCAGGGAACTGGGGTTCAGAGAAGTGCGGAGACCTGGGGTCACTGCTAGCCTGCAGCACTGCCAGGAGACCAAAGTGACTCTCTTGGACCCTGGAGTCCTGCTCCTTCCACTGCCCCACACTGCCCTTCCTGCAAGTCATAGGCTTTGTGGAGCTCAGGGCTTCCTTGGGGCAGAGATGTGTTACAGCGGACCACAAGGGCCAGAAGAGGCAGCCGGAGGCTAAGAGCATATGGCCTCTGGAGCCAGGTTTGAATCCTGGCTGCGTCATTTCCTAGCTGTGTGACCTTAAGCAAGTTGCTTTGCCTCTCTGGGCTGTAGTTTCCCCATCTGTAAAATGGGGATAATGATGCTTCTCTTGAATTGTCGTAAGGATTGAAGAGGCTCATAACAGTGTGAAGTGCTTTGCCTGGCACACAGTTAACCACAGTTAGTATTAGTGGCATAGTGAGGGAGCAGGATTCCTGCCAGGAGGGGCTCTGAGTGGAGGCCTTTTGTGGCCCACCTAGCTCTGAGCAGGTAGCCCAGATGCCATCCATCTGTTTCTCCCCACAGCACACGGGGGTCTACCCCATCCTGTCCCGGAGCCTGCGGCAGATGGCCCAGGGCAAGGACCCCACGGAGTGGCACGTGCACACATGCGGGCTGGCCAACATGTTCGCCTACCACACGCTGGGCTACGAGGACCTGGACGAGCTGCAGAAGGAGCCTCAGCCTCTGATCTTTGTGATCGAGCTGCTGCAGGTGGGGCTCGGGGTAGGCAGGGCTGGAGGGCTGTGCCAGCACCGGAGAGGGACAGCGGGCATCACAGGCACCCCCACCCCACTGGCCACTGGACAGTGCCCTGTTTCTCTTTAGAGAACAAGAAAGGGTTCATAAGCCAGGGGACAATACGAATGTGAAACGACAGTCCTCTGATTTTTCCACAAGAAAGGTCCAATTGGTGCTGGGTGTGGTGGCTCACGCCTGTAATCCCAGCACTTTGGGAGGTCGAGGGGGTTGGATCACCTGAGGTCAGGAGTTCGAGACAAGCCTGGCCAACATGGTAAAACCCCGTCTCTACTGAAAACACAAAAATTAACCAGGTGTGGTGGTGCACGCCTGTAATCCCAGCTACTCGGGAATTTGAGGCATGAGAATGGCTTGAACCTGGGAAGCAGAGGTTGCAGTGAGCCAAGATCATGTCAGTGCATTTCAACCTGGGTGACAGAGCAAGACTCCATCTCAAAAAAAAAAAAAAAAAAAAGTCTGCTTGGAACCACTTTTTTTGTTTTGTTTTGTTTTTGAGATGGAGTCTCGCTCTGTCGTCCAGGCTGGAGTGCAGTGGCCGGATCTCAGCTCACTGCAAGCTCCGCCTCCCGGGTTCACGCCATTCTCCTGCCTCAGCCTCCGAGTAGCTGGGACTACAGGTGCCAGCCACCTCGCCCGGCTAGCTTTTTGTATTTTTTAGTAGAGATGGGGTTTCACTGTGTTAGCCAGGATGGTCTCGAACTCCTGACCTTGTGATCCGCCCGTCTCGGCCTCCCAAAGTGCTGGGATTACAGGCTTGAGCCACCACGCCCGGCTGAACCACTTTTTAAAAATGTGATTTGTTTTCATTTTGGAGGCATTTTACTTCTATTTGTTATCTACTTCCACTTTCATTTTCGAGAGTTGGAGATTATAACCTCTTCGGTTCCTGTGGTTTGTGGGTTCAGACTTGGTTCTCTAGTAGCGGGAGAGGCTGCATGGAACTCCCCATATCCTCCCACCCACAGCCCCAGAGTGATTGACAGCGCGTGTTTGCGGGTTGGTGAGAGAGGGTTAGGGCCAGGGTCAAGGTCAGGTCAGGATTCAGCTTATGGCCAAGACTGAGGCTCAGCCTGAGAGCTATGTGAGTGAATAAAAATAAAATAAGAACTGTGTCAACCAAGAGCCTTTACAGGCTTGCTGTCACAGTTGCGTGGTCTGTGCACTGCACGAGGTGCACCGGCATCTCCTCCAAGGTGCTCATTATGCTCATTATAGACATCATACATCGGTATTTCTATAATGACAAGTTTCCAGCAGATGGCAATAGTGTATTGTTCTAACAAAATGAGTATTCACGACAATTTTCTGAATATTAGAAGTGAAGTGTCTTGATGAACGGGCACCTTTTCCTAGTTTGCACAAAGGCATGGATTTAGGGCAGGGTTTTTGGCATTTTCGCTTCTTTCCCTTGTCTGTATGCACTTGACCAGCAAGCATGACTTCAGGGAGCTGTGTCAAGGTCCAGTCTTTCGGGTCCCTGATGGGGTGCAGGCCCCTGGGGTCCCTGCCTCACTGACCTGCAGCTCTGGGGCCAGGTTGACGCCCCGAGTGATTACCAGAGGGAGACCTGGAACCTGAGCAATCATGAGAAGATGAAGGTGGTGCCCGTCCTCCACGGAGAGGGAAATCGGCTCTTCAAGCTGGGCCGCTACGAGGAGGCCTCTTCCAAGTACCAGGAGGCCATCATCTGCCTAAGGAACCTGCAGACCAAGGTCAGAGGCCGCTGGCCATGGGTGGGAAGTGGGGCTGACTCTGGGGGACCTGCCCAGCGCCGGCGAGGGTGGGGCGGGGGTTGGGCAGCCGCCTGAGGTCATGGCTGACCTTCTCCCTGGGCAGGAGAAGCCGTGGGAGGTGCAGTGGCTGAAGCTGGAGAAGATGATCAACACCCTGACCCTCAACTACTGCCAGTGCCTGCTGAAGAAGGAGGAGTATTACGAGGTGCTGGAGCACACCAGTGACATTCTCCGGCACCACCCAGGTGTGTGGGGCTGCAGGGGCGGGCAGCGAGGGGGCGCCCGGCTCAGGGCCACGGAGACACCTGCCATAGCCTTCCTGGACTTTTCTTTCCACCCCATCGGGGCACCGAACCTTGTCTCCACCCAGCGGGGTTTCCCCGAGTGTGTAATTGAATCGTGGGTGATGGATGGGCAGTGCTTGGCGTGGGGGGCCCTTTATTTTAATGTGTGTTTGAACACTTACCCAGGAAGCTCACCAAGCTTGTGTTTTCAGTGGAACAGTAAACAGGCTTTTAAAAAAGAGGGGCAATCAATATAGAGAAAAATATTATGCCGGTACTAGTACAGGTGTTGCGAGGATATGGCACCTCCAGTACTACTAGTATTGACTTACCGCTTGAATAGTGCTCACGGTAACACCACCCAGGCCCTGGCTCGTGCGTCAGGCTCAAGTCCTCTGCGTTTATTATCTCATTTAATCCTCGTAATCCTCATAATCACCATGTGGGGGAGGTGCAGGGAAAGGGACTGAAGGTTATCTCATTTAGGGAGCATCTGTAAGAAAAATAAAAGTTATGAATATAAAATTAGTCACAGGGCCTTGAAAAGGAGAGAAGGAGGTACTGCCATTATGATCATCATCTCCATCTTACAGTTGAGGAAACTGAGGGATCGGGGGTACAGAGAGGTTAAGGATCGTGGCGGGGCTAAGGGTCTTGGAGGCTGGTGAGTCCCAGCTGGGCGGGGGCTGCCTCTGAGGCTGGGCAGGGAGCTGCGGCTGGATGCTCCCTGCTCTCCACAGGCATCGTGAAGGCCTACTATGTGCGTGCCCGGGCTCACGCGGAGGTGTGGAACGAGGCCGAGGCCAAGGCGGACCTCCAGAAAGTGCTGGAGCTGGAGCCATCCATGCAGAAGGCGGTGCGCAGGGAGCTGAGGCTGCTGGAGAACCGCATGGCGGAGAAGCAGGAGGAGGAGAGGCTGCGCTGCCGGAACATGCTGAGCCAGGGAGCCACGCAGCCTCCCGCAGAGCCACCGGCACAGCCCCCCACAGCACCACCTGCAGAGCTGTCCACAGGGCCACCTGCGGACCCACCGGCGGAGCCCCCCACAGCACCACCTGCAGAGCTGTCCACAGGGCCACCTGCGGAGCCCCCCACAGCACCACCTGCGGAGCTGTCCACAGGGCCACCTGCAGAGCCCCCCACAGCACCACCTGCGGAGCTGTCCACAGGGCCACCTGCAGAGCCACCCGCAGAGCTCCCCCTGTCCCCAGGGCACTCACTGCAGCACTGACCCCCCTGAGACCCACAGTCAGCCTGACACCTAGGCAGGGAGCAAGTGGCCTGGTCACTTCTGGTTCTGCTGACCAGGATCGTGGTGTCACTTTTTAAAATTTAAAATTAATTTTTGAAATCAAAGTCAGACACGCCCATGGTAAAAAAAAAAAAAAAAAAAAAATCCAAAACGCACAGAAGAGCTCATGAATAAAGTGGTTTTCTCCCCTACCCCTTCCATTCCTTCCATGCCATGGTTTTAATTGACCCTGTTTTTAATTCTTCTGGTGGTTTTCTCTATTTCCAAGTAATCTGTTTAAATCAGTTTCTCCACCCGTCGATTTTACTCCATGTCAATGACAAATGAGGATTTGATGCTCTGATCCTTTCTCATCCCTGGTACCCCTCCCTGTCTCCCCATTTGTGATAGTTAGATTTGGGGGTCATCTCTTGGTTATTTTGGTAACTTTATGCAGGACACTTAGAACTCTCTAGAATCCCACTGATTTTAGTGGGTCTTGATGTAGGGTGGGCAAGCCCCGAAACTGGAGCTTAGCCTGAGAGGGCTCTTGGCTTCCCCCAGGAAAGATTTCAAAGGCAAGCACCAGTGGTGGGGTAGAAGAAAACAGCTGTGGCCGGGCGCAAAGGCTCACACCTATAATCCCAGCACTTTGGGAGGCCGAGGTTGGTGGATCACCTGAGGTCAGGAGTTCCAGACCAGCCTGGCCAACATGGTGAAATTCCGTCTCTACTAAAAATACAAAAAAACTAGCTGCATGTGGTGGCAGGCGTCTATAATCCCAGCTACTCGGGAGGCCGAGGCAGCAGAATCGCTTGAACCTGGGAGGCGGAGGTTGCAGTGAACTAAGATTGCGCCACCGCACTCCAGCCTGGGCAACGAGAGTAAAACTTCATCTAGAAAAAACAAACAAAAAAACCAACAACGAAACAACAACAACAAACAAAACAAACCAAGGAACAAAACCAAAACAGCTGTATTGAAGCTGCAGTGTTGCAACTCTGTGACTGCCCTGCAGAGCAGGGCTACCCCATAGGCAGGGAGCAGCAGCAGCTCAGGGCAGTTCTGCAGTCAGATTTACACCCACTTTTAATTACATGTAGATTAAGGAGCGGCGTATACAAAACTTTCTAGGGAAGGGGTAGTAACTTCTGGGTCCTGGGGTCTTTGCCACGGAAAAGGGCGGTATGCCAGGGTGTTGCCATGGCAATGGTAAACTGACGTGGCACCCTGGGGGGCGTGTCTTAGGAAAAGCTGCTTCCACTCGTCCCTGTTTTAGCTCATCTTCAAGTTAGCACGGTGTCCAAGCCCCACCGCCTACCTCAGTCTGGCGACTTCCTTCTGTGTCTGATGAGCATGGCAGCGTTGGGACCTTCCCCTTCCAACTCTCTCCCTCCTCTTAGTCTTCCCTAAAGAAGGACGAGTACGAGGAGGTGCTATCACACCAGCGACATCCTCTAGCACCACCCAGGTATGCGGGGTAGGGCAGGGGGGCAACGGAGTATCCGGCCCAGGGTCACGCAGTCAACTGCCAAGGCCTTCCTGGGCTTCTCTTCTGCCCCAAAGCTTGTCTCCACCCAGCAGTGGTTCCCCCAGCGCTAACTGTATCCCTAAAGTTCTGATGTACCTTACTTTTCCATCATCCCTGTTGTTAACATCTACCTTCTGTTCTGTAAGCAAAACTAAGTCTTCTGTGCTTTGTCCGTAGGTGGACTCTACAATCTGAAAATCAATAAACAGCATTTGCATGATTGTGGCCGTGTAGGCGTGCTTCCCCGCCGGGCCCTGCGCAATCCTTCCACTGCATTGCTTTCTCTGTGGTTCCAATTTCCTGACCCCTGGGACACCAGAATGAGGGTATTTCTGGCATCTGGAGTGATAATGTATATTTTAACATGGCAGTGTTTTATGTTTTTCTTCTCTGCTTCTCCTCTTCCTTTTTTCTTTTTCTTTTTTTTTCTTTTTTTTTTGAGATGGAGTCTCACTCTGTTGCCCAGGCTGGAGTGCAGTGGCATGATCTCGGCTCACTGCAAACTTCACCTCCCAGATTCAAGCGATTCTTGTGCCTCAGCCTCCTGAGTAGCTGGGATTACAGGTGTGCGCCACTGTGCCTGGCTGATTTTTTGTATTTTTAGTAGAGACAGGGTTTCACCATGTTGGCCAGCTGTTCTCGAACTCCTGACCTCTGATGATCTGCCCACATCGGCCTCCCAAAGTATTGGGATTACAGGCGTGAGCCACCGCGCCTGGCCTCTTCTTCCTTTTCTCTTGCAGTACTAGAAGGTTTGATGTGTAAGCCTTCCCGCTCTTGAAGAAAAGGGGTTTCAATTTTTGGATGATTAGGCTCAGTGGTCCAGTGGGCCACATGGTAAGAAGGAACCACGTGAGCGAGGAGGTTTCAGAAGAGGTCAGAGGAAGGGGATGTTATGGCCTGCAGAGGGAGCAAGGCAGGAGTGTCCTGAGGCCATAGCGAGTCCCTGGAGCTGCAGAAGGTGGAACAGGGAGGGAGGCTGGGGCCAGAGAGCCAAGGGACCTCCACTGCTACCTCCTGGCGGCACTGCCTGTGGGGAAAGGCCTGGATGTTGTCTGGGCAGTCAGAGTTGAGTGTGGCTCAGAAACAGATGAAGGGCCTGGCAAGAGGCATTGTTTGGGGGTCAGGGACTGTGGCTCGCAGACTTCCCAGTCTCCCTTGCCCTGTCCATTGTCTGAATGTAGCTGTCCGACCAGCTACCCTTTCTCTTGGGGACAACGAGCAGCGAGGCCCCCCCGCCCCCATTGGTGGTGAGAATGTGGCCTGTGGGCTCCCTGGCAGGGCGGAGGCCCGGATGCAGCCTACCTTCTGGCTTGGTCCTGTCTGGCTCATCCTGTGTGGACAGCTCCCCTTCTGATGCCTCTGGATGTCTGAAAACAGGAAAAAGGGGATCGGGATTAGGAAACCCATAGCATGTGGTGGGAGATACCCCGGAGAGAGGGTGCCCAGGGACCCTTGTCCTATTGTTACGGTCCTCCAAAGGCAGAGGCTGGGCCAGTAGAACCACTGTTCAGAAACTGCCACATCCCATACCCCATCTTCCTAGTGCAGAGGAGGTGGGCAGCAGACACGGGGAGAGGCGCAGACAGCCTCCCACCCAGGGCTCTGGCTGCTGCATGGGTTTCCTTCTGCTCCGTGAAAACCAGCCTAAAGGAAGGGTGTGGCTGGCCAGGTCTGGGCGGGCAATTGCAATAGGTTTCAGGGCCTCTCTTTCCAGGGGTAGGGGAGAAATCCACTTTTATTCATAAGCTCTTCTGTGCCCTTTGGATTTTTTTTTTTTTTTTTTTTTTTTTTTTACCATGGGCATATCTGACTTTGATTTCAAAAATTAATTTTAAATTTTAAAAAGTGACACCACAATCCTGGTCAATGGAACCAGAAGTGACCAGGCCACCTGCTCCCTGCCTGGGTGTCAAGGACCACTAAAGTCAGTGGGATTCCAGAGAGTTCTAAGTGTCCTGCATAAAGTTACAAAAATAACCAAGAGATGACCCCCAAATCTAACTATCACAAATGGGGAGACAAGGAGGGGTATGTACCAGGGATGAGAAAGGATCAGAGCATCAAATCCTCATTTGTCATTGACTTGGGGTAAAATCGACAGGTGGAGAAACTGATTTAAACATTGCTTAGAAACAGAGAAAACTACCAGAAGAATTAAAAACAGGGTCAATTAAAACCATGGCATGGAAGGAATGAAAGGGGTAGCGGCTTCTTTACCTGAGATCCAGCGGGAAGGCTTTGTTTTCAAGTTGCCAGCAGGGGGCAGCAGAGAACAAGCAGACGGGTCCCCAGGGCAGGAGATGGCCGCTTTGGGTTCCAAATGTGGCAGTTCTCCATCAGCCCCGACCATCCCTGACCCCTGCAGATCACCAGGTCAGGCAAGCTGGTGACAGGGAAGGTGGCATTTAGAACTATGGAATGAGGCTGCCAGCAAACTAGGTCCTTGGAGGCAACTCAGTTCCAACCCCTTGTACAGATGGGGAAACCGAGGCTTAGAGAGGGCCAGTAGCTCCCGGATTAGCATCAGGTTTCCAGGAGTCTGGGATGGGGCTTGCTTTTCTTTTCTTTTCTTTTTTGTCCCTGCACTGTGCTGCCTCCTTCACTGGGTGCTTCATATGTGGGTATGATGCATTTTTTTAAAAAAAGGAGAAAATGTGAAACTTAGGCAGCAACCAGGGGCATGCCAATAGCCTTTGTCTGGGGGCAGTTGGAAGGGTCAGCATGAGACAAGCTTGTGTGGGTTTTGCAGCCCCCTTTGACCTGGCTTGTCTTCAGGAATCGTTACTAGTTAATCAAACCAAGGCATTTGCTCCCAGTTGGGAGCCACCATACTGACCTCTGGAGTTGACAGACACCCTGAGACCAGAGAGTCATTTGGGTCGGCAGTAAGGGGCTGAGTGGCCCGAGGGACACCTCCCTCCCTGGGCATTGTGCAGGGGTAATAGTTTCCCATGGTGGCTGCAGCAAATGCCACAGACTTAACGGCTTAAAACAACACACACGTATTCTCTTATAGTTCCAGAGGTCAGGGATTCTAAAACGGGTGGGCAGGGCCGTGTTCTTTCTGGAGGCCGGATGGGAGAATCCATTTTCTTTCCTGCCTGTTTAGCTTTTAGAGGCTGCTTGTATTCCTCGCCTTGTGGTCCCTTCAAAGGCAGCAATGGAGCATCTTCCACTCTGCATCCCTCTGCTTCCATCATCACGAGGCTTCTGCCGGTCCCTCACCCTCCCGTCTCCCTCTGATAAGGACCCTTGTGCTTACATTGCCCACACCTGCTGGGTAATCCAGGCTCACCTCCCCACCTCAAGGAGCTTAATGTAATCACAGCTGCAACATTCCTTTGCTTTAGAAAGTAACCTGCTGGGCGTGGTGGCTCACGTCTGTAATCCCAGCACTTTGGGAGGCCAAGGCGGGCAGATCACCTGAGGTCAGGAAATCGAGACCAGCCTGACCAACATGGTGAAACCCCATCTCTACTAAAAATAGAAAAATTAGCCGGGGGTGGTGGCACGTGCCTGTAATTCCAGCTACTGGGGAGGCTGAGGTAGGGGAATTGCTTGAACCCGGGAAGCGGAGGTTGCAGTGAGTGGAGATCGTGCCACTGCACTCCAGCCTGGGTGAAGAAGCAAGACTCTATCTCAAAAAAAAAAAAAAAAGTAACCTATCCACAGGCTCTGGTGATTCAAATGTGGGCGTCTTTCAGAGGGTGCATTATATAGCCCTCCACTGCTGCTTAGTCTCTGTGGGTCTCCGATCTGTCCTCTGCCTTGCTGGTCTGTGCCCTGGAGGCTCAGCCTACAGATGTCCTGGCTCCCATGCCCTCTGCCCTCCCGTTGGGTTTGGCCAGCAGGAGGCAGCAGCAGGAGACCTGCTTGCGAGAGGAGGGTGCTGGGCCATTTGCTTTTCTGATTCCCTCCTTGCTGGGCTGCAGTCTGGCCAGGGTTGTGCTCTTTACCTGTGGTCACAGCAGGTGTCCCGGGCCACGGCTCTCACTGGTCTCCAAGCAGTGCCTGCCCTAGGTCCTGCAGCCTCAGCACGGCAATGGTTTCCCACTCCCGCTCGTCCTCGCTGGCTCCCCCCATTCCTTGCTGGTTCCTCAATCCCTCCCGTATCTTCATTCTGCCTCTGTGGCTACTCCGTTTGCATAAGCCACCCATTGGCTGCCAAGACCCTGCCTGAGCAGGTATCACATCTCCACCAGGATGCAGGGAGTAGAGGAGAGCTGAGGAGACTGAGAACACACACGCTGTCTCCAGCTCCTCAGGGGTGTGGGCAGAATTTGAACTTAAGCCCAGATGCCACAAATGGGTATTAGAGCTGGCATTTTCCAGCCCCTGGGGCACTGCTGCCTCCCACCGCCTCAGTTGATGCCCTCCACGGCAAAGCCACCTGCTGGAAGAAGGTCTAACCGGAAGTGACGTCTAAGGGCCTGGCCTGCATCCGGAGGTTGCAAACATGGCGAAGGAATGCAGCAGAGGCCAGGCGTTGCTTGTCCCGGGGCCAAGGCGCCTCCCTGTCTGTGGGAAATGGCCAGGCAACCTCGGTCAGATTTTGTTTTTCTTTTATGAAAGAATTTTACTTTAAGTTCTGGGATACATTTGCAGAACGTGCAGGTTTGTTACGTAGGTATACGTGTGCCACGGTGGTTTGCTGCTCCTATTCACCCGTCATCTAGGTTTTAAGCCCTGCATGCATTAGCTATTTGTCCTAATGTTCTCCCTCCCCTTTCCCCGCCATCCCGACAGGCCCCAGTGTGTGATGTTCCCCTCCCTGTGTCCATGTATTCTCATTTTTCTTTTTCTTTTTTATTGAGACGGAGTCTCGCTCTGCCGCCAGGCTGGAGTGCAGTGGCGCAATCTCGGCTCCCTGCAACCTCCGCCTCCCGGGTTCAAGCGATTCTCCTGCCTCAGCCTCCTGAGTAGCTGAGATTACAGGCACTCGCCTCCACGCCAGGCTAATTTTTATATTTTCAGTAGAGACGGGGTTTCACAATGTTGGCCAGGATGGTCTCGATCTTTTGACCTTGTGATCCACCCGCGTCAGCCTCCCAAAGTGCTGGGATTACAGGTCTGAGCCACCATGCCCGGCCTGTGTATTCTCATTTTTCAACTCCCACTTATAAGCGAGAACATTCAGTTTTTGGTTTTCTGTTCCTGTGCTACTTTACTGAGAATGATGTTTTCCAGCTTCATCCATGTCCCTGCGAAGGACATGAACTCATTTTTTTATGGCTGCATAGTATTCCATGGTGTATATGTGCCACATTTTCTTTATCTAGTCTAGATGGGCATTGGGCTGGCTCCAAGTCTTTGCTATTGTAAATAGTGCTGCAATAAACTTAAGTGTGCATGTGTCTTTATGGTAGAATGACTGATAATCCTTTGGGTATATACCTAGTAATGGGATTGCTGGGTCATCAGTCATATTTAATTTAGCAAATAGCTCAACTTTCAACAGTGTGGCTCTGCAGGAGGCTTGGTGCAAGCCCTGGGGAGTAACAGCAGCACCTCTTTGTGAGTGCCACCTCCCCACCTCAAGCAGTCATCATTGGTTCCACTTGGCAAAGGAGTCTCAGCTCAGGGAGGAATATGAGCTGCCCAGGTCACAGCTGCAAGTGGCTGAGCCCAGAGTTGACGCACATGAGTTGGATGCAAGCTTGGGGTCCTTCTGCCTGTAGATCTGATGCCCAATAAGTGACGGGATTGAAGATGACTTGAACTAACTAGATCAGAGCATGGTGTTCTAGTTCGTTCTAGTTTTTCTTACGGGGGTTTGGGGGGAACTCAAACCCTTTCCTCAGGGCTTTATGTTTTAAAAATATTTTTATTTTATTTTATTATTATTTTTTCAGATGGAGTTTCACTCTTATTGCCCAGGCTGGAGTGCAATGGCATGATCTTGGCTCACTGCAACCTCCGCCTCCTAGGTTCAAGAGATTCTCCTGCCTCAGCCTCCCATGTAACTAGGATTGCAGGCATGAGCCATCACGCGTGGCTAATTTTGTATTTTTAGTAGAGACAGGGTTTCTCCATGTTGGCCAGGCTGGTCTCGAACACCTGACCTCAGATGATCCACCTGCCTCAGCCTCCCAAAGCGCTGGGATTACAGGTGTGAGCCACCGCGCCCGGCCAGGGCTTTATTTTTCACCGTGGTAAATCTACTAATGAAGACCTGAGTAAAATTTGGATTAACCAAATAATTTTTTTTTTTTTTGAGGTGGAGCCTCGTTCTGTCGCCCAAGCTGGAGTATAGTGGCGCGATCTCGGCTCACTGCAACCTCTGCCTCCTGGGTTCAAGTGATTCCCCTGCCTCAGCCTCCTGAGTAGCTGGGACTACAGGCCCGTCACCAGGCCCAGCTAATTTTTGTATTTTCAGTAGAGACGGGGTTTCACCATGTTAGCCAGGATGGTCTCAATCTCTTGACCTCAGGTGATCCACCCGCCGTGGCTTCCCAAAGTGCTGGGATTACAGGCGTGAGCCACCGTGCCCGGCCAATGGTGTGTTTTAACAGTGGAGAGGGGAGGTTCCACAGCCACCACAGGGCATGGCGTTTGTGTGGAAGAGCAGCTGGGGACCAGCTGACAAGTCATCTTTGTGATGGAGTCCATAGTCTGTTGTAGTGCTGCTCTGACCGTCTCTCTGGACGCCACCTACCTCCACATCACAGGCCACTCTTGCGCTGCTTGAGCTGCACGGTGAGTAAACTTCTTTCAGTTTCCTGCAAGGCCTTTGTTTCTATAGGATCTGAACAGTAGTCTAGGGTGGAGGGAACTTAGGATGGAGGGTCTGCCTGAGCCTTACCTATGTCCCGATTTCCCCCCAATAACAGATTCTCACCATGTCAGCTGCCTGTGAGGACACTGGGGCAGTCCGGGTGTGATGGCCCTGACAGCCGACATCTGCATGCGGGTTTCTTTTTTTTTTTTTTTTTTTTTGAGACGGAGTCTTGCTCTGTTGCCCAGGCTGGAGTGCTGGAGTGCTGGAGTGCAGTGGCACGATCTCGGCTCAGTGCAAGATCCGCCTCCCGGGTTCACGCCATTCTCCTGCCTCAGCCTCCCGAGTAGCTGGGACTACAGGTGCCTGCCACTACGCCTGGCTAATTTTTTGTATTTTTAGTAGAGACAGGGTTTCACTGTGTTCGCCAGGATGGTCTCATCTCCTGACCTCGTGATCCGCCCGCCTCGGCCTCCCAGAGTGCTGGGATTACAGGCGTGAGACACTGCGCCCGGCCTGCATGCGGGTTTTTAATCTTCCTCCCTGGGCTTGCCAAGTTTTGTACCTGGAGCGTCCGTCTTGAATTTCACCTTGATGGAAGGGTCCATGAGTGAGGCATCACTTTGACCACCTCCAAGTGCTTGGGATAGGGGGCTGCTTCCTGCTCAGCCTCTCTCCATTCCTCTCCCGCTTGAGGTTTTAAAGGAAAGGTTAAGTAAACCTGCATTCTTATTTACGGTAGTTTCGAGTCTGCAGAGTTCCTGGCCTAATTACAATTGCTCCATTACTTCAGGTATTCTCATTAGTGCGAGAATCTGATGAACAAAGAATCTCGCCTTTCCTCTTGCCACCAGTAAAAATATCATTTGAAGATGTAGGGGCGCATTTGTCTTTTCTCAGCAGTCTTGGGGCTGGCAGCTCTTACAGAGTGTGACAGTCTCTGGAGGGCAGAGGATTTTGCCTGCTGTGTTCACTGCTGTATCCTCAGCAGCTAGAAGTATGCCCGACCCATTCCGGGGGCTCAGAAATATTGGCTCAAAGAGTCCGTTTCTCTCTGAAAAACATGCCTCGATTCTTACAAGGGCAAGGGCCTTCAGAAATCGTCTAATTCAACATCTTATAGCGCAGATGGGGACACTAATAGACTACTTTGCTGGTGGCAGCTTCAGCTGTGGGCTGGTCTTCCTCCAGCTGGATGAGATTGATTAAGCTCTCCAATCAGTTATCCCTCCTTCTTGACAGCATTCCACCCAGAGCAAAGCCCTGCTCCCTTACCTTCTCTCTCAGGGCATATAACATCAGCCCAAACCGATGATAGGTTCTTTCTGGCACTCTCTTACTGGGACGCCCACGGTTGCCATAATGTGTGTTCTCTCACTGCAAGGGCCCATGAGCCCATGGGTTCAACCAGAGGTGTGATCCTGATGGTCTTCCTCTGAGGGTCATTAATCATCGTCTTGGTGCGTTGAAGAAAGCCACAGCCACCATCGTTCCCACCATTGCAGGTGCGATGAGGGCTCTGTGGGAAGGCCCAGGGCACTGGGGGAGCGTGAAATGGGCCCCCCTCCCCGCCGGCCTGAGCACTGGGATGGCCTCTCCGGGAAATGGATGGACTGGAAGTGACGGAAGCAAAGGGCAGGATGCTTGTTTCAAGAAGGCTCGTGGCTGCAAAGGCTGAGGTGGCATCATGAGGATCCTGAGAGCAATGGGAAACCAGGACAGGCTGTTAGCTGGAGAGTGGCCTGATCAGACCTGTATTCACAGAGGCTGACCTGCCATTGTGGGGAGTGGGCGAGGGGGACAGGCAGGGAAAGTGGACACCGCAGAGCAGGCTGTTGAGGTGAGGATGAGGAGGGTGACCTGAACCTGGACAGTAAGCAGAGCCTGGGGGCTGTGGGGCCCACACCTCCTCCAGGGTAAGGTGAGGGGGTGTGGCAGCTCCTAACCCCTTTGAGTGACCTGGGCATATAGGGAGGGCTCTTAGGGAGCTGCCGGGTGAAGGGGACGGAGCCCTGATTCTGTGTCACTTGCAAGGGGTGGAGGCACTGCCGGGTGAGGAGCTGGCACTGTTTTCCTTGTGAATCTCCTGCAGGCAGGCCCCGGGGAGCAGAGCGAGGCTGCATGCAGGGGGACAAACCAGCCCCAGTTTGCTTAGGATGCTCCTGGCTTTTGCACTGAGCATCCTGTGGCTGGGCAGCTCCCCTAGACCCATGCAGACTGGGACTGTGGCTTACCGTGGTCCCAGGTGAGGCTGCGGAAGGGTGGGTCTTTTTGCTAACTGTCAGGCTTGCCACCCGAAGGATGGGAAGTTCTGGGGGATAGTGGCTGAGAACCATCCCTGGGGGTGGTCACGAGGCCCCATTGATGCCAATGTCACTTTCTCTGTTGAAATATTGCCTGACCCTTTACCCATCCTTAGACCAAGGCCGGGGCGTCCTTCCCTGGGCCTGAGCCTCAGGGGCCTCCTGCACTTTGGAAAGTCTTCCTTGGCATTTTCTATTCTTTTATTTTTTTCTGAGACAAAGTTTCACTCTTGTCGCCCAGGCTGGAGTGCAGTGGTGCAATCTTGGCTCACTGCATCCTCTGCCTCCCGGGTTCAAGCGATTCTCCTGCCTTAGCCTCCTGAGTTGCTGGGATTACAGGGACCTGACACCATGCCCAGTGATTTGTTTTATGCGACCACTGGAGCAGGCGCCAGAGTTGAGGCAAGTAGGCAAGGTAAAAAAAGCATTATTAGCTAGCCAATGTGAAGGAGGAAGGCGGCGAGGTTCACCCGTCTCCGGCGGAGGCCGAGGAAGTCGCTCCCGCGTTCTCCGGCGAGGTTCCTAGGTCCGCACATGAGGAGGGGCTGAGGAAGTTCGTGCCGCACGGCTGCCGGGAGCGGCTTTTCTGTCTAAGGCTTGGGAGTGGGAGGGCAATAGGCGGGACACGGGCGTGTCGGGGGTGTTCGGTAGGTGCGACCAGGTAAGTTTCGGTTTCCTCGATCGGACGCCATGTTGCGCCTGCGCAGTTGGTCTGTATTTTTCCCGGGTGTGGGCTGCATTTTCCCGCGCGCGGGTAAGTTGGTGATGAAGAACCCGGAAATGCGCCATCTTAGTCGTCTTTGTCCTCTCCCCGCGTCCAGACACCCAGCTGATTTTTGTATTTTTAGTAGAGACGGGGTTTCACCATGTCGTTCAGGCTGGTCTGGAACTCCTGACCTCAGTTGATCCACGCGCCTCGACTTCTGAAAGTGCTAGGATGACAGGCATGCGCCACTCGCCCGGCCTTTCCTTGGCATTTTGTAAGTGCCCGAGCCTGGACATGGGTCCTAGGACCCTCTGGCGAGGGAGCCCCAAGACCAGACTGAGACCTGGGTGGGCCCTTGTCTTAGTGCCCTAGGGCTGCAGTTACAGAGCCACAAACTAAGAAGCTTCTTGTCTTACAGAATTGAAGATGGGAAGTCTGAAATCAAGGTGTCGCCAGGGCTCTGAAGATCCCAGGTAAGCGTCTGCTCTGGCCTCTTCGTCTTCCGGTAGCTTCAGGCGTGCAGTGGCTTGTAGATGGCTGTCTTCGCCCTGTATCTGCTCACATTGTCTTCCTTCTGTGACTGTCTTTGTGCCCAAACTCCTTCTTTTTATAAGGACACTTATATTGCGTTAGCACCTACACCCAAATGACCTCATTTTAACTGGATTATCTCTGCAAAGACCCTGTTTCGAAATCAGATCACATTCTGAGGTTCTAGGGCTTAGGACTTCAACATATCTTTTGTGGGGAGGACACAATTCAACCCAAAATAGTCCTGGTTTGGTCCCTGTTTTTAGGGGCACTGTCTTATCCTCTCTCCCTCCAACCCCTTCCCACCCTCAACTGTCAACCAGATGGGGAGAGCCAGGGTGCGTACCCATGGGGCCGTCCCAGAGCCCTGTGGCTGGACACTGGTTCCAGAAGGGAAGCGGAGAGAGCAGGTGGCTCCTGTTGGCTGGGGTGGTATTTCTGTCACGGGATTGTGCAAGACTAGGCAGCCAGCGTGGTGGGACATGCTGAATTTGGGGTGACTCGAATTTCTGATATAGATGTGTATTTCCATCTTAGATAACATTTTCCCGGGCCCTGAACACCACGGCTTGGCCCTGTTCTGTCAGCCCCTCCCACACTGGGGAATGGCCCTCCCAGGGCCAGCGTCTGCAACCCCAGGGATGTACAGCCTGGGTGACAGGCTGTACCCCATCATTCCCTGTCTTTCCCCTATGTCATGTCTCCACCTCCCAACACTCCCTGAAGGACTGCTGGAGTCGAGTGACCCCCAATGAGAGTATTAATTATGCAGCCACAGTGAGCCTCTCTCTGGGTGATTGGAACAGAGGCACCAAGGTTGCCCTTGTCTCTGAGCAAGAGGAATTACTGATGGTCCTCAGAACACTGCAGCCTGGTCCCTGCTGCCACTCCTGCCCAGACCGGAGACAGCACACCTGAGGACTGGCCCTCCTTATATTGGGAAACTGCTTCTTCCACCTGTGGGAGCCTGAGCAGGGCCAGGGCCGGGGGCCGGGAGCCGGGGGTGGTGGGGGGTGGGACTCGAGAAGGATCCTCAGCCTGTGCAGGTGGGGCTCATTGTCCCTGACGAATGGGAGTGGCCCAGACAGGAGAAGAGGTAAAAAGTGTAAGGGCACAGCTGGGATGGGGAGGCTGGGAGTTGAAGTTGGACCAGAGTGGCATCTCATATCGTCCAAGGTTGCCACAGCCCTCACTTGGGAGGGGGCTATTGGCACCCGACCTGGAATTTGTCCTGCCTAGGACGTGGGTTGAAGGTCAGAGCAGGCACTGAATATGGGGCGAGTCTGTGGCCAGGGTAGGGCTCAGAGAGAGCCCAGGTGGAGGCCAGTATGTACCTGTATAGGACAAGAGTCATAGGAGAAAAAGCTGCCAAGATTGAACAGGACCAGATCCAGGGGACCTGAAGGGCTTCTACTGGCAAGGGGCCATGATCAGATGAATATTCTAGAAAGATGACTCTGTGGTAGGTGTAAGGTTGCATTGAAAGGGGGAAACCAATTTGGAGACTACTGTAATAGTTTCGTCAAGAGAGCAGCATTGGAAGAGAAGAGGCCCATGTAAGATGCTGGTGCAGTGGAAGTCCCCTAACATGGTGGAGGGAGTTTGGGAATGGTGGCCACTTACAGTTGTGCAGGTTGTGCACTGAACAATTCCAGCACTCTCTCCTCCACCCCCTATTCCCACAATTTCATTGTTATCTATCTTAGCTATGTGTAGTTACTACAGGTTCCAAATAGATGGCAAGAAAGTGTTTTGAGGAAGGGAGTACCTTTTTCTAATTTGCAGTCACCGTATTGGCTAGTGTTGAGGCTGTGTTTGAACTAAGTTGATCTGTAAATGTTAGTTTCTGAGGGCAGGGCCTGAGGATGTCCAGATCTGACACTGGACAGTATCAGCTGGCCAGAGCCCAAACTAGGAGCAATGGCCAGTCCAGCTGATGCCTGGAACCCTGGGCTTTTCTCTGTACCCAGCAGAATCTCATCCATGAAGGGCATGGCATTGAGGAGGGATGGCCAGGGCTGGGATTGGGTGGTTAAGATAGGATGAGGGGTGGTGGTCTCTGGGTTGGTCACCCTGCTGGCTGGCCTCCAGCATGGCTATTAGGCTCTTGAAGGACCCCTTTCCCAGGAAGCTCTGGGGGGATTTCCATCTGCTGTGCCCCAGATCTGTGTCTGTCTTCTTGGATTCTGTCCTAAGGGTAGGGTGAGTCTTAATTTCCAGCTGGAGTGCAGGTGTCGTGCTCCTCCTTCTTGGGACCCAGCTCAAGACTCCCATGTAGCGTCTTCCTCTTGGATAATTAATACGTTAGCAAGCAAAGAGTTTGGTCAAGCTGCCGTGCTGTGCTGGTTGTCTCCCGATGGTCTCTTCAATCCACTCTCCACCCTCCTTCCTGCATCCTGCTCTGGAAGATGATCCTGTGGGTGATACACCGATGGCTCCCTCTGGCTTCTAGTGGGTTCTTCCCATGGAAGCCCCCGTAGGAGATTTGGGGCTGGAGGAGAGTGGGGTCAGGGCTTTTGTTCCCTCAGCTTTCTTCCTTGGGTCAGTGGGGGTCTTCTGTCCTGACTATTTAATACACTGATCTTCTGTTAGGCAGCCCTCTGCAGCCACTCACTGCCTAGTTCGTTTCTTCCCTCCTTTCCTTTCCTTCCCTTCCTTTCCTTCCTTTCTTTCCTTTCCTTCCTTTCTTTTCCTTCCTTTTCTTTTTTCTTTTCTTTTCTTTTTTCTTTGTTTCAATGGAGTTTCGCTCTTGTTGCCCAGTCTGGAGTGCAGTGACATGATCTCGGCTCACTGCAACCTCTGTCTCCTCAGTTCAAGGGATTCTCCTGTCTCAACTTCCCAAGTAGCTGGGATTACACACAGGTGCCACCACACCCGGCTCATTTTGTGTCTTTAGTAGAGATGGGGTTTTGCCATGTTACTCAGGCTGGTCTTGATCTCCTGACCTCAGGTGATTTGCCTGCCTCGGCCTCCCAAAGTGCTAGGATTACAGGCATGAGCCATTGCACCCAGCCCGTGCTGATTTCTTATTGCTGCTATAACAAGTCTACATATCCACATTTATTATCTTCTAGTTCCAGAGTTCAGAAATTTGAAATGGGTCACTTGGGACTGGAATCAGTGATTGGTTGACTTTAGTCCTTTTGGCAGGACTGCATTCCTTCTGGAGGCTCTAGTGGGGAATTTGTTCCTTGCCTTTCCCAGCTTCTAGAGGCTCCTGCATGTCTTGGCTCGTGGCCACATCCCTCCAGCCTCGGTTTCTGTTGTCACATGTCCTTCTCTGACTCTTCTGCCTCCTCTTTTTCTTTTTTTGAGATGGAGTTTTGCTCTTGTTACCCAGGCTGGAGTGCAGTGGCGCAGTGTCAGCTCACTGCCACCTCTGCCTCCTGGGTTCAAGCGATTCTCCTGCCTCAGCCTCCCAAGTAGCTGGGATTACAGGCACCCACCACTACATCCAACTTATTTTTGTACTTTTAGTAGAGACCAGGTTTCACCGTGCTGGCCATGCTGGTCTCGAACTCCTGACCTCAGGTGATCCACCTGCCTTGGCCTCCCAAAGTGCTGGGATTACAGGTATGAGCCATCGTGCCTAGCCCCTCAGTGGTCCTCTTGCATGGGACATTGAGGCCATTGCTATCATTGGTTTGGTTGTCAAATTAAAGCCGACTGTGGCTGTTACTCATTGGTGATAATGGCTACTCAGGGTTTCCCTCAGAGATGGTCTCGGAGGTATCTGTCTTGTTATCTCTAAGGCCACATCAGAGGTCGAAATAGAATGAATGCTAACAGAAAGGGCTTTGGAATCGGGTGGGCTTGGATTCCTAACCCAGTTTGACTACTCACCAGCTGTGTGCTTTTGTGCAAGTTACTTAACCTCTCTGAGCAATTGTTTCCTCATTTGGATAATAGAGATCATAACTGTTGCTACTTCAAGGGGTTGTCAGAGGCTTCAATGAGTCAATGCACATAAGGTCCCTTGAAGGGCTGACCATGACAATACACTCCAGCGGCTTCTATATATATATATATATTTTTTTTTTTTTTCTTTTTTTTTTTTTTTTTGAGACGGAGTCTTGCTCTGTCGCCCGGCTGGAGTGCAGTGGTGCGATCTCGGCTCACTGCAACCTCTGCCTCCTGGGTTCAAGTGATTCCCCTGCCTCAGCCTCCTGAGTAGCTGGGACTACAGGAGCATGCCACCATGCCTAGGTAATTTTTTTTGTATTTTAGTAGAGACGGGGGTTTCACCATGTTTGCCAGGATGGTCTCGATCTCCTGACCTTGTGATCCCCGCGCCTTGGCCTCCCAAAGTTCTGGGATTACAGGCGTGAGCCACCGTGCCCGGCCCCTGTTCTTAGAATCATTATACATGCTTCCACCCTGGGGTCACTTCTGCACACCCCTTGGCTGCACCCCGGCATTCCTGGCCTTCCATTACCTTCTGGGTGTCCTGTGTTCAGGTGCCCTCTGTATTCTGGCAGAACCTCCACTTCCTGGCTATAGATGAGAGTGAATTTTCACAGCCTTCTCGTAGCCCTGGCAGCTTCTGCCAGTGTGGGAGTGAGGGATGCGTAGCCTCAGGGAGCCTGCTGCATACTCTGTGTCAGTGTGAACACCATGACCTTTCACAGACGTCCTTTTTTTTGTGATAAATATTGCAAACAGCCAACACTGAGTCTTCAGTTCTTTCTCAGCTCCTTTTCAGGACCCCTTTGGGGAATTCTAAGCAAGGAAAGTGATACTGATCTCAAAACTTTGTACTCATCCTGCTGACAGTTTTGCATTTGTCTCTTAGAAATGCCTTTTCTTGTTCTTGGATGTTGCATCTTTGGCCGGACCCTCAGGGCTGCCCAGTCCGTTCTTGGGGCCAGCATCAGAAGCCCCCATCTCCGGGACTTGCAAACGGCCCCAAGTTCAGATCTGAGGGAAGAACATGAAAGATGTCCTTTGGCCCATCGGGAGCAGAGGCTTGGCAGCGGGATGGCAGCAGCAAAGAGGCTTCCTCTGATTCAATGAAGCCATCAGCTGTCTCTCCAAATGTTTCTTCTCCTCTAAGCCTTGTTTTGGTTAATTTAAGAACAGCTGCCCTCAATGGGAACCAATTTTTGACAGTGTGTGGAAGCAGCTTCCCAGGAAAGCTGCCGGAATGGGAATGGAGGATTAGCTAGGGATTTAGAGGTGGGGACCTCTTGGGGTGTGCCACTTAATTGCTTTACTTCCTTAGTGAGGAGCCCCCATTATGGAGGATGAGTAAATAAGCTTGGTTATTGCCAGGGAGCGTTCAAAGCAGCTCGAGAACCTGGAACTATGCTGGAAGGAAACTTGCGATGGACTAGATAAGTGGTCAGCAAAGCCATTTTCTTTGATCCCTGGACAGGGCTGGCCTGTGTTTCCCAGCTCCCTTGAAGTTAGGTGGGCCCCTGAGCCTGAGCACCAGCAGGGAGAGTGGGTGTGGAAGCGACGCATGCCGCTTAAGGCTTGGCCCCAGCAGCCCTTCGCTCAGTTCCTTCCTACCTGGTGACTGATGATGCCAAAGTATCAGTGAGGCCCTTTATGTGAGACGGTGGAACCCTAGCATGGAGAAAGCCTGGACACCCGAGGGTCTACTATTTTTTTTTTTTTTTTGAGATAGGATCTTGCTCTGTTGCCCAGGCTGGAGTGCAATGGCATGATCTTGGCTCACTGCAATCTCCACCTCCCGGGTTCCTTTGATTCTCCTGCCTCAACCTCCCGAGTAGCTAGGATTACAGATGAATGCCACCAAGCCCGGCTATTTTTATTTTTGTTATTGTATTTTTAGTAGAGATGACGTTTCACCATGTTGGCCAGGCTGGTCTGGAACTCCTGACCTCAGGTGATCTGCCCACCTCAGCCTCCCAATGTGCTGGGATTACAGGCGTGAGCCACCATGCCTGGCTGTTATTTATTTATTTATTTTTTGTATTTTTGGTAGAGATGTATTTTCACCATGTTGGCCAGGCTGGTCTCAAACTCCTGACCTCGGGTGATCTGCCAGCCTTGGCCTCCCAAAGTGCCGAGATTACCGAGGGTCTACTCTTAAAACTGTTACACGAATCAGAGAAAAGCCTGTACTATTTCCAGTCAATACAGTCTTTTGAGATCTTTCATGTGGTTGGTTACAGTAGTTAGTGTGCTGTGATGAATACTGGCACTCGAGGTCACGAGGGCACGGAGTCCTGCTCTTTTATTTGGGATGTGGTAGGATAGACTGGGAGACGTTCCTCCTATAAGGGCATAGATTCCAATGGCAGGGCGGGATTATTTGGGCTGGCAGTACACTCCTATGTACAGTGGGTACACACAGAGTGCAAGGGGCTCCACTGGAGTCCAGTATGCCAAAGCTGGGATCGCAATTTGCATTTAGCACTTTGAGTCCTCTTTGTAGAAAGATGTGCTTGTTCCTGGGTAATTCAGGGTAAAACCAGCTGCAGCTCTTGTTGGTGGAGGGACGAAGTCAGCAACCAGAGCCTCCCCATCGTACTGCAGTCTGTCAGACTGGAGCCCACTTCTCTATTCTTTGGAACAGTAGAAATGGCCTGTCTCCCTCTCTGACCTGACACCAGAGGCCTTTTCCCTCCCAACTATTAGGAGGGAGCACGTTGGATAAAGCCTGAACTCCGGTGTTCCTTGGGTGTGGGGTCTTAGGGTGCCCGCCTTGATCCTTTCCTCCAAACACCTGCTTTCCCACCACTTCCCAGGGGCTGTGATCTGACTGAGGATTCCCCTGGTGAGTTCAGGCCCCCATCCTTTTAGTAAGAAAAACACCCATAGAACCAAATGGGCAGGCTGCCCGCCTAGGGTCCTGAGGGAGAAGAGTCTCAGACCCTGTGGGAGATGGGCCTTTCCCAAGGTCACACAGCAGGTCTGTGGCAGAGCAGACGCAGGTCCAATTACCCTTGGCCCCTTCTTTATGAGTGATCACTCCCCACATGTGTGGGTCATTCACGGGATGGACATAGGACAGATAGGGCCCAGAGGTCCCTGATGGGATCTCACAGAGCTGCCTGCTCCGTGATTGGCTGGTTCTCCTCACCAGCATGTGGTGGTTTCTCAACATCTCCCTCAAGGGAACCAGAGTGGAATTTTAGGTTTTATCAGCCCAGCTACAGGGCGTGATGATTTTATTTATTTATTTGTTTAGAGATAGAGTCTTGCTCTGTTACCCAGGCTGGAGTGCTGTGGTACGATCTTGGCTTACTGCAACCTCCGCCTCCTAGGTTCAAATAATTCTCCTGCCTCAGCCTCCTGAGTAGCTGGGTTTACGGCACCCACCACCACGCCCAGCTAATTTTTGTATTTTTAGTAGAGACGGGGTTTCACCGCGTTGGCCAGGCTGTTCTTGAACTCCTGATCTAAGGTGATCCTCCCATCTAAGCCTCCCAAAGTGCTGGGATTACGGGCGTGAGCCGCCGTGCCTGGCCAGGAGTGATGAACTCTTGGATGAATTCATTTGTCCCTTCATTCATGTTGGGCGGTGCTAAAAGCCTGCTGCGTTCCAGGATCCTAGGCCCTGGGTTTATGGAGGTCGGGGAGAGACAGATTATGTCTTGATCTCACTGGAGTTCAGAATCCAGTGGGGATCTTGGTCAGGCTGAAGACCTAGCGTGGTCTTACCTGGAGGAGAAGGTGGCCTCATGCCAAGTCAAATGTGGAAAAGTGAGGAAGAATGAGAGCTACAAGGCCATGTTGGCATGGGAGGGATCTGGAGCTTAGCTTCAGACCAAAGACAATGCAAACATTGGTAAGTGAGGGAGGAGTGGTGAGCAGTGGAGGCCGTGGGTTAGGGGAGCTCACCAATGAAGGGGAGTGGAGAACTGGCTCGTGGATGCTCCACCATGGAAGGGGAAGTCCATACCTGCTTGTGGGCAGAAGGAAGGAGGCCGGGAAGTGCGTGTGTGTGAGAGACGGAAAATTGACAACTAGGCAATGACAGATCATCAGAGGGTGACTTGTTTGAAAGAAGGGACCTACCAGAAGCAAGTACCAGCTGCCCTCCCCACCCTATGAGATAGAGAATTATTATTATCCCCAGTTTCCAGATGAGGAAATCAAGGCTCTTATCAGGACAGTGAAGTCAATGCCTATGATAAATGTAGCACATAGTGCAAAAAGTGCTGAACTCTTCAACCAATCGGGTTTGCCTTCTTACTAGGGTATCACCAGTAACCCTGCTAATACCAGGTGTTATTCCCCCATCATACTGATGTGGAAACCGAGGCTCAGAGAGGCAAAGTAAGAATGTTGATTCGTGTCTGATGTTCTGCACCTGATTATGGGGAGACGCGGTGTTGAAAGGAACGAAGAAGGCTTTGGGGGTGTTTATTGTGGCACTGTTTACAATAGCAAAGACTTAGAACCAACCCAAATGCCCATCAACGACAGACTGGATAAAGAAAATGTAGCATATATACACCATGGAATACTATGCAGCCACAAAAAAGGATGAGTTAATGTCCTTTGCAGGGATGTGGATGAAGTTGGAAACCATCATTCTCAGCAAACTAACCCAAGAACAGAAAACCAAACACCGCATGTTCTCACTCATAGGTGGGAATTGAACAATGAGAACACATGGACACAGGAAGGGGAACACTGGGGCCTCTTGGGGGGTCAGGTGACTGGGGGAGGGATAGCATTAGCAGAAATACCTAATGTAGATGATGGGTTGATGGGTGCAGCAAACCACCATGGCACGTGTATACCTATGTAACAAACCTGCACGTTCTGCACATGTATCCCAGAACTTAAAGTATAATAAATAAATAAAAAAAATTCTTCTCTTGTGCATTTACTCTCTTTTTGTGTTCACCTTATACCATCTTGTTTTTCTTTTTTCATGGTGAATCCCTTTGTTAGGCTTTCAGATGAGACGCTAGATGGATAGAGTCATGTGTGTCAGTCAGTAGCATCAGTAGAACTTGCCACCAGAAATCCTCTTTCCCATCTCCATATCTGGTTCAGCTACTTCTTTGAGGGAGGCGTGGTCCAGACCCCATTATTGAGGAACTGGAATTCTCCATGTTAGGCAAGAATCACGGCCTCCCAAAGATGCCCATGTCCTAATCCCCAGAACCTGCAAGTAGGGCAGGTTACATGGCAAAGGAGAATTAAGGTAGCAGTTGGAATTAAGTTTTCTAATCAGCTGACCTTAAGGTAGGAATATATGTTGGGTGGATCCAACATAATCCTGAGGGTCCTTAAAAGGGGAAGAGGTTAAGGGAGAACCAGAGAGATGGCATCAGGGAAAGGACTCCCCCAAGAAATGTGGTCAGGCTGGAAAAAACAAGGACAAAGATTCAGTCCTAGAGCTTCCAGAAAGGAATACAGCCCTGCCAACATCTTGATTTTAGCCCAGTGAGACCCTTTTGGGATTCTGAGCTCCAGAACTATAAGATAATACATTTGTGTTGTTTTAAGCCAGTAAGTTTGTGGACATTTGTTAGAATAGCCATTGAAAACGAATTCAGTATGGTGGTGTATATGAAGGTGATGGTCTCAGGGGAAAAGAACAGCCCTCAGATGGAGAGAAACATCTCTGACAGATTCGTTTCCGTTTCAGTTGCAGCTTTTAGAGGGCAGCAACACCCAGGGGAAAACCAAGGCCGAGGATTTGGCCTGAGCTTCATCCCCCAGTGAATCTCTTATCTGGGTTCACTTCCTTCATAGGCCATGTAAACAGATGCTTCAGTTAACATGACATCTCTGCCTTTCTCTCTCATCCTGCTTATATCTGTATCTTCATCCTTGTCCTTCCATTTTTCAATGGTCTCCTACAAAATGTTTTACTCCTTAACATATGAGATTCTTGACTTTCAAACTACTCAAGACTGATACTTTCCATATCAGTCCATGTATTCCTACTCACATTGCCAAGAATCAGATCAGCAAAGCCATTTAAATCCCACATAGAGGACCCCATACTTCCAGAATGAGAATATCCAGGTACCCTTGTGATAGGTAAGCCATGGGCTGTCTGCTGATGACATCGTTGCCTTCCAGGTGCAATTCCAAGCAGTCCCTCAACATGGTGAAAAATTAGTTCCCAGTTATCTTTGGACTACCCAGGACATCTAAATTAAAGTAACATTACTTCAGGCCAGGAGTTCAAGACCAGCCTGGGCAACATAGTGAGATCCTATCTCTACAAATACATTAAAAAAAAAAAAAAAAAAAGAGCCAGGCATCGTAGCACACGCTTATTGTCTTAGCTACTCAAGAGGCTGAAGCCAGAGGATTGCTTGAACCCGGGAATTTTAGACTGCAGTGAGCCATGATAGCCACTGCACTCCAGCCTAGGTGACAGAGTGAGATCCTGTCTCTAGAAAGAAAGAAAGATCCTCTCTCTAAAAAGAGGGAGAAAGAGACAGAGAAAGAGAGAGAGAGAAACAGCTATTTAGCATTTCTTAGTAAATTCCACTGCATTCTGGGCACAAGAGTTCCAGTTGGTAGCAAGGAAGAAGGACTCTATGCCTGGATCCCTAACTTCCCATTTTGTAAGGCTTCATCCTGTAGCCGCCAAAGCCAAGTAAGAATCCATAGCAGTCATCAAATTCATCAATAAGCATTTCTTTCCATTAAAACTAAGATTGCTCTGTAAGTAAATCTCAAACAGGGGAATGCATCTAATTAGAATTAAAATAATATTGCCCAACCTGCTTTCTCCCATTGCACTGTATATTCTGAACAATTTTATTCTTTTTCAAATTGCCAATTTAAAAAATGCATCCATTCGAAAGGTACACAAAGATTAGCTCTCAATTTTCAATGTTGGCTTCAATCTTACTTTAATGGAGCATCTTTCTCCAGTGGGGTTTTATTCTGCAGCCTGCAGCAGCTGCGTTAAAATTCACTTGGGGAAGGAACACCCATCCTGGTTTTGAATAAAGGAAAAGCAGAATTGCTAAATAAAACATGAGCATCTATTTAAAGAAATACGTGAAGCTGGAAAACAGAGTGGAAGAAGAAAGTCAGTTATCTCCTGTTCATTATCCCTGCAAAGCTCAATGGGTCACAGGTCTGTGTTTCATTAAAAAAAAATCCATCTACCAAATGGTTTAAGTTAATAAAATCTGAAACCTCACATCATCACTTCATCTTAGTGAGTGGCCAGTTCATAATAACATTTTGTTTCAGACAGTTCTGGAGTTTATTTTTCTCTTGTAGAACTGTTTGTAGCCTTGAAAAAGTACAGAATCACAGGAAAAAAGTTGTACTTCTTTCGGGAATGAACTTCTGGCAATCAGCATGTAATGGAAGAAAGGGTGTGTTTAAAACCAAAGTATCCCTTTGATATGACTTGGATCTGTGTCCCCACCCAAATCTCATGTTCAATTGTAATTCCCAGTGTTGCAGGTGGGGCCTCATGGGAGGTGATTGGATCATGGGGCTGGATCCTCCATGAATAGTTTAGCACTGTCCCTTTGATGGTGTTCTCCTAATAGAGTTCTCACGAGATCTGATTGTTTAGATGTGTGTAGCACCTTCCCCACTCTCTCTCCTCCTCCTGCTCCAGCCATTTGAGACTTGCCTGCTTCCCTTTTGCCTTCCACCATGCCTGTAAGTTTCCTGAGGCCTCCCCAGCCATGCTTCCTGTACAGTCTGCAGAAACATGAGCCAATTAAACCTCTTTTCTTTATAAATTACCCAGTCTCAGATATTTCTTTATAGCAATGCAAGAATGGACTAATAACACCCTTTAATATATATCCAAACATGAATTCCAACTTAATTATTCAACTGTGTGTCCAGTAGTGGTATTAGGCCGCTGAACAAACACGGTATCCTGACACAGGTTTACTTAAATAGTAATGCTAGAAGTTGCAATCGCTGAGTAATTACAGCACACACACAATCACATTGCCAGAAATGTGCCATTTACCCAGCTAGAGCTCTCCCGGCTTTCCTCCCAGGGATCTGGCCACCTGCAGGTCTGGACAGAGCTGTTGAGGGTGCTCAGCGCACACGGAAGGGGAATTGCAGTGCTTTCTTTTAGGGCACTTTTCAGCCTGCTCTGAACCAGGTGTATCTTTTACTATCCAGTCTTGAGTGACAGATTTCCAACACGATCTGTTTCTTTTCTAGTATAAAGACCAGGCATTGGCACTCTTAGATCTTACCTCCCAGCTCTTCCTTTATTTTCCAACTTCATTTTTCCATCTTCCCAGCACAGTGACATCACAATTTTGGTTAAGTCACAGTCTTGTGTTTCTATTATTATGACTCTATAACTGTTGTTCACTGTCAAGCCAGCGATACGCTATGATGAGGCTTCTTTTCTCGTAGTTGTTTGGGTTTTCATTTTCTTCCTATTTTGTTCAATCTCATCCTGTCTCTGTGGCTTTGAATACCAAGAACGTACTGATCACTTCCATATTCCCTTCTCTGCCCACACCTCTACCTTGTGCTCCAGACCTCTGTACGCAGTGACCTCAAATTCTTCATTTGGGTGTTGTGTTAGTCAGGGTTCTCCAGAGGGACAGAACCAGTAGGATCTATCTATATATGCAAGGGAGTTTATTAAGAAGAATTGGCTCACATGGTTACAAGGCAAAGTCCCACAGTAGGCCGTCTGCAAGTTGGGGAAGAGAGAAGGTGGTAGTGACTCAGTCCAAGTCCAAAAGCCTCAAAACCAGGGAAGCTGACAGTGCAGCCTTCAGTCTGTGGCCAAAGGACCAAGAGCTCCTGGCAAGCCACTGGTGCAAGTCCCAGAGTCCAAAGGCTGAAGAAACTGGGGTCTGATGTCCAAGGGCAGGAGGAGCAGGAGAAAGCATCAAGCACAGGAGAAAGATGAAAGCCAGGAGACTCAGCAAGCAAGGCTATCCCATCTTATTCCACCTGCTTTGTGCTAGCTGCATTGGCAGCTGATTGGATGGTGCCCACCCACACTGAGGGTGGGTCTTCCTCTCCCAGTTCACTGACTCAAATGTCAGTCTTCTCTGGTAACACCCTCAAAGACACACCCAGAAACAATACTTTACCAGCCATCTAGGCATCCTTCAATCCGGTCAAATTGACACCTAATATCAACCATCACAGGTGTCTGATAAGCTTTGTTAATATGCCTAAAGCACAACCTCTATGCTCTCCACCACCCCACAATATTCACCTGCATCTTTCTCTAGCTTAGCTACCAGTCACTCCAGCCTGCAACTGTTCAGACGAGGAGCTTTGAAGTTCCTCTGATGCTCTGCTTGCTCTTACACTCCACATCCAATCTTGGCAAATTCTCATTACCTCTACCTGCAAAACACAGCCACAATCTGTCTCTTACCTTCTCTGACTGCTAGTGCCTTAGCCCATGCCACCATTGACTCCCATCCAGATGTTTACAATCTGCCTCATAATTGGTCTCTCTCTACTTCCACCATTGTTCCCTGACAGTCTATTTCAGCACAAAAGCTGGAGTGACTGTTTTAAAAGGTAAGTTAGATCATGTCACGCTTCTATTCTATTGCAATGCAAATCTCCTTCTCTGGTTCAATCCACTGCAGCCACACAAGCCTCCTTGGTGTTTCCTGACCTGCCAGGTATGCTCCCTTTGCAGAAACTTTGCAGTTGCTATGCATTTGCTTCCCCAGGTATCTGCATGGTTTTCTCCTTCCCCTCTTTCAGGACTTTTGCCGTGGTACCTTCCCTGACTATCTAAAACTGAACCTCAAACCTCATGCTGGCATCCCCATTCCCATTTTACTTTTCTCTGTAGCACAGTGATCATCTAATATGCTATAGATTTCACTTATTTCCATTATTGTCTGATTTCCTTCACTAGAACATATGCTGCATGAGGGCAGGGATTTTTATCTGCTTTATTTACTGCTGTGTTCCCAGTGCTTAGAATGATGCCAGGCATCTAGAAGGTGCTCAATAAATCATTGTCCAACAATGCATTTGCTGAGTTTTCTAGGCATCAGTCAGTGACGTTTTCTAGATATTCCTTTGATACTGTAAAATTCTTCTCAATATTATTTTCTATATGGTCAATAATTAGTTAATGTCTCTGTTTTTAATGTTTTTCCTTCTGATTCTGGTCCTTTTACATTCTACTGTTCTAGTCTGGACTACTTGGTCTTCAGGCTTCCTGCCTAGTTGCAATTCTGGGACATCTTTTTGCCTCCTGTGTGTTATATTCCTTATTTCGTGGAACTTAAGTCTTCCTCTTTCATGATCTACTCCTTTGTTTGGTGTAGTACATCCTCCAGTAGTTTTCTGAGAAAAGGTGCATGGTAGGTATTCTTATTTTTTGAGATCTTACATGTCTGAAAATGTCTTTATTTTGCTTTCACACTTGACTGATATTTGGCTGGTTATAGAATTCTAGATTAGAGATGACTTTCAGAATTTTGAAGTGGCTCTTTATGGTCACTTCATTTGTTCACATAATATATTCATTCCCTAGGGCTGCTGTAATGAAGTATCACAAGCTGGTTGGTTTATGCAACATAAATTTGGCTGGGTGTGGTGGCTCATGCCTGTAATCCTAGCACTTTGGGAGGTTGAGGTGGGAAGATTGCTTGAACCCAGGAGTTTGAGACCAGTCTGGGAAACATAGGGAGACCCTGTCTCTACAAAAAATACAAAAATTAGCCGGGCACGGTGGTGTGTGCCTGTAGTCTCAGCTACTTGGGAGGCTGAGTTGGGAGAATTGCTTGAGCCCAGGAGGTTGAGGTGATTGCTCCACTGCACTCCAGCCTGAGACAGAAGGAGACCCTGTCTCAAAAAAATCCAAGTGTTTTCCCTCCACTAAAACAAACAAATAAACAAAACAAAAAAAACCTAGAAATGTATTGTCTCACAGTTCTAGAGGCTATGATTCCAAGATCAAGGTGTCAGCAGGGTCAGTCCCTTTTAAGGACTGTAAGGTAGAATCTGTTCCACGCCTTTCTCCTAGCTGCTAGAGGTTTGCTGCTCTCTTTGATTTTCCCTGGCTTCTGCTGAATCACCCCAATCTCTGCCTTCGTCTTCACATAGCATCCCCCTGTGTGCATGCCTGTGTCTAGATTTCTCTTCTATATAAGGACACCAATTGTATTGGATTAGGGGCCCAGCCTGCTCCAATGTGACCTCATCTTAACCAGTTACATCTGCAAAGACTGTTTCCAAATAAGGCCTCCTTCTGAGGTTTTGGGGTTAAAACTTCAACATATGAATTTGAGGAGAGCACAATTCAATACATAACATATACAAAAGTCATTAGTATTCTTGACCCTTTGTATGTGACTGTTTTCCTCCTCTTAGGAGCTTTTGCAATCTTTATTCTTGATATTCTGAAATTTCATGGTGATATGGTTTGACTGTGTCCCCACCCAAATCTCATCTTGTGTCGTAGTTCTGATAATTCCCACACGTCATGAGAGGGACTAGGTGGGAGGTAATTTAATCATGGGGGCGGTGACCCTCATGCTGTTCTCATGATAGTGAGTGAGTTCTCATGAGATCTGATGATTTTACAAGGGGCTTTCCCCCCTTTTGCTCAGCACTTATCCTTGCTGTCGTCATACGAAGAAGGACATGTTTGCTTCCCCTTCCACTGTAACTGTAAGTTTCCTGAGACCTCCCCAACCCCGCAGAACTGTGGGTCCATTAAACCTCTTTTTCTTTATAAATTACACAGTCCCAGGTATGTCTCTTGAGAATGAGCTAATACACATGGTAACATGCTTTGGTGGGCCTTTTAGTTTCCTTGCTGTGGGCCCTCAGTAAACCCACTCAATCTGGAAATACTTGTCATTTGATTTGGATAAAATTTCATTTAGAATTTCTTTGATCATTTTTCTTATGTTTTTTTTTCTGTTCCCTCTGAGACTCCTATCAGCTAAATATTGGCTCTCATAGATTGATATTCTCAATTTTATATTCTTTATTTCCTATTGACCATCTTTTTTCCTGTCCTGTTTTTGGGATATTTGTTCAACTTCATTTTCAAACCTTTCTACTGATTTTCATATTACTGATACCGTATACTTAATTTCTTTTTATTTTTTTGAGACAGAGTTTCCTTCTGTTGCCCAGGCTGGAATGCAGTTGCATGATCTCAGCTTACTGCAACCTCTGCCTCCTGGGTTCAAGCAATTCTCCTGCCTCAGCCTCCTGAGGAGCTGGGATTACAGGCATGCACCACCATGCCCGGCTAATGTTTGTATTTTTAGTAGAGACAGGATTTCACCATGTTGGCCAGGCTGGTCTTGAACTCCTGACCTCAGGTGATTTGCCTCCCTCGGCCTCTCAAATTGCTGGGGTTATATGTGTGAGCCACCGCACCTGGCCTCTGTATTTTTAATTTCTAAGAGCTCTTATTTTCTGATTGCCTCTGTCTTATGAGATCTTGTTCTTGTTTCATGGGAACAATATCTCTTTTTTAATCTCCCTGAGGATATTCATTATAAGGTCTTTGAAGTTTTCCTTTTGCTTCCTGTATTGGCTCTATTTCAGCAGAGGTATTTTTTCTATCTATGTCTGTTTTGGTCTCTTATATTGAAAAATTTCCCCAAATGTCTAGAGATTCTCACCAACCCATGCGTATTTAAGAGCGAGACACTAAAAGGTTGGTTGGACTCTCTGCAGGTGGACTAGGCTTGTTGATGGGTGAGGGGCTTTACTGTAGAATAAAGGATCAGAGGCCCAGCCATTTGGGGGACTCTCAACTTCAGCATCTGGTAGGGGTTTTCTCATGGGTCTTTTATTTCACCAGAAACAAATAATCCAGTGTCCTGTTTGGAGATATGTGTTTGACTGGCAAACAAGCAAGCCGATGGAGCTGGAGAACGTAGCCTTTAGGATGCATCCTTTCTCACACTGGCCCTCTGATGTGCCCGTATCCCTGAGTCAGGAGCTCTCCTGGTCCAATTCCCTAATCAATTGCTTCTACCTTGCAGGGAGGGCAAGTGAGGCCCCTGACTGCTGGGGATGAAGGACAAGACCTGGGAGACACCAATTCCTTTTTTCAGCCTTGGTCTGAGCCACCACCCTCAACATTACCAGATGTCCCTAATTCCTGAAGCTTCCTGGGGCACGGCGGGATTAACATTTGCTTGTCATTGATCTTCCCTCTAAAGCAACTGAGGCTTCTGTAGAAATGAACTCTCTCATTTCCTGGGCCAGTTGTCACTGTCCCGCCTGTCTCACATTCGCCATATTCTCTCAGCTGCTCCTTTCTCCTTCCTCCTTGTCTGCCCAGTCATGTTAACGGGGTTTTGGGGAGGAGCAGAGATTGTTGCACCTGGTCACTCTGGCTGTGCACACTCCTCTCTCGGGCTGGATGCATCCATGGGCCTCTCCATTCTTGTCCACTTCTCTCCGCCCCTTGCGAGGTTGACTCTGTGAGCCTAATCTAGACGATCCTATGCTTTCTGGCTTCCAGTTGGGTTTGGCCAGAGGCAGGCCTTGGCAGGCGATCAAACGGTGGGGAAAAGAGCGTGGTCAGTGTTTGCCTCCCCAGGTTCTCCCCTGCTGGCCACCTTGGGCAGGTTGTATGTCTTGGTCTCAGCAGCCCTCTCTCCCTGCAGTTCCCTTCAGAGGCTCTCTCCTTTTGATGTAGGGATAGCAGGGGCACCTTACTGTTACAAACCCCAGGGGACTGCACTATCCCTTCTTGATTTCTTTTGACTCTTTCCTCTTCGGTGTAAACAGTGCTCTCACCAGGGGCTCCCGCATTATCCCATTGGCTTGTGCTGTCCGTTTCCAGTGCCACCCTCCTGATCAGTTTCATCCATCTAGCACATAAGCATCCCCATCCCAGCCCCAGTGCTACTCTTCTTAGGAAGTTCCCCTGAACCCCCAAGACACGATCGTTTGCTTTGCTTTACTTAACCCTAGAGCCCTCTTTTTGTCCTTTAGGGCGCTTTTTGCTAGGTTTAATAGATGACTGTCTTCTCCACCAGATGATAAATTCCAGCCTGCAGGGACCATGTTTTGTTCATCCTCAGATCCGCAGCCCCTAGCAGAGTGTCTGTGGGGACTTAGTCAATATTGCCTTGGTGAGGGAGCGAGTGACTGAGAAGGCCCCTCCTACAAGAAGCCTTCCAGGATCTCCAAGAGGAGAGCCATGTTTCTCATCTCTCAACATCACCAGCGATGCCCCCGCTCTGCTCTTGTAGCGTTTGCCACTGTTGACCTTGCTCTGTGATTGCTGACCGCCACCCCTGTCCATTCTCGTTACGCGGATCTCCCTCTGGACAATCCAGATCTCATCCAGTTTGAATCTCCAGTCCTTTGCTTTTCCAAAGGTCTGCTTCTCCCCGAACCTGCAGAGATTGCTTGAGCCAGGCTGATCAAATGCCGGGCAGCTGTGAGAGGAGGGAACTCATGGCTCAGGGGAGAAGGAAGCTCGAGCTGGCAAAGCTGGAGCCTTGGAAACAAGAAAAACCTCAAGAAGGCAACGGTAACAATGTCATCCTGCAGATGCCACAGGCAGAGAGGCGAGCTGAGCCTGCAGCCCTAAGACCGGAGTTTCCTTTTGGGGAGGCTCAGAGAGAACAGCTTGGCAATGCCACTGGAGGTCCCTGAGACATCACCTTCTCACCACTGCCTGCCCCTGCCAGGCAGCTGTCTCCAAATCCAGCGGATTCCTTCCTCCAGGGGCAAAATGGTAGCAAAAGCGTGGGCTCTGAGGTCGAATGGGTCTGAGTTTCTGTCTTGGTTCTGCCACCGCAGGTTGCGTGACCTTGGCCTTAATCTCCCCAAGCTGCAGCCCCCTCATCTGCGAAATCGGAATTATAATAATGCTTGCTGCAGGCTGTTGAGAGGGTTAGGGGAGGTCACACATAAAGACTGACTAGCGCTGCGTGTGTGACACATAGGAATTATCTGCTGAAAGTAAGTTACCGGTGCTGTCTCCCTGTGGTCAAGGGTAGAACACTGAGAACCATGCCTCCGTAAACCATAGATTTGATTAAAATTAATGCTATTATCAACCTTTGCCTTTTGGTTCTTATTTTAGCAGCCTGAACCCACGCCTTCATGGTTTTCTCCCCTGATTGCTAACACTGACCCATTACTGAACCTTCATGTCCAGCCGGTTGGAATGAGTTCCCCATCGCTGGAGGTATTCAAGGAGCAACCTGATGCTTTCTTGTGCTTCATGCTTTGGGTGGGAGGAGTGAGGGCCCAGGTGGTCGTCCCGGATGGCCTCCAGTTAGAAACTGAGGAGAGGTTTGGATCCTGTTAAACCGCGAGCCGGGGGACTCCATGTGTCAGCGTGCTGCCTGGCAATTAAAATTGGGAGCGTTTAATCTGAAGAGAGTTCCAGCTTCGTTGTTTGCCCTTTTAATCTTGTCTGTTGCCATGGGAACAGCAAGTGATTGCAATCACCACTGTTTGTATTGTGAGCTTGTTCCCATCAATGCAGCTTTTGAAAAGTAAGAAATAAAAATCTTGACTTTGGCGTGCCACTCATTACTCTTCAGAACAAACCCCTGAGAAGTTCCGTCCAACGCGTCCTTCCCAGCACGCGGGCTCTCGTTTGGAAATTCCCACCAGCCCAACTTCTGGCCGGATTTCTTTCCTCCCCTCTTAGTCACGTGGCTCTGCAGAGGACGTACTCGAAGCACCGCCTGCTGGGGCAGATTCTGGGTGAGCCGGAGGTGCAGCTCTCTGTGCTCGTGGGGAACTGGCTGCCCAGCTTCCCTCCCTGTGTGACAGCAGAGGCCCAGGCAGTACCCTGGGCCACTCCATTGCCTGCTGGTTATTATTACATTAATAGCTCATAATCACAATAATTATCACTTTCTGAAGATGAAGAGAAAGGGATGTTGCCCAGGGTCAGAGTCCTTGCAAAGTGATAGTTTGGGAATAGCAGCTTGTGATGTGGGTCTGAGGAGTCTACGCAATGTTCTGGCTCACGGCAACCAACTTAACTGAAAACTCAGCAGCAACCTACCTACCTTCCTGATGCCCCCAGCTCTATCTGGCTGGACACTCAGGTCCAGAGGTCACCTGCATGGCCTGGAGGGAGATCACCTGGGCCTCCTTCCAGTGAACCACAAATACCTTTGCCTTCCCTTGAAGCCTACAGAATGGGTTATTGAGAGAATGTAACAATGTTGGCCGAATGCCCAGAGATAATTGATTATAGCATTTTTCTTTGAGTTGAGAAAGACTCCAGAGATCCAGGCTCCCACCCCCTTGCAAGAGCTGAGAATAAACTCCCGAGTGAGGAAGTGGCTTGCCAGAGGTCAGAGTATAAGAGAGTGTCTCCCAGCCCCATCTCTTGATTTTGTGTAAATTCAATCTCATTTGTGAGACATGCTTCAGGGTGTTTCATTTCATAAAGTTTACAAAATTAGAACTCCTTTTATTTGAAATACACACATGCCTTGGACCAATTCTTTTCAGAGAAGATGCAAGTTGATATAAAAGTTTTAAACATGATCAAGACCATCTGGCTAACACAGTGAAACCCAGTCTCTACTAAAAATACAAAACAATTAGCTGGGCGTGGTGGCGGGCTCCTGTAGTCCCAGTTACTCGGGAGGCGGAGGCAGGAGAATGGCGTGAACCCGGGAGGTGGAGCTTGCAGTGAACCGAGATCAGGCCACTGCACTCCAGCCTGGGCAACAGAGCGAAACTCTGTCTCAAAAACAAAACAAAACAAAAAACAACTCACACCTATAATCCCAGCACTTTGGGAGGCCAAGGCGGGCAGATCACGAGGTCAGGAGATCCAGACCATCTTGGCTAACACGGTGAAACCCCGTCTCTACTAAAAATACCAAAAAATTAGCCGGGCGAGGTGGCGGGCGCCTGTAGTCCCAGCTACTCGGGAGGCTGAGGCAGGAGAATGGCATGAACCCGGGAGGCGGAGCTTGCAGTGAGCTGAGATGGTGCCACTGCACAGCAGTCTGGGAGACAGAGTGAGATTCCGTCTCAAAAAAAAAAAAAAAAAAAAAAAAGTTTTAAACATGAGCTAAATTCTAGAAACCCATACTTACTGGCTACTTTGTTCTCAAGCTAGAGCTGCAGGTACAGGCGAGGAGAAGGGATAGGACCTCTGTAATTCAAGATCAGTCGTGGCCTCCAGGCCTGGTTCAAGGACCTTCTAGTTGAGTTTCCTTGAGGGATCCACTTTATCTCTCAGGGCTTCAGTATTCTCTTCTGTAAAAGGGGGAGAGTGGAGCTTATCTTGTCCACCTAAGGTCGTGCATGAGGTTTCACATCAGCACATGCGTATAGGTACATCTTAGAAGCTGCAAAATATTGTATAGTATTATGGCTGGGCATGGTGGCTCAAGCCTGTAATCCCAGCACTTTGGGAGGCAGAGGCTGGTGGATTACCTGAGGTCAGAGTTCGAGACCAGCTTGACTAATATGGTGAAACCCCGTCTTTACTAAACATACAAAAAAAAAAAAAAGTTAGCTGGACATGGTGGCAGACACCTGTAATCCCAGTTATTCAGGAGGCTGAGGCAGGAGAATTACTTGAACCTGGGAGGTGGAGGTTGCAGTGAGCTGAGATCACATCACTGCACTCTAGCCTGGATGACAGAGCGAGATTCCGTCGCAAAAAAACCCACAAAATTGTGTGGTACTATGCTGTGGCTATTACTGTCACAGATCCTTACAGTGAGGTCTTCTGGACCAGAATTCCTCTTACAGACCAAATGTCTACATGATGAGTCTAAGTTTTTACTCTTCTGTTTGGATACAAATGATCCTCCTTTGATATTTTGACCTTGCACAGATCTAAGACAGATTCCCTGGTTTAGATTCTAAACCCATCGAGTACGAAAAGTGTCCTGCACTCACCCTCAAGGTTCCAGCTTTGCAGATGAGTCACGATTTCATTCGTTCATTCAGCAAATACTGACACCCCTCTGTATACCTGGCCCTATACTGAGCTCTAGGATTCAATATATATACTGAATATATAAATATAGAAGTATAGAAAACAGAATGGCCCCTGCCCTGTGAAGAAGTCGCTACCAGTTCTCTACCTCTTCTTTTTTTAGAGATGGGGTCTTGCTCTGTCACTGAGGCTGGAGTACAAGTGGCCTAATCATAGCTTACTGCAGCCTCAAACTGTTGGACTCAGGAGATCCTCCCACCTCAGCCTCCCGAGTAGCCGGGACTACAGTTACATGCCATCATGCTCTGCTAATTTTTAATTTTTTTTTTTTTTTTTTGTGGTGACAGGGGTAGGGGTGAGATCTTGCTGTATTGCCCAGACTGGCCTTCACAACTCCTGGCCTCAAGCGATCCTCCCACACCTGATTACAGATGTGAGCCACCTGTAATCAGGCTGGCATTTTTGGGCACCTGTTTGAAAGGTAAAAGCCTCAGACAAAGAGCTGAAATCTTAGGAATAAGATCTTTTGGCCGGGCGCGGTGGCTCAAGCCTGTAATCCCAGCACTTTGGGAGGCCGAGATGGGTGGATCACGAGGTCAGGAGATCGAGACCATCCTGGTGAACACAGTGAAACCCCGTCTCTACTAAAAAATACAAAAAACTAGCCGGGCGAGATGGCGGGCGCCTGTAGTCCCAGCTACTTGGGAGGCTGAGGCAGGAGAATGGCGTAAACCCGGGAGGCGGAGCTTGCAGTGAGCTGAGATCCGGCCACTGCACTCCAGCACGGGCGACAGAGCGAGACTCCGTCTCAAAAAAAAAAAAAAAAAAAAAAAAAAAATCTTTTTCTTTTTCAATTTAAATTAGACTCTGATCCCTCTGGGGCTGGAGCATCTTTTGAACCCCTGTGTGCCCAGACAGAGCACACAAGCTGCCACACACGGGAGACACTTGGTAGGTGTTAGCTGGACCTAAGTTCCCAGAGGTAGCTGGCCATCTGATCACCAAAGATCCACGTTGTCCGCCCACAACGTAGCTCTGCTGCTGGAAAGTGCCCAGCCAGAGACCGCACTTCTCGTCTAGATAGCAACATGCAGACAGATGTGGAAGTGCTGTGTGACCCTCTGGGTGAAGGAGTTTCAGTGGGTGTCTTCTACCCCCCTGCTCTCCTTTGCCAGTTGGAAGAAGCAAAAGACAGCCCATGGGCCAAACTGGGTTTGCTGCTTGCTTTTGTAAAAAGTTTTCTTGGATCATGGAGCTGTGTCTATTTGTTGCTTGTTTTTTTATAAAGTTTTATTGAAACATTGCCATGCCCATTCATTTAATGTATAATCTTGTTGTGGGAAGTCAGGGACACCGAAAGGAGGGACCAGCTGAAGCCGGGGCAGAAGAACATAAATTACGACGATTTCATGGACATTTATTAGTTCCCCAAATTAATACTTTTATAATTTCTTACGCCTGTCTTTACTGTAATCTCTGAACATAAACTGTGAAGATTTCATGGACACTTATCACTTCCCCAATCAATACTCTTGTGTTTTCCTATACCTGTCTTCACTTTAATCTCTTAATCCCGTCATCTTCTTCGTAAACTGAGGAGGATGAATGTCGCCTCAGGACCCTGTGATTGTGTCAACTGCACAAATTGTTTGTAGAGCATGTGTGTTTGAACAATATGTAATCTGGGCGTCTTAAAAAAAGAACAGGATAACAGCGATGTTCAGGAAACTAGAGAGGTAACTGAACTGGCCAACGGTGAGCCGGACGGAACAGAGCTATATTTCTCCTCTTTCATAAGCAAATAGGAGAAATATCACTGAATTCTTTTTTTCAGCAAGGAACATCCATGAGAAAGAGAATGCGCCCTGAAGGTAGGCCTATAGACGGTTCCTTTTAAGGCGTCCGTCTTTTATGGTCGAAGCTGAAGGGATGAAATAAGCCCCGGCCTCCTGTAGCCTCCCAGGCTTATTAGGATGAGGAAAATTCCCACCTAATAGATTGTGGTCAGACAGGTTGTCTGCTCTCAAACCCTGTCTCTGATAAGATGTTATCAATGACAATGCGTGCTGGAAACTTCATTAGCAATTTTAATTTCTCCTCATCCGGTGGTCCTGTGATTTCGCCCTGCCTCCATTTGCTTTGTGGTATTTTATTATCTTGTGAAGTATGTGATCTCCGTGACCCACACCCTATTCGTGTACTCCCTCCCCTTTTGAAAATGGCAAATAAAAACTTGCTGGTTTTACGGCTCGGGTAACATCAAGGATCCTGCCAACATGTGATGTCTCCCCCGGACACCCAGCTTTAAATTTCTCTCTCTTGTGCTCTTTCACTTTATTTCTCAACCCAGCCGAGACACTTAGGAAATAGAAAAGAACCCACGTTAAACATCGGGAGCGGGTTCTCCTGATATAATCTGGCTGCTTTGGCCCTGTAAGAGCAGAGTCGAATAGTTGTGACAGATGTGATCCGGCCCACAAAGCCTAAAATATTTACTATCTGGACCTTTACAAAAAAGTTTGCCTTGGCCAGGCTCGGTGGCTCACGCCTGTAATCCCAGCACTTTGGGATGCTGAGGCAGGCAGATCACCTGAGGTCAGGAGTTCAAGACCAGCCTGGCTGATATGGTGAAACCCCATCTCTCCTAAAAATACAAAATATTTAGCTGGGTGTGGTGGCACACGCCTGTAACCCCAGCTACTTGGGAGGCCGAGGCAGGAGAATCGCTTGAACCCGGGAGGAGGAGGTTGCAGGGAGCTGAGATTGCGCCATTGCATTCCAGCCTGGGCAACAAGAATGAAACTCCATCTCAAAAAAAAAAAAGAAAAAACTTTACCAAGCCCTTCCCTAGAGGGTGGTGGAGACACTGTATGGAAGGAACCTGGAGCTCTGAATCTTTATGTGGAGAGAATTTGTCCACCAGCCAGGAACACCCATGCTGAATGAGAGATAATCTTTTATTGCACTAAAACCGTAAAGTGTGTGTCCTTTTTCAGCAGTCGCTGGTGTCTCCTAATTAATACACAAGCCAGTATGGAAATAGGGAGGTGCTCTGTACTGTTGAATTGGTGTTGGTAATGGTTTCTAGATTTCTTGATGAGTCTACGTTAGAATCCCTGCAGAGTTGATTCCCTGAGGTCATTGGAACAGAAATGTCAGGGACTTCAAGTGGCAGATACAAACTTTACTTCCCTCAAGTGTTGTGGGGAGGGTCCTTGAAAGGATACCCAGGGCAGGTGGAGAGACAGGGGTTACGTAGCAACCCAGGGACAGGAAAGGTGAACGGCAGCATCTCCTGAGGTCTGGAACGGAACGCAGGATGCTGTGGCGAGGTGGGTGAGGACATGCACTCTGGAATCACATGACCCAGGTTTCAGCCTCCCGCTTACTAGCTGGGGGATCTTGGGCAAATTTCTTCATTTTTCTGAGCCCGAGTCCTCCAAAATGGTCATAATAACAGATCTAACTTCTGGGATTGCTGTGAGGATTTTGTGACCTCTGCCTCTGAAGCGCTCAGCACCGTGATGAATTGCTCATCAGGACATTTGTGCCGGAGGGGCCCTGGGAGAGCATCGCGCCAGCCTCTCGGTGTACAGAAGGGGAAACCGAGGCCCTGGGAGGCACCACGGACTCTGCCTCAGTCCGCGATGCTAGTGATCCTCCAGAGACCCAAGGCAGATAGGCTCTGACCCCTTCCTTTTCATCTGCCGTATCCGACCACATCCTGTCCATTTTAGCTCCTGTCCCATTCATTTTACCTCCCAACCTGCTCTTGGATCTGCCCATTTCTGTCCACCTTGTCGTTGCTGTCGTTGCTTCTTGTCTGGACTTGCTGCAGACCCTTCTGTCTGTTCTCACTGGAGGCCATCAATGGCTTCCCTAAATCTCTTCTCTTTCTAAACCAGAGCAATGTCATGTCTAGATGCACACCTGCTCGTGTTACGTCCGCTTTAAAGACCTTCCCAACAGAGACGGAGCTTCCTTCTCTGGCTCAGGGACCCAGGGTCTCTGCCCTCCTTTCCCACATCCCCCTTCTCACTCTGCTCTGCCCTCATGTGAATTTCCTCGGTTGCTTGTGATTTTCACAACTCTCGCTCTCCACCCCCTCCCTGCAGGGCTTGGCACTGACTGTTCTTTCCTCTTAGAACATCCATTCCCTGCTTCTTTGTTTGCTTTGTGTGTCCTTGTCCTTTAAATCTCAGATGAAGCATCACTTCCTGGGAAGGTGTATCTGACCCTTTGGTTGGGTCCTGGCCCCTCTGAACTTACCCAAAGTCACCTAGAGAGGTGAGCAAGGAATGAAGACTCAGTCCCAGACTTGGGCCAGGCTCCCTCTGGCTGTGGCCTTGTCCCACCATGGTCGCCTCATTGTGGATTCGCCTCACAAGCATTGAAGAACACCCAATGCGAGCAGAGAGTGCTGAGCTCCTTGGCTTCACTCCCCACGAACTCCTACTCATCCTTCAAAGCGCAGTGCAAATGTTCCTTTTTCTGCAAAGGCTCTTCTGACTTTCCGACTGCCTGGCCTCCTCATCCATCAGCGTGCCTATTTCTTCCTCTTCCCTCTCACTCTGTGAACTTGTGGGGGTAGGAACCCTGTCTTACTCATCTTTGCAATCCCAGTGCCAAGCATACGGCATGTTGATGAAGGGGTCACAGAATAGTTCACATTGTGGCAGAGAGAGAAGGCCAGGTAAGGGCTGGGCGCGGTGGCTCATGCCTGTAATTCCAGCACTTTGGGAGGCCGAGGCAGGTGGATCACAAGGTCAGGAGATCAAGACCATCCTGGCTAATATGGTGAAACCCCGTCTCTACTAAAAATACAAAAATTAGCCGGGCATGGTGGTGGGCACCTGTAATCCCAGCTACTCGGGAGGCTGGGGCAGAAGAATTGCTTGAACCTGGGAGGCAGAGGTTGCAGTGAGCCAGATTGCGCGGCTGCACTGCAGCCTGGGCGACAGAGTGAGACTCCGTCTTAATAAAAAAAAAAAAAAAGGAAGGCCAGGCACAAGCCACCATGAGAGCCAGCAGGTGGGGACGCGTGCCTGGGGGCCAGGCCATGCTTCAGGTTCTGAGTAAGAGAGTGATCTCCAGGATTAGGGAGTCAGGGAAAGTTCCCAGCCGGGGTGGGAGAGCACACACCCCAGGCAACAATTTTCGAGGCTCTTGGAATTCTGAGGAGGCACTCCAGGGGCTGCTGGAGAGGAAGGCAATGCTGAGTAAGCAGGGCTCCCCCACCACTCTGTTCCATCTGTTTGAAAACCTGGGTTTCCAGGCAAGAGGTTGTGGGATTAGAAAAGTTCTCATGACTTATTTTTTACACGTCAGGATCCTTAGAAACAACCCGAGACAGGGCTTCTGGAGCGTGATTTATCGTGGAAGTGCTCCGAGAAGAAGGAGAACAGGATGATGAGAGAGGGCAGGGGCAGGAGCCAGGCAGACAGCAGCTCTCAGCTGGCTCTAGCCTCAGCCTGACCCTGTGGGGCACTCTGGAGTGTGAACCGCAGTGCACAGCTGCCTTCACCTTGAGACAAGCAGGTGGGCTTTTCAGATCCCTGCGTTAGTCGTGCCCTGGGCTGTGGGCAGCAAGACTTTTAAGAGGAGGTGCATTGGCAGAAGCTCATTCTCTAGAACAAACTTTTTCTGTTAAGGGCCAGGTAGTGTGTATGTTATGTTTTGTGGGACATACAGTTTCTGTTGCAATGACTCAACTCTGCCATTGTACTGCAAACTCAGTCACAGACAATTAAATGAATGGACGTGGCTGTGTTCCAATAAAACTTTATTTACAAAAACAGGCTGCTCTGGAGAATGGGGTGCTGTCAGCCATTAGCATCCAATATTCACAGCACTGGCTTTAAAGGGGATCTAGGAGGGCACAAAGAGCAGCCGTGTCTTCAGCAACAGAATATGCAGACTTCCCTCACTAGATTCTGAAGCGCTTGAGGTTTTCACTGGGTCCTGCCAGCTGAGTGGGTCCCTCTGGCACATGTTCTAAGGGGATCTCTTATTTCCCTCCAGGAGAGAGGCACATAGTAAGGTGGACTGAGATGGAGGAGTATCCTGGACTGCAAAAGGTGGTGCTCTGGGCTGGGCGGTGGCTCACACCTATAATCCCAGCACTTTGGGAGGCCTAGGTGGGTGGATTACAAGGTCAGGAGTTCGAGACCAACCTGGCCAACTTGGTGAAACCCCATCTCGACTAAAAATACAAAAATTAGCCGGGCGTGATGGTGGGTGCCTGTAATCCCAGCTACTCAGGAGGCTGAGGCAGGAGAATTGCTTGAACTCGGGAGGCAGAGGTTGTAGCGAGCTGAGACCGTGCCATTGCACTCCTGCCTGGGCAACAGAGTAAGACTCTGTCTCAAAAAAAAAAAAAAAAAAAAAAAAGGTGATGCCCTGACAGTGCAGCCTTGGGTAGAACAGGAAGGGGGATGAAAGTGTTCTGAAGAGTTCTGGGAAGAAGGGGCTGCCAGGTCACCAGCCCTGCTGGGAGTGGGGGAGGAACTGCTGGCTTGAGCCATCTCTTTCCAAGGCAGCCCATATCCCTCTTCTCTGCTAATATCCAAATTATACATGATTAGGAAAAAGCCACGGAGACAGTTTGTTGTCAAAGTGGCCAAGTTCACTTTAGGTATGTTGGAGAAAAAAAGCTATTTCCTGGTGTCTAAATCTCATTAAAAAAGTAATTTTGCAATCAATTACAATGCAATTTAGCCACTAACTGATATATATATATATATATATATATATATATATATATATATATATATGTAGAGAGAGAGAGAGAGAGAGAGAGAGCGCGCAGCAGAAGCAAGTTTGTTTTTCCTACCCTCATATTTAAGAGCCACGCTGGAAGAGGCCGTCTTTGGGGGAGCCCTTTGGAGCAGAATGAGTGGCCAGCTCGGCCCAATGACACTGCAAGTTAAACTTTGGAAGTCAATATATTATGTTAGCCGGAGGAGGTGGTCTCATTCTGAGCATGGGAGTGGGAGAGATTCATTTTTATACAAGAAAGTTCCGACTTTTCTTGTTCGGTCATGCACTATAAAAATTGTATAATTCGATGTGGCCTTTATTAAAGGAACATTATTTCTATAAATTATTTTTTAATGCTGTGGAGGAATTTGTCTTCTGGAACCATCTCAGTAAAAGAATTGGGGGGTGAAAAAGAGACTCGAGTCTACAGAGTGCAGGAGAAATCAAGGCTTGGAGAGAGAAGTGGAGAAGGCTGTCTACAGGCAAGGCTGCTTTCCCCACAAAGGAGAGGATGTGGACTGTGGAAGGAGGAAGGGGTATCTGGAGCCATGGGGTGGGGAGGGCTGATGTAGTCCTTGCACAGCCCTTGCCCAGAGGAAGAAGGGACCAGCTCCCCTCCGGGCTCTGTCCACTGCACCTTCTGTCCTGGTTCTTGTCCCTGGCAAAGTGCCTGGGGTACTGGTTGCCACTGAAGCAGAAGCCGTGGCCGCCGCTGCTGACTCCCTTCCTGCCACCTCCTCTCCAGGCCCATTCCGACCCCTGGATCCTTGGGCGGCTCTCCTCTGCTCTCTGACCCATGCTTGACTCACTCCCTCTGCTCCTGGTGCCTGCCTCCCAGTGTCTGCGCCACAGCCACGAGAAATACCCACTGTGGCCCTCTGTCCCAGGGTCGCTCCTTCTGGCCATGGTAGGGGTGTTAGAGACAGAGGGCCCAAACCTGGATCTTTGGAAATATTCAAGGAATATTTATTTTTGCTTTTCCTCCTGCCTGTCTGGCATCACAAGACACAAAGATACGGCTGTAGCAGGTGTCTTTCGGCATCAAGTGGCAGAGTGGTTTTGGCAGACAGGCTGTTTGCAGAAGACAACTTGCTAACATCGGTCTTTTTGTTCTTAAAAACGTCCACATTCATGTTGCATGTGGGCAGGAAGGTGCCCTCACATCGTGAAGGGGAATGACGCATTTCAGTCACAGCATGCTGAGAGCTGGATGCCCACAATGCTTCAGCCATGGGTTACGTTTGTAGAAATCTTTGATCTTCACATCAAGAAACTCTGCTCCCTGCCCTTGAGCTGAGTCTCCATTGTGGCCCCGGTGTGAGCCCAGATTCTGGCTACAGGCTGAGGGCTGATCCCAGGGGTGGATTGAGTTCTGACCCCATTTCCAGACCGAGCTCTGGCCCTGGCCCAAGACCCAGGTCCAAAGGCAAACCCCAGACTGAGCTCGGGTCTTCGCACGGCCTAAGTTGTGGGCCAGTTGCAGCCAAGACAGGCTCCTCCATCTCACAGGCTTGTGCCATCATCACAGGGAAGCCCCAGAAGAACATGGCATCATCCACTGGGACATGACTTGCCCCCAGGTCCTCTGCCTGTGAAGCCTGGATCCTCCTACAAGTGGAGGAAAGAGGGCGGAGGCTCCCAAATCCTCAGGGCTGTAATGAAAATGTGTGGAAGGAGGCCTGGAGAGGACGAAGACATTATCTCCAGCGAGAAAGTCATAAAAAAAAGATGATGATAATGACGATGATGATGATAATGATGATGGCTATTACTTACATGGTGCCTACTATGTGCCAGGTTTGGCCCATATCATTTTCTAGAATCCTCACAAGCAACTCTGTCAAGTCGATATTCTTATTTCCTCCATGTTACCGAGGGATACAGTGACTTGATGAGCATCTTTTGGTGGCCCAGGCTATACTCAAACCTGGGTCTTCCTAACTTCATATTAGATGCTGTCAACCCCGGGCTGCTTCCCGAGAGTTCCTTTATGCAGACAAATGACGTGGTCGTATCTGCACCTTAGGAAGATCATTTGGGTTGCTGGTGCTCAAGCTGGGTAGGTTAGAGGGAGAGAGAAGGGAGACAGGGAGGCAGATGAGGAGGCTGCTGCAGAGTCCAGCCCCTTGTGGATGCAGCAAGGAATCAGAAAAGCAAAGGAGCCAGTGCCCCTGACTCTGACTGCTTGAACTGGTCCCAGGACACGGACGCTTCAAGTGGAAAAGGCTGTGAGATCCACACAGAGGCCTGGTGGTTGGTCCTTGGCCCCCACTTCTTCCACTCTGCCAGGGCATATCTAGATGCTGGGCTGGACTTGACCACTCTGTTTTCACTTTCTCTAATTCGCAATCAGCCTGGCTCTGGGCCATGTGGCAGACAGAACACATAATTATGTATTGGTTTCCTTCCAAAGATGCCTGGCCTTGAGTTAACGTGCACTTCCGTGGCCCCGCATACACATAATCTGAGGAATAAGAGGGTTGGATTTGGAGGGAAAGTCACAGGAGCCTGGCTCCCGGGTGAGTAGGAGGCACAAGAGTGAGGGCTGCCATTGTCTGAGCTTTGCGGCCGCAGGGAGCGGCGCACGGTGGCTTCTGGGGGATCCCGATGTGGCCGGAGGCTGGATGGGTGGGTTGGCCATTGGAGCGGGGGAAGGAAACCTGCTCCTACCCTTGATCTTTGATAAAGTGAAGAGAGAGCCTGTGCGTTGATTTGTCCATCTATCTATCCCTCCACTGTTAGTGCGATTTTCTGTGAATTCCCCCAGGTGATTCAGTTTCATGGTGCTTTGCCAGATGGCATATTCTCCCACTTCCCCAGTCCTCCAGGGACGGTCTGAAATACAGACCAAGCATTCTTACCTCAAAATTATATTGAAGTGTTTAATTAACAGAAATGACTGGACAACCCATAGATCACACTCTAAGTGCACATGCCATATGCACACACGGGCAGGCCCTCGGCTGAATCCTTTTGCCTCTGGAGACCCAATCCACAGCCATCACATCAAGCTGTGACCTTCCCTCCTTCCTCATGTAAAACTTGGGGTGGCGGGTGCAGCTTTAAAATGCTAAATCTTGTGGTGTTCCCTGGCCCAGAATCTCTCCACAAAGGCACTAAATTTGTTTGTCTTTAAAGTCCAACAGAAGCAAGTTCCCCCAACTTAGCTTCAAATCTTGGAGTTGGGCAGACAACTGCCAGCTTCCTATCCTCATGCCCTCAAGGATTGGGTCTGCAAGCCCTTGGTAGGGTGGGCTGCCTGGCCTGCCCTCTCCCTGAGGGGCCATAAGACTGACTCTTGCATTATTCTGATGTGAGTCAGAAACACTGGGCCATTCATGTCGTGTGTCTGCTAGGAACTCTATCTGCTTCTTTCATCAGTCCCCTCCTGAGCGCCTCCTCTGTTGTACTTCCTTTTCTCTCTGGAACCTCACTTTTGGTTCTCTTGGGTGGTGCTTTATCTCTGATGATGCACTGGGGGGAAGCGATGATGCACTATATATCTATATAGGTCTATATCTCTGTTATAACAGTCCCCCATCTGATGATTCTCAACTGGCAGTATGGCCCCCTAGGGAACAACTCAAAAGTTTAGAGTGTGGCTTTGGTTAAACCAAAGATGGTGGGTTGCCTAGTTTCCTGAAATGTTCTCAACAAATTATCCCTTGTCCTGCTGGGCTGCAAATGTCCAGCCAGATATTCTTGTCGGTGTATTCTTATTCATGCTTATCTGAATCTAGAGCATAAGAACTTTTTGCTCAGTTTTAACCCATACTGAATAGTGGAGGAATACAGCTGTGGTATAAATCAAGGGAGTTTTATATTTTGTTCTGTTCTGAACATTACAGTTCTTCCCCATTTTGGAGATCATTACTGATGATAATGATGTTCATAATATGAGTCACCAGGGTAACACTCCTGTGTCATGCTGTGTGTGTCACTCTGCGTATAAATATAAGAGGCTGATTACTTCATGATGTCTTCCAGTGCAATTATGCCCAAGCATTTACATATTGAAATATATATTGTTTTATTACGATTTATTTATCTTCCATACCTCCTTTATATTATGGTTAGTGAATGATTTTATGTTTTTAAGCATTTACATTTAGGTTAGCTCTATTTTCTGTGTTTTCTTTTTTTTTTTTTTTTTTTGAGACGGAGTCTCGCTCTGTCGCCCAGGCTGGAGTGCAGTGGCCGGATCTCAGCTCACTGCAAGCTCCGCCTCCCGGGTTCACGCCATTCTCCGGCCTCAGCCTCCCGAGTAGCTGGGACTACAGGCGCCCGCCACCTCGCCCGGCTAGATTTTTGTATTTCTTAATAGAGACGGGGTTTCACCGTGTTAGCCAGGATGGTTTCAATCTCCTGACCTCGTGATCCGCCCGTCTCGGCCTCCCAAAGTGCTGGGATTACAGGCTTGAGCCACGGCGCCTGGCCCTGTGTTTTCATTTTAAGGATAGTAAAGGGTGTGTATTCGTCCATTCTTGCATTGTTATAAAGAAATACCTGAGAGGCCAGGCGCGGTGGCTCACGCCTATAATCCCAGCAGTTTGGGAGGCTGAGGTGGGTGGATCACGAGGTCAGGAGTTCAAGACCAGCCTGGCCAAGATGGTGAAACCCCATCTCTACTAAAAATGCAAAAATTAGCCAGGCGCGGTGGCAAGTGCTTGCGATCCCAGCTACTCGGGAGGCTGAGGCAGGAGAATCGCTTGAATCTGGGGAGGCGGAGCTTGCAGTGAGCTGAGATTGCACCACTGCACCCCAGCCTGGGTGACAGAGTAAGACTCCATCTCAAAAAAAAAAAAAAAAAAAAAAAAAAGAAAGAAAGAAAGAAATACCCGAGAGTGGGTAATTTATAAAGAGGTTTAACTTGTTCATGGCTCTGCAGGCTATACAGGAAGCATGATGCTGGTATCTCCTCAGCTTCTGGGGAGGCCTCAGGAAACTTATAATCACACCAGAGTGTGAAGAGAGAGCAGGCTTATCACATGACCAGAGCAGGAGCGAGCGAGCGAGAGAGCAAGACTATCTTTGCTCCACCCCTATGATGCAATTCCCTTCCACCAAGCTCCATCTCCAATACTGGGGATTACAACTCAACATGAGATTTGGGTGGGGACACATATCCAAACTGTAGCAGGGTGCTATGGTAGACTGTTTAATGGCCACGAAATCCTCTTAGCCCTGTATGCACATCCCTTTGCAATGTGACTTTTTAACTCTTTTCATTCAGAGGTAAAATCTATTTTGTGACTTGTGAATAACATTATGGCAGAAGGGATGTATTAGTCAAGATTCTCCAGAGAAACAGAACCAACAAGAGATTACACACACATACACACACCCACATACACACGGATCGTCCCCTGTTTATGATGGACACACACACACACGCAGATGGTCCCCTATTTATGACGGACACACACACACACACACACACACACACACACACACACAGAGGGATGGTACTCTATTTATGATGGTTTGACTTTATGATGGGACATAACCCCATTGTGAGTCAAGGAGCATCTGGACTTAATAATGGCGTGACTTTCAGTTTTTTGACATTACAATGGGTTTTTAGGGCTATGATATTTTTTACTTACAATGAGTTTATCAGGATGTAGCCTCATTGTAAGTTAAGAAGTATCTGTATATGTGAGTATGTGATATATATAATTAATAATTATGTAGCATAATTGGGTAATATAATTAATTATATATATTCTCTGTGTGTGTGTGTGTGTGTGTGTGTGTGTGTGTGTGTGTGTGTGTGTATAGTTGGTTTATGCAATTACAGAGGCTGACAAGTCCCAAGACCCACAGTTGGCAATGCAGGAATCCAAAGGCCTGAGGGGCAGGATGAGTCTGTCATGTTTCTGTTCAAGTCTGAAGGCAGGAAAAAGGCAATGTCGCAACTCGAAGGCAGTCAGGCAGGAGGTATTCCCTCTTACTTGTGGGAGGGTCACACTTCTTGTTCTATTGAGTCCTTCAGCTGATTCTGTGAGCCCATCCACATTGGAGAGAGCAATGTGCTTTATTCAGTCTGTCAATCCAAATGTTGACATCATCCAAAAATATCCTCACAAACACACCCAGAATAATGTTTGGTCAAATGTCTGGGCATCCTGTAGCCCAGTCAAGTTGACATATAAAATTAACCAGCACAAGGGATATTGTATGATTTTCAAGGTTAGGCCTTAAGATGCCTTGAAGCTTCTGTCTTCACCCTCTTGAATACTATTTTGAGCCCACCATGCAAGGAAGCTGGTCTAGTCTACAGGAGGTTAACTGAGGAGTCCTGGCTGACAGGCAGACCACTGCCAGACATGTAAGCAAAGCCATCTTGGCTCTTCCATCTGAGAGAGGCTTGATGGGCCCTTGGACCTTCCATTAGGATCTCAGGAGGGCTACACTGGAGGAGTGAAGACTATGTCCTAGGACTAGGGATTTGCTCTAGGACGAAGGGCAAACCTGAAACAGACCTGCTCTATTAACACAAAACCAAGCCTCTAAGAGTTCAAGGTGATTAGCTAGTAATTTAACTTCATATTACAACAAAAATCAGCACTCATCATGGAAAAATATACAGAATCCAAAGTCTATCTACAGTGTTTTATCCACAATAATCAGTATACAATTAAAAATGGCTAGACATGAAGTAACAGGAAAACGTGATCCATAGGCAAAAGAAAAAACAGTTGATAGGAACAGATCTCAAAATGACCCACATGTCGGAATTAGTTGACAAAATCTTTATAAACAAGCTAATAAAATACATGTGGACTTGATCATAATGATGAGCAGATGGAGAAAAGAAGATAAAAGTAAGAACCCAATGAAAATTCCAGAATTGAAAAGTAAAAAAAATCTACAATGAAAAATTTACGAATGGGCTTAATATCACATTAAAGATAGCAAAAAAAAAAAAAAAAAGGGGGGGTGTGAGTGAGATGGAAAACACATCAAATCATCCAATCCGTAGAGAAAAAAGTTAATTGAAACAAAATTGAACATGGTCTCAGCAATTTGTGAGACAGTATCAAGTGCCTTATCATATGATTAGTTAGGGTCCCAGAAGAGGACAGAGAAAGAGAGTTGGACAGAGAAACTACATGGAAAAATCAATGTCCTGATTTTCCCCAAATTTCATGAAGACACAAACTTACAGATTCAAGAAATTTAGCCAACCCCATGGCTGAATACATGCAAATGAAACTGTACTTAGGCACATCATCATCAAACTACTGAAAAGCAAAGAAAGAGAAAAACGTGAACCGGAGAGAAAAATACTTTACATGCGGAGAACAATGATACAAAGGATAACTGACTTCCCATCAGAAACAATGGAGAGCGTAAGACAATGGAATGGCATCTTTAACACACTGAAAGAAAAAAGCAGCCAACTCAAAATTCCATGTTCTGTGAAAAACACTCTTTTCATATCAAAAATAAAGGCAGTATCAAGACACTTTCAGATAAACAAAAGCTCACAGACATGCAACGTAAAATGCTAGAAGCAGTTCTTCAAGATAAAGGGAAATGGCACCAGGTGGAAACCCAGATATAAGAGAGAGAATAAAGAATATTAGCAATGGCAAAATGTAGGTAAACATCAAAAACAATGTTTTTTTGTTTGTTTTTTGTTTTTTTTCTTCTTTTGATTCTTTTGGCAGATAATGACTGCTTCAAGGAAAAAGAATAGCATTGTATTATAAGGTCTATAATGTATGAAAATAGGAAATATATGACCGAAATAGCACAAATGACAGGAAATGAGTAAATGGAGTTACACTGTTGTAAGGTTCTTTAAGGTTCATTGAAAAAATACTCTGACTACTCCAGCTTTGTTGGTATCCTGGGTATCCACACAGTGTGAGCGGTAGGGACCCTGGGTCAGCTGTAGTGGGAGAGGGAGAAGGGCGGGGGCAAGGAGTCCCTACAGCAGATGCTCTGCCTGGGATTGAGGTGGTCCTTGGGCTTAGGGTAGATCCCCCAGGGACAGACTACAGGACTGTTCATCTCTTATTGCCCCAGAGAGCAAATAATGTACTACCATTTGCTGGTGGAAAGCGATCCCTAGGACTCCTGATACAGCTAAGAACACAGCACGAAAGCTTTATCTTGTTTCCATCAGCATAACCTGCTTGGAACATGAAATAAAGCTTCTCCCTGGTACCTTATCACTAATAGGATCAATCATTTCAGCAGGGCGTGGGGAGCCGCCACGCGCACGCTCAGCATGCCTGGGAGGGTGTGGTTGCTGGGCTGCGGCTCAGTTAGCTGCGGAATCTGTCTGCAGCGGAGAAGCTTTCCTATTCAGGAGGGAAAGAAATCCTCCAGGGCCGTTTCCTTCCCTCTGAGGCAGGCATTTTCTCAGCCTGCCCCACTGTCTGGAGGTCATGAAGGGCATGGCATCCCCTAAACTGGGCCCTCTTTGTCCCCCACCTACAGCCTCAGGTAGGGGCTGGGGCTCCAGCTGTAAAGCCCTGACTCCAGAAGGAGGCACAGGCAGTGCCACTTCCAGGCTCCATCAGGCTTTCACCGCCTTCCTCTGGAAGCTTACCCCATCATAGGTAGCACATACCTCACATGAAATGTGGATTTTTGTTTTTCTTTCTGTAAATAAACTGAAGATGTGGCTGGGCACGGTGGTTTACGCCTGTAATCCCAGCACTTTGGGAGGCCGAGGCGGGCTGATCACCTGAGGCCAGGAGATCGAGACCATCCTGGCCAACATGGTGAAACCCCGTCTCTACTAAAAATACAAAAAATTAGCCAGGCGTGGTGGCGGGCGCCTGTAGTCCCAGCTACTCGGGAGGCTGAGGCAGGAGAATCGCTTGAACCTGGGAGGCGGAGCTTGCAGTGAGCCGAGATTGCACCACTGCACTCCGGCCTGGGTGACACAGCGAGACTCCACCTCAAAAAAAAAAAAAAAAAAAAAATGAAGATGTTTAATAATTTTGCTTTTGAAATGATTTGGTCGCAGTAACTAATCTAAGTTAGCATTGCTCAGCGTTTCTCAGGTATCCTCAGGAATTCTGCGAGGTGACAAAAGCAAATGTAGATATGGTTTTCAAATGTAAGGATGTGTTCTACATATTCTGCATGTCACCATTTATGAAGCCAACTTGTCATACTGTTTTTTGTTTGCTAGTTTGTTTTTGAGATGGCATCTTGCTCTGTTGCCCAGGCTGGAGTGCAGTGGTGCAATCTTGACTCACTGCAACCTCGACCTCCTGGATTCAAGCGATTCTCCTGCCTCAGCCTCCCAAGTAGCTAAGATTACAGGCGTGTGCCACCACACCTGGCTAATTTTTACATTTTTAGTAGAGATGGGGTTTCACCATGTTGGCCAGGCTGGTCTCGATCTCCTGACCTCAGATGATCCACCTGCCTCAGCCTCCCAAAGTGCTGGGATTACAGGTGTGAGGCACCATGCCTGGCCTCATTGGACTCTTTTGTAATCTTTAATTAAACATTTTACTAAACGTGATTTTGCAGTTTGCTTTTCGTATTTTGGAAACAGTTCTTTTTCAGGTCCTACATATTTCATGGGCCCTTGGTGGCACTTCCCCTATCACACCTGATAAGTAAAAATATCTTTTTTTTTTAATTTTTTTTATTTTTTTATTTTTTGGAGAGGGAGTCTTGCTCTGTTGTCCAGGCTGGAGTGCAGTGGCACGATCTTGGCTCACTGCAACCTCCACCTCCCAGGTTCAAGCAATTCTCCTGCCTCAGCCTCCCGAGTAGCTGGGATTACAGGTGCCCGCCACCACACCTGGCTAATTTTTGTATTTTCAGTAGGGACAGGGTTTCACCATGTTAGTCAGGCTGGTCTCGAACTCCTGACTTCAGGTGATCCACCCACCTTGGCCTCCCAAAGTGCTGGGATTACAGGCGTGAGCCACCACGCCCGGCAAAAGATCTTTAATACCTTTGGAAGAAGCCTGGAGGGCTTCCTGTCTCTCTTCTTCCACTTGTTAACTGTGTGGCTTTGGGCAAGGCCTTGGTCCTTCGGGGGCTTTCTTCCCTCAGTGGGGCAGTTGGGAGTGGGATGCAGTAGACACTGTATCCTCCATTGGGAGGTGTTCCTTTTGGGAATAGGCTGAATGGCAGGTGAAGCCAAATCCAGGTAAGTCTAGACCTTTATTTTTTTATTATTTTTTTTTATTATACTTTAAGTTCTAGGGTACATGTGCACAACGTGCAGGTTTGTTACATATGTATACATGTGCCACATTGGTGTGCTGCACCCATTAACTCATCATTTACATTAGGTATATCTCCTAATGCTATCCCTCCCGCCTCCCCGCTCCCCACAATAGGCCCCAGTGTGTGATGCTCCCCACCCTGTGTCCAAGTGTTCTCATTGTTCAATTCCCACCTATGGGTGAGAACATGCGGTGTTTGGTTTTCTGTTCTTGCGATAGTTTGCTGAGAATGATGGTTTCCAGCTGTATCCATGTCCCTACAAAGGACATGAACTCATCCCTTTTTATGGCTGCATAGTATTCCATGGTGTATATGTGCCACAGTTTCTTAATCCCGTCTGTCACTGATGAAATACCATTTGATCCATCTATCCCATTACTGGGTATATACCCAAAGGATTATAAATCATGCTGCTATAAAGACACATGCACGCGTATGTTTATTGCGGCACTATTCACAATAGCAAAGACTTGGAATCAACCCAAGTCTAGACCTTGGACGTAGAGTTTCTGGGGTCAGATTCCCCGTACTTGGGAAGGGAAGGATTAACCAGGCCAGAGTCTGAAGCCAGCAGCTGGGGCCTGCCGGGACCTCCCCTCCGTTGCTGAGCAACAGGTGCCTTTTCTGTGCAGTGACTCAGAGGGGAGTGGGGTTTGTGAGTGGGCTCAGCCACACACGGCTTCCTGCCTGTGATGTTGGCTCCTCCATCCGCCTCTTTCCTGGAGTGCAGCCTGAGTCACAGCTCAAAACTTCTCCCACCTTCTCCGGGTGGAGGGGGCTTCCCCGGTCTTGGGGTGCGCACCTCAGACAAGGACCCCCCCTCACCCCCGAGTGCTGGGCCTGCATGGGAAGCTAAGCAACGAAGTGCTGTGAACAGTGTGGGGGCTGTCAGAGCTGGAGCTTCCCTCCAACCCTCCCAGGGTTCTGAGGGTTCACAAGAGACAGCCCCCACTGCTTCTCCCTTGATCTTAGAGACCAGAATCTCCATCACCCACCACTCTTTCCAACCTCTCTGTGCTCCCCACGCAGCACTTCCCAACCCAGTCTCCAAACATCTGCTTTCCTGTTCCAAGCTTTTGTGGACACCCTTTCCTCTTGCTTTACTCCTCTGGAAAGGGCTTTTGGGAATGCTTCCCAAAAGCCTCCTCCTCTGTGCTCAGTCCTGTGTCCCAGCCTCGTCTGCCTTGCTGTAAACCTTGAGACAGCCCCGCTGTGTCTGCCTTGGAAGGGCTCTCCAGTAGCCGTCTGGGCAGCAGACAGGGTGTGACAGATGCTGCTGCTATTTGCCAAACCCGTGTTTCCTCTTCTTCCTGGCCACACAGCTGCACTACACTCCTCAGCCTCCCTTGAAGCTGGAGTGACCTTATGATGGTTTGTTCTAACCACCGTAATGTGAGCAAAAGTTACGTTGTGTGCACTTTCTAGGCTAAGACTTCTCCCTTCCCTTAAAAATCAATGTTATTAACACAGAATTTACATACAATGAAAAGCACCCTTTTAAAACATGCAACTTGTGTATCCCCAATACCGGCTTGATGTATACCACCGCTAGCACAATCAACGTATTGAACATTTCCATGACCCCAAAGGGCTTTCACTTGCTCCTGTGTGATAAATCCCTCCCACCCACAGGTGACTGCCTGGTCCCCTGCATGTTATCATAGATTAGATTTGCACATGCATGGATTTCATATACATAAAATCATACAACATGAAGTGGTCTAGGCTGGCTACTTTTCCTTCACATAATGTTTTAAAATTCATTCACGTTGTTGTGTATATCCCGTGTTTTTTTTCCTTTTTATGCTGGGATTACAGGCACCCGCCACCACGTCCAGCTAATTTTTGTATTTTCAGTAGAGACGGGGTTTTGCCATGTTGGCCAGGCTGGTCTTGAACTCCTGACCTCAGGTGATCTGCCCGCCTCAGCCTCCCAAAGTGCTGGGATTACAGGTGTGAGCCACCACACTCGGCCTCTTTGTAGTTTTAATTTGCATTTTCTTGATGACTGCTGATGTCAAACATCCTTTCATGCACATCTCCTTTTGTGAGTGTCTTACAATCTTTTGCCACTAAATTTTTTAGGGGAGAGCTTACTGAATTCTAGGGATTCTTTATATACTGTGGATGCAAGTCCTTTGTTTGATATGTGAATTACAGAAATGTTTTCTTTGTGGTTTGGCTTTTCATTTTCTTCATGATGTTTTTTGAAAAGGAGAAATATTTCATTTTGATGCAGTCCAATTAATTGACTTATCAATTTTTTTCTTTGATGGTTTGTTTTCGTTGTGTCCTGTTCTAAGACATCTTTGTCCGCCCTAAGGTTGCTGGGCTAAAACTTTAAAAAAAGCAGATATGTCCTTCCTCCCTCCTTTTTTTTTTTTTTGATTGGAAGCAGATGACAACAAGGCCCTAGAGAATAGAGAAGCCAGAAGATAAAAGGAGTCTGGGACTGCAAACACTGCACGAAGGAAGACCACCTTCTCTGGGCTAGGTATTTGAGGCAGAAATGAACGTCTATTGTGTTTGAGCCATTAACATATTGTGGGTCTATTTGTGTTAGCCTGCCCTGGAACTACTATTTCTCCAGGTGTGCAGATACCGTGCCCAGGAGTCCCCAGTGAAGGCGCTGTCACTGATTGAAGGGCTATCACCATTTAACACTCTTCCCTGCTCCTTCTCCTAAGCTTTCTCACTTTCCTTCTCTGAACAACCCAGACAGTGAACTCTAAGGCAGATGTGTGCATATCTTCATTGAAGTGTTAACGTATCAGTATCTAGATGGCACTGGGCTGGGGCGGGGAGGATCAGTGCTATGACTCCCTTGCTCTCTTGTCCACCCAAAGTGAAGAGGGCAAAGCCTCTAGTCAACCTAGTATTATTCTTCTTCTTTCTTCTCTCCTTCTCTTCCTCCTCCTCCTCCTCCTCCTTCTTATTCTTCTTCCTCTTCTTCTCCTCCTCCTCCTCCCTCTCCCTCTCCCTCTCCCTCCAACTCCACCTCCACCTCTACCTCCCCTCTCCCTTCTCCTCCTCCTCCTCCTTCTTCTTCTTCTCCTCTTCTTCTTCCTCTTCCTCCTCTTTTCTCCTTCTCCCTGTTCTTCTCCTTTTCTCCTCCTCCTCCTCCTCCTTCTTCTTCTTCTTCTCCTCTTCCTCCTCCTCCTCCTCCCTCTCCCTCTCCTTCCACCTCCACCTCCCCTCCCCCTTCCTCTCCTCCTCCTCCACCTCCTCCTCCTCCTTCTTCTTCCTCTTCCTCCTCCTCCTCTTTTCTCCTTCTCCCTCTCCTTCTTCTTCTCCTCCTCCTCCCCCTCCTCCTCCCTCTTCCTCTTCTTCCCCTTCTTCTCCTCCTCCTCCTCCTCTTCTTTCCTCCTCCTCCTTCTCCTTCTCCTCCTCCTCCTCCTCCTTCTTCTTCTTCTTCCTCTCCTCCTTCTCCTTCTCCTTCTCCCTCTTCTTCTTTTCTTTTTGAGACAGGGTCTTGCTCTGTCACCCAGGCTGGAGTGTGGTGGCACAATCTCGGCTAACAGCAACCTCCGCCTCCCAGGTTCAAGAGATTCTCCCACCTCAGCCTCCAAAATAGCTGGGACTACAGGCATGCGCCACCACGCCCAGCTAATTTTTGTATTTTTTAGTAGAGACGAGGTTTCATCATTTGGCCAGGCTGATCTCAAATTCCTGACCTTAAGTGATCTGCCCACCTCAGCCTCCCCAAGTGCTGGGATTACAGGCATGAGTCACTGAGCTGGGCCAGTATTCTCCTCCTTCTCACTGTCCATTCCCCCATTATCATCAATTCTGCCTATATATCTAAGAGGCCTCCTGTTGGATTTCAGTTCTGGGGACTGTGTTCCAGTTCTGCCTCTGTGTTCTTACCACGTTTCCTAGATGAGGTTGAGTCTTACCTCACCAACTCTCCACTGGTCAGTTTGTTGTTATAATGCATATTTTTATCAGGTCCATCCCTTATCTCTCTCTCTCTCTTTTTTTTTTTTTTTTAATTTGAGACTGAGTCTCGCTCTGTTGCCCAGGCTAGAGTGCAGTGGTGCGATCTCAGCTCACTGCAACCTCTGCCTCCTGGTTTCAAGCAATTCTCCTGCCTCAGCCTCCCGAGTAGCTGGGATTACGGGTGTGCACCACCACGCCCGGCTAATTTTTGTATTTTTAGTAGAGACAGGATCTCACCATGTTGTCAGGCTGGTCTTGAATTCCTGACCTCGTGATCCACTGCCCTCAGCCTCTGAAAGTGCTGGAATTACAAGTGTTAGCCACTGCGCCAGGCCCTTTATCTCTTTTATAATTTATTTTATTTTATCAATTTTTATTTTTTTGAGATGGAGTCTTGCTGTGTTGCCCAAGCTGGAGTGCAGTGGCATGATCTTGGCTCACTTCAACATCCACCTCCCGGGTTCAAGCAGTTCTCCTGCCTCAGCCTGCCGAGTGGCTGGGATTACAGGTGCCCACTACCACACCCCACTAACTTTTGAATTTTAGTAGAGACAGGGTTTCACCATGTTGGCCAGGCTGGTCCCGAATCCCTGACCTCAAGCCATCCACCTGCCTCAGCCTCCCAAAGTGCTGGGATTATAGGCTTGAGCCACTGCACCCCACCAATGCATTTTAAGTTGTTTTTATTAACTATAAGTTGTTTTATTTATGTGTTGAGTAGAAACAAAATAATATTTATAAACTAGATAGAAGTTATAAGACATATTGATACAATGAACGCTTTTATACCACCACCTAATATAGGGAAAAAGATTACCAATACCTTCAACATTTCTTCTTCGCCGTTATCACTTCTCATTCCCCTCTGTCCCCCTCGTAGGTAACTACTCTCCTGAATTTTATGTTTATCATTCTCTAGCTTTTCTTTACAATTTTACTACATGCTTGTATCTTTCAATTGTGATATATGGTTTATACCTTCAGTAGCAATGTATGAATATATTAAGGAATAATTTACATATAAATGCCCGCCATTGTGAAGGCATAGTTCGATGATTTTTCGTAAATTTATACAGTTGCGCAACCATCACTACAATCTGCTTTTGGAATATTTCCGTCTCTCCAGAAAGGTTCCTTGTGTTCATTCTCCATCATTCAAAAAGTACATTCCAGCTTCCAGCCTGATAGAGTTTTGGTGTGGCGTACCAAAGGTGCGGTTGAGGTGTCAGCTCGGAGGTGGTCCTCTGCGAGGATGGAATGCCGTCTTGTACGACAATTAAAAGGATGCATGGGTCCAGAAATCAAGCAGTGGAAGCAGAAGTGGACTCACTGTAATTCTCATGCATCCACTGGAGGAATAAGAAACCTGGCCATTTGGACCCCAAATGGGACATCTCTGAACAGCCACATATACACAGACTAGATTGGGACTGCACTGCAGTCCAGCTTCTTTCTGCCCATCCTGCTTCTTTCCCCTCTTACACAAGTGTAGGACTTTAATAAATACCCCACTTGCCAAGAAAGAATACATTGTAGTGGGTATGAAAGGTATCTCATTGTGATTTTAAGTTGCATTTCCTGAAGAAAACTGATACTGAGCATTTTTCACGTCTTAGTGACCATTTACACATCTTCTTTTGTGAAATGTCTTTTCAAATCTTTTGCCCATTTTTAAAGTTGTGCTACTTCTGTTTTTGTTGATTGGTAGGAATTCCTCGTATATTTTGAATATGAGTCCTTTGTTAGAGATACACACATTGTGATATTTTTCTCAGTGTGTGGCCAGCCTCCTTGTTAATTTTATTAATGGCATAGTCTGATGAGCAGACATTTAAATTTTCATTAACTCCATTTGTTAATTTTTTCTTTTATGATGACTGGCTTCTGTGTTCTAAGAAATTTTTGTCTATCCCTAGTCTCAAAGATATTATTTTATGTTTTCTCTGGAAACTTTCTGGATCTAGTACTACGTTTAGCTTTACGATGTCCTTCTAGTAGATTTTTGCATGTGGAGTGAGGTAGAAGTTGAGATTCTTTGTTTTTAAATAGAACTTCACAGTTATTCTGACACATTGTAACAAGGCTTTCCTCTCCTTTATTGAATTGACTTGGCTAAAAATTAATTGACTGTGTGTGGGTCTATTTTTGGACCTTATATTCTTCTCTGTTCACCTATTTTTACACTAAGACCATACTGACTTCATTTGCTGTTACTTTATAGAAAGATTTGAAATTAGTTTCAGTCTTCCAACTTTGCTCTTTTTCAATTCTGTTTTGGCTACTCCAGGTACTTTGCATTTCCATATATATTTTAGAAACAACTTGTCAATTTCTTCAAAAACTCCTCTTGGAATTTGGGATTGTGACTGATAGATCACTTTGGGGGCAAATGACATCTTAACAATATGAAGCTGTTTAATCCACAAACATGATATATGTTTCCATTTTTAGAAGTCTTTTAAGTTTCTCTCAGCAATCGTTTTGTAGTTTTCAGTACAGTGCTTTTGCACCTTATTAATTAGAATCATGCCTAGGTATTTGAGTTTATTAATTCTATTGCCAATGGCAATTTAAACAATTTTTATTGTTCATGCCTGTAATCCTAGTACTTTGGGAGGCCAAGGCAGGAGGATTGCTTGAGCCCAGGAACTCGACGCCAGCCTGGGCAATATGGCAAGACCCCATCTCTACAAGTAATAAAAATAAATAAAATTAGCCCAGCATGGCAGTATGCACCTGTGGTCCCGACTACTCGGGAGACTGAGGTGGGAGGATCACTTGAGCCCGGGAAGTCAAGGCTGCAGCGATCCCTGTTTGTGCCACTGCCCTTTAGCCTGGGTGACAGAGCAAGACCCTGTCTCAAAAAAAAGTTTTTAATTTCTATTTTTTGGTTGCTAGTATGTAGAGCAATAATTGATTTTTTAAATATAATGACATTGTATTCTGTAAGATTCATAAATACAATTACTCTAATATATTTTTGAAGATTCCATAGAGTATTCCATGTATATAACCACATTGTCTGTGAATACAGCTTTACTTTTTAATTTCCAATATTAATGACTTTTATTTAGTTTTCTGGTCCTAGTACACTATCTACAGCTTAGTACAATGTTCCAGATATTCTCTATTGACATTGTTATTGATCTCATAAGAAAAGCATTCGATGTTTCGCTGTTATGTGGGATGTTTTTAACTCTAGATATTAACAGATGCCTTCGTCAGATTAAGAAAATTCTACACATAGTTTTTTTTTTTTTTTTAAATTCTAATGGATATTGAATTGGCCCAATGTTTTGTCTGAATTATATTATTTTTCTCCTTTATTCAATCAATGTAGTGAATTACATCAATCTTTTTCTCCCTTATTCTGTTAATTTTGGAACTTCAGATTTTCTCAAAAATTTTTTAGCTTGATTTGTTTTATTTTCCAAATGTTAAATCAACTTTGCATTACTGTGATAAACACAACTTGGTCAAGTTATATTATACTTCTCTATACCACTGTTTAATTTGCTAGTAGTTTAACAAGAGTTTAAAAAATCTCTTTAATTATGAGAAATAATGGTCTGTAACAATCTTTTCTAATATCTTTGTCAGTTTTTGATGTCAGGATTATTCTGACTTCATTAAATGAGTTGGAAAATATTTCCTTCTCTTTGACTTTCAGAGTTTCTTTAATACCAATGTACTATATCTTCCTTATATGTTTGATGAAATTCACTGGTAAAGTCACTTGGACTCAGGATTTTCTTTGTGGGAAAGTTGTTGACTATGAATTAAAATTACTTAATAGATATAGGATGATTTCGATTTATAATTTCATGTATTTCGTTTTTGTGAGTTATCTTTTCCAAGGAGTTTGTCTGTTTTGTCTAAGTTGTCAATTTATTGACCTAAAGTTGTTCATAATATTTCGTATCGTTTTTTAATAGATATAGGATCTGTAGTGATATGCCATATGTAATTTTTCTTATTGGTAATATGTGTTTTCTGTCCTTTTTTTCTTTTTTGGCTTATAAACATCAGAGATTTAATTTCTCATAGTTCTAGAAACAAAGCAGAGTCCAAGACCAAGGTGCCAGCAGATTGAGTGTCTGGTGAGGGCCCATTTTCTGGTTCATAGATGATCTCCTTTTTTCTTGGCAAGTCTTCTTCAGAGAGGCTGTCAATTTTATTAATCTTTTCAAAGAAAAGATTAATTGTCTATCTAATTTCTATATCATCGATTTTTCTCTCTTCTTATTGTTTTCCATTTCCTGTTTACATTGAATTTCATTGGCTGTCCTTTTTTTGTGTCTGGAGGTGGATGCTTAGATCATTGATTTTGTGCCTTTCTTTCTTTATAGATCTAGGCATTTAAAGATCCAACTTCCCTTCTAATCTCCACTTCAAGTGTATCCTACAAATTTTGATATGTGTTGCTTTCATTATTATTCAGTTTGAAATATTTTCCAATCTCCCTGTGATTTCTTCATTGATCTACTAGTTATTTAAAAGTGTTTTATTTAATTTCCTGATATTTGGTGATTTTCTAGTTGGCTGTTACTACTTTTTAATTTAATTCCACTATAATAAAATAACTTGCATGATTTCCATCTTTTAAAAATTTTTGAGATGTGCTTTTTGGCCCAGTATATGGCCTATCTTGGTGGATACTCCTTGCTACCTGAAAAAAATGTGATTTCTGCTGTTAGATGGAGAGAGCTGTAAATGTCAATTAGGTAAAATTGGTAGATAGTATTGATCAAATCTTCTGTATTCTTACAGGTGTGATGAGTTTGAAAACATATTATGAGGATATATTTTGTTTTGGAGTGGTAACCTGTTTTGTTGTAAACACTTAAGGCCATATTTGTCATAATCAGAGTCTATAGAACTCAACAGGTGAACAGAGACAGCATGGCTAAGATTACTTGACTTGTTTAATTCAATTAGTTGCTGTGGCCCCACTGTGTGCCTATCCTATTTCTGGGGAGCCCAAGGGGAGCTGTCTTTCACTAGTAGAGGGGAGCTGTCTTTCACCAGCAGACAGTCTACTGCCCATTAATTAAGCATGCCTAGCATCACTTTTCTTTAGAACTGAATGTGCTCAGTGAGACGGGATGTGCTCTGGTGCCTTAGGGAACTTGATTGCCTTGGCATGGAGCATGCCCACTGGGTAGTACACTTGGGGCAGGGCGGGGGGGTGGGACTGAGCATGCTCAGTGGGTAGCTCACGTGGAGACTGAGCATGCTCAGTGGGTAGCTCACCTGCAGACTGAGCATGCTCAGTGGGTAGCTCACCTGCAGACTGAGCATGCTCAGTGGGTAGCTCACCTGCAGACTGAGCATGCTCAGTGGGTAGCTCACCTGCAGACTGAGCATTCTCAGCAGGTAGTTCTCCTGAGTACTGAGCATGTGCAGTGGCTAGCTCAACCAGGGATTAAGTATTATGCATGCTCTTTTTTTTTTTTGAGACGGTGTCTCGCTCTGTCACCCAGGCTGGAGTGCAGTGGCCGGATCTCAGCTCACTGCAAGCTCCGCCTCCCGGGTTCACGCCATTCTCCTGCCTCAGCCTCCCGAGTAGCTGGGACTACAGGCGTCCGCCACCTCGCCCGGCTAGTTTTTTGTATTTTTTTTTAGTAGAGACGGGGTTTCACCCTGTTAGCCAGAATTGTCTCGATCTCCTGACCTCGTGATCCACCCGTCTCGGCCTCCCAAAGTGCTGGGATTACAGGCTTGAGCCACTGCGCCCGGCCATGCGTGCTCTTTTTAACTGCTCAGCTCTAATCCTCGATGCTGCCGCCTTGTGTGACTGTTGGTGCCGAGGAGTTAAATCACAAAATGTCAGAGTTTTGAGTTATCAGAACCAAACCATTCATTGTACAGATGGGGAACCCACAGCTCAGAGAAGGTTGAGGAATTGGTCAAGATCATACAATAAATCATTGTTAGTGCAGGAATAAGTTGCTGTCCTGTCTCTTCTTCATGGCTTGGCCTACTGCAGTATTTCACGCTTTGGCCGGAACCTCAGGTAATCCACTATGGCAACTTTCCGCGGGTAATCACATAAAGAGGATCAAGATGAAAAGATTTTTCTCCTCTGGCTTCTCTTTTCAGGCACGCTTCTCCCTTTTCGGGATCCCTGGTGGAAGATGGGTGAAAAGAGCAGTGAATGTCCACAGCCCACTTTGTTTCTTGGTGGTAGTGGGTACTCAACGAGTTGTTTCCTTTAAGGACTGACTTATTTAGGGCTAAGGTCAGAGTTTAAGGAAAGGAGCAGAGGGGAACTCGGAACCAAGGATTTGTGGTTTAATAGCCCCGAGCAAGGCAAGGAGGAGAGGAAAATCCTCCAGAAGGGAATGAGTAATTGTGTATAGAAATTGTATTGAGCTTGTTGCCAAATGTTTGCAAACTGTCATGTATCGGCGGGTACGTGAGTGTTTTAGTTACAGCAATTTATTCGGCCTATCTCTCAATGTGTCGGGAAGTGGTGTTGCCACCAGGGTCTGATGGTTTGTTTTTTCTGCTTAAGCAAAATGTAAATTATCTGGCCCATTAATATCTGGGTGCTCTAATCCGTTATTAGAGGAGAAAAGTAAAAATTCTGCACCAAGATGAATGTTTGCTTTTAAGGTGATTAATAATGCTCAGCCACTGTGCATTCATCACTCTGCCAGCGGCTTCTGCAGGGAAAGCAGGAAGGAAACAGACTGGAAATACTGTGCACCGCTGCTCCGTGCTCACCAGAATGACGCCTTCTGCCATGTCCCTCCTCCAGAGCCTTCACTAGCTCCCTATTGCCTTCGTTATAAAGGCCAAACTTGCAGCCCTCGGTGAACAGACCATATCCTGCCTGCCTACTGGAGCAACTATGATGTGCCTATCTCTGCACTGTGGGGGAGACAGGAGAAGAGGAAGAGGTGCTTCTTGCTATTGGAGAATTTTCTGTGCATTGCGGGGGCGATAAAGAAAAGCTCCTGGAGAGACATCAGTGCCCAACCTGAGAGAGTGAGAAATCAGGTGTTAGGTTGATAGGGCAGATTGCAAGGGTCTTCAGAGCCAAGAGAGGGAGAAGTCTATATTGGGTTGGGTTGTCAGGAAATGCTTCCTGGAGGAGGTGGGCTGCAGCTGGGCCTTGGGAAATGAAAAATTTGTGGACAGCCCCAATCACAGGTACTGACCATTAAGCACCGACTTTATGCCAAGCACCATGCTAGGAGCTGCTTGTATATAACCATGACTCCACCTCACAGCCCTGCAAGGTGGGTATTGTTATCTTGTCTTTGTGGATGAGAAAAACAAGGCTCAGAGAGGTGAAGACACTTACTTGGTGTCACACAGTGAGTGAAGGGCAGAGCCAGGATGAACAGGTCAGACTGGGAGGCTCTGAAGGCTGTGAGTCTGAATTCAGTGCTTCTCTCACCGCTCTAAGTAGGAGGAACTCTTAAGAAGCAAAGGACCTGGACAGAGTGTCTATGTAAGTGTGTGGGGTAAGGTGTCACATGGGCAGAGGCTGGCCTGCCTGGAAGAAAGGAACCTGGAAGGATGTGGGGGAACTGTAGGGCCACCTCTTGGGACAGTCTCAGTGCCAGGCAGAAGGGATGCTACTGAGAGCTGTGAAACAGGCTGGTCTCCCACCCTGGACTGTACATTAGTAGGGAACACTGTCTCCTGAGTGTTGGGGCTTTCTCCTTCCATGTCGGAGAGAATATATGATATGATCTCTTCTCTCCAGCCCTACTCCTCAGATCATCATATCTCAGCCGGACGCTGCAGCATCCCCCGGGCTCCAGTGACTTCTGTCCATGGTGGCTGCCATGATGACCTTCGTAAAACGCAGATCTGTCTAGGGAACTCCCCTGTTGCCAGTGTTCCAGAAGCCCCTCCCTTCCATAGGGAGAAGTCCAGGATCTCAGCAGGGATGCTCCAGCCCTGCCCACATCTCAGGCCTTGGCACTTCCTCCTGCTTTCTGCTTCCTCTGTCTGAAATGTGCTCCCTCTGCCTCCCCCATCTCCTGACTTTTTCTGATCTGTGAACAGTTCTATTCAGGAAGAGGAATCACCCTTCTGAGCTCTCAAAGGGTTTCTATTCTTTCTAGCTGCCTGAGAACCTAGTTCAGTCCTCTGAGCTTATTGGCTGTTGGCATCTCTTCTAATCTCAGAGAAAATGGACTGAGAGAGACACAGATCTGATTCACGTGGATGGCAGCAGAACATAGCAATGGAGGTAGACAGGGGATCTGCTATGCCTGCTGGCAGCATCTTATCCAACCATCCAACAAGTATTCCCTGAGCGCCCATTTGGTGCTAGACTCTAGGCTGGGCATTCTGGGCATTGAAATAAGTGTGCCAGAGATGGGTCATGCCTGCATGGAGCTTACAGTCTGGCAGATTAGCAGAGTTTGGGCAAATCACGGCTGCCCTGCTGGAGAAATTGTCTGAGCTGTCTGAACTGAGCAGGAAGACTGCTGGGAGCAGGTGCTGACCAACCCAGGGTCTGTCTCTGAGGCCCCAGGATACAAAAGTTAGAGAACTTACCAGTGAGTGTCTGGACAGGGAATATCCACTCCCTGCCCCAACACAACAGGCTCCTGATGCTGGCTTGATGACCCCCCAGAAGTTATAGCTGGTCCCATCTCAGCCTAGGTATAGAGATTCCTTCTTTTTCTGTTTTAATGAAACTACCTTGTTTCTGGGGGTTAAGAGTTGTTCCTGCCAGCCTCTGGTGTGTCCCTCTACTCGGTGCTCCTTCTGCTGGTTTCAAAGCCACCCCTGATTGAGAGTTGCTTCAGCAAGCTTACACTAACCAAAGGGAAGGAGTCTTGAAGCCCCTGCCTACAAAACGGTACTAAGAGGCTGCTGCCTTGAGAGGCAAACCCTTTATTACAGATAGACCTGCAGATTGCATATTTTTATAATTTCCCAGAGAGCTCATTTTACGCTCCGCTAAGATCTAAATGAACTGGTGCAAATGCGCGAACTTCCTTCTGCCTCTGGCGAGGTGAGGTCTGCAGGGCCAGAGACCGTGCATGTGCATCTGGGAGCCAGCTCTGCTCCGGAAGGGGCGAGGGCAGAGCAACACGTGTAGGACAGAAAACAGCTTTTCACCCAGGGTCCTTACGATGTCTTTGCTCCTAGGATGAAGGGGCTTACTTCTCAATGGGGATCACTTTTGGGAACCTCTGAGCTGGTAGAAGGGCCAATAAAAAGGCTTCCATTTGGGCGTATGTAAAAGCTTCGTCAGGGAGGAGGCATGACCTCGTTGGAAAATAAAAAACTACATCTATAGTTAAAGGGAGATTCTGTCTGGAGTGACTGGGATGAGACATTGCGAGGTCTGGAGATGTACAGTGGCTGGAACCTGGGGTGTGTGGGGGTAGAGAGAATACTGAGACCTGGCTGGAGGGGTAGGCAGGGCCCCATCATAGAGGCCTTGAATTTGGTCTAAGGGATTTGTCATTTTTTTCCCCCCAGTTTTTTTTTTTTTTAATTTTCCGAATTATAAAAGTAATACATATTTATCATGGAAAAAAGTTAGAACTTCAGAAACATCTAATAAAATAGAAAATTAGAAGACTATTATTTCACCATCTAGAATCACTGTTGTTAGCAGTTTTGTTTCGTTTGTTATTTTTTCTATAAATTGTTTAGATTCTTAAGTTCGTATTACATATACAATTTTAGATGCTTTTCTTTCTTTCGTTTTTCTTTTTCTTTCTTTTCTTTTTTTTTTTTTGTTTTTTTTTTTGTTTTTGAGATGGAGTCTTGCTCTGTCACCCAGGCTGGAGCGCAGTGGTGCGATTTCGGCTCACTTCAACCTCCACCTCCCAGGTTCACGCCATTCTCCTGCCTCAGCCTCCCAAGTAGCTGGGACTACAGGCGCCCACCACCACGCCCAGCTAATTTTTTGTATTTCTAGTAGAGACGGAGTTTCACTGTGTTAGCCAGGATGGTCTTGATCTCCTGACCTCGTGATCTGCCTGCCTCGGCCTCCCAGAGTGCTGGGATTACAGGCGTTAGCCACGGCGCCCGGCCCCCAATTTTTTTTTTTTTTTTTTTTTTTTTTTTTTTGAGATAGAGTCTGGCTCTGTCGCCCAGGCTGGAGTGCAGTGGCCTGATCTTGGCTCACTGCAACTTCTGCTTCCTGGGTTCAAGCAATTCTCCTGCCCCAGCCTCCTGAGTAGCTGGGACTACAGGCGCATGCTGCCACACCTGGCTAATTTTTTGTATTTTAGTAAAGATGGAGTTTCACCATGTTTCCCAGGCTGGTCTCGAACTCCTGAGCTCAGGCAATATGTCCACCTGGCTTCCCAAAGCACTGGGATTACAGGCGTGAGCCACCATGCCTGGCCTACATGCTTTTCTTATACTTACCAAAGCGTTCTATGTATTTCTTTATATTATCAACAGCTTAAATGATTTTTACTCCAACTATGTGCCCTAAGAAGATGCTCTCAAAGCCTGATATTCCCCCCTTATTGCTTCATTCTCTTAGACAGTGGTTCTCATCCTTGGCTGCATATTAGAATCATCTGGGGAACTTTAAAAATTCCTAGTGCCCAGGATGTACCCAGACCAATTAAATCAGAAATCCACACATCAATGCTTTTTAAGGATTCCTCAGGAGATTCTAATACACTGCTGAGGCTGAGAACCACGAAGTAGGGCTCAAACACTCCTTTCCATGCTGGCCAAGTTGACCAATGAAGTTTCTCACCTCTCGTGTGGCTGAGGTTATCAGATTCATCATGCCTGGATGGACTTAGCCTAACCAGGAACATCAGTTGTCTGGGGGAATCTAGTGGCAGAAAAAGAATGAGGCAAATAAAATCAGGATAAATAATACCACAGCTACCACTACCACCAACCTTCAGTAAATCCCAGAGTTGTAGTTGTTTCTTGTTTTTATTCATCGAAGATTTTGTTGTTGTTGTTTGACAGAGTCTCGCACTGTCGCCCGGGCTGGAGAGCAACGGTGTGATCTCAGCTCACTGCAACCTCCGCCTCCCGGGTTCAAGCCATTCTCCTGCCTCAGCCTCCCTGAGATTACAGGTGCACACCACCACACCTGGCTAATTTTTTTGTATTTTTAGTAGAGATGGGGTTTCACTATATTGGCCAGACTGGTCTGGAACTCCTGACCTTGTGATCCACCCGCCTCAGCCTCCCAAAGTGCATCGAAGATTTTTACCTTCACTGGGAACCTCTCTTCTTGCATCCCATGCCATTCTGGTGGGACTATCAATCTCAGTGCTTCCTGTACAACCTGGCTACAGGGCAATCTCAATTGTGCCCGCAGGGATTGGTCCAAAGGATAGGCATGTGACTCAAGCAGGACCAATCAGATTTCTCCCATATTGAGTTGCCGGGTAAAACACAGCACACCCGATTAACTTTGAATTTCAGATAAACCACAATATTAAGCGAAGCTGCTTGTGGCCAACTTTGCTGGATATATCCATTTACAGTTGGAGAGAATGAGGGTGATCTATAAAAGGAGCTGAGATGTAACCAGGGTGAACAGTGAACGGGTCTTGAGAACACTGAGTTTCTGACCTTGGCCAACTCTAGGTCCGGACGTCCCAATGCTGTGAGCCAGTAAATTTCCTTTCTTGACTAAGTTCTTTTGAGATGCATTTGTGTTACCTATAAACGACTCCTAAAAGTGGCAGAAATTGATACTTGGAATTGGCATTGCTGAGCTGAGGAGGAATGAGGCACAGGGGAATCCCCCAGTTTGCAGCTGGGAAGCCCTTGTTATCAGTAGCAATGCAGCTGGTTAAGTTGTTACTGTGTGCTTACTGAGGATGGCACCTCAGGGGATTGGTAGATATTTGGGGGATATTAGAGTATGTTGGCTACTCCTTATGACCTCTTGGGAGGGCGTAAATGTGGTCCACAATAAACATGGTCTAAGCAGCCCAGCTGGAAAACAGAGAGGGAGGAGCAAGCCTTGTTGACAGAAGAACCCTCCCTTCCCCTTTCTTTAGACTAAGTCTTGATGGGATAAGCCATGTGCCTTGCAGAATTGCAAAAGTAGAATTTCCTGCCTCTAGGTAAGATAGGAAGGCAGAAAAAAACATAACAGAGAAGTAAGATTGGATGGGGGAGAGTCAAAGGAATAGAGGAAGCTGATCCCCCAGTTCCTAAGCAACTCTTCAAGCACCCTCCCGTCTTTTGGAGGAAATGATACATTCATTATAAGTGCATCCCTGGGATATAGCCTTGAGGCAAAGGGCAGATAAGATCTGCCTTAGAATATTTTTTTTTAGACTACTTTCCTACAAGCTTACAAGATGTTGTCCAATATTCTAGTTCTAGCCTATTTAAAAAATTCCAGTGTATTTGACATTATGATTATTGTTTTGTACAGTCATTGCTTAGACTTTGCCAACTATTTTACAAGATTTGTCTCATTCTATACCTTGCATTTTAGACCTTTCATTTGGGACCATTTCTCTTCTGTGTGAAGCTTGAGTTTTAGAATTTCCTTTAATGGGCATCCTATAGTAGTAAACGATCTGTTTTTATTGTCTCAAAATGTCTTTTTAAATCCACATTATTGAAAGAAAAGTTTCTGGATATAGAATTTTATGTCGACCGTACTTTTGACATGAAGATAATCTTCATGTTTTCTCTTTTCCATTGTAGTGTTTGAGAGGTTGGTTGTAATCTTAACTGTGGTCTCCTATTTCTTTGATATTTTGCAATTTCACTGTATTGTACCTAGTATAGAGATTTAAAAAAAAATATATTATTCTACTTGGAATTCATAGGTTTTCCCTAAACTGAGAATTGGTGTTTTTCAACTGTTCTGGAAAATTCTCAGCTATTATCTCTTCCTATATTGCCACTTTCTCATTCTCTTTGTTATTTTCTTTTGGAACTGATGATAATTATGTTAGACCTTTTTGACATATTTCCTTTGTTTAACTTCTCTTCCATAGTTCCATTTTTTTGTTCTATCGGCTGCATTTATTCAGATCTTTTAGTTTACCATTTCTCTCTTCACAGGTGTTTAATCTGCTAGTTAATATGTTTAGTGAATTTAATTTTTTTTTTTTTTTTTTGAGATGGAGTTTTGCTTTTGCTGCCCAGGCTGGAGTGCAATGGCACGATCTTGGCTCACGGCCACCTCTACCTTCTGGGTTCAAGCGATTTTCCTGCCTCAGCCTCCTGAGTAACTGTGATTACAGGCATGCACCACCATGCCCGGCTAATTTTTTTGTATTTTTAGTAGAAGTGGGATTTCTCCATGTTGGTCAGGCTGGTCTCGAACTCCCAACCTCAGGTGATCCACCTGCCTCGGCCTCCCAAAGTGCTGGGATTACAGGCGTGAGCCACTGCACCTGGCCTTTAATTTTTATTATTGTATTTTATTTCTATTTAGTTTATTTTCAATTTTTTTCCTGTGTCTATTTATGTGTATGTTATATTCTATACTGAAAAATGTCAATGTCTAAAGTTCTTGCAAATCTTTTTTTTCTCTGAAGCTTTTTACTCATGATACTTTTATTTCCTCATATGTTTTTATTTTTTGTGATTTTGGGCTGTAAGCTGCTTATTGTCCTTGGGACTTTATTTGTGAGGATTCTTGGGGACTTCTTTGAGGTTGAGTTTCTCCAGAGACAACTTTTATTTGCTTCTGAAGTGCTCAGGGGCACTGCCTGAGGTTTTTTGGATCTCACAACTAGTATAATTTTGGATCTCAAAGTTATGTAAGAAGTGGCCTATGTTTACAATGTTTTCCCCCTCTAACCAATGCCAGAGTGCACTGGTTACGTTTCCTTGTTGCCTCTTTGTGGCGTTCCAGGTTTACTACCTTTTTTTTTTTTTAATTGAAATGGAGTCTTGCTCTATCACCCAGGCTGGAGTGCAGTGGCACGATCTCAGCTCACTGCCAACCTCTACTACCAGGGTTCAAGCGATTCTCCTGCCTCAGCCTCTGGAATATCTGGGATTACAAGTGCATGACACCACACCTGGCTAATTCTTTTGTATTTTTAGTGGAGACGGGGGTTGTGGAGACGGGGGAAGTTCGAGACCAGGCTGGTCTCGAACTTCTGACCTCAGGTGATCCGCCCACCCCGGCCTCCCAAACTTCTGGGATTACAGGCATGAGCCACTGCTCCCGGCCCACTTTTAGAGTGTGGCCTCTGTGAGCCTCAACCTTATGCAGGGATTTCACATTAGATCGCCAGCCTTGGGCTGTGATTGGCTTTGGTTTTCTGTCCCCTACACCTCGGATAGCCATCAGAGAAGAACCTCAGCGTCTCCAGACATTAACAGAAGCCTTCAGGGAGAAAGCAGACTTTGGCACTCATTTTCCTTCCCAACTTCTTATTTCACTTTGTTTTAGGGCTTTGCAGCATTCTTACTTTTGTGCCAACGCGGTAATGCATTTACATTTTAAAAAAGTGTTTTATTCAACCATTTAGTAGTTTCACTTGGGAAGGTCCTTCAGGGCAATCAAATCTACCCTGCTGTTGGAAACGAGCCATTATGTTATTCTTTACAACTCAAGTTAATTTCTTACTAAAACCACCATCAACTTTATCTCCATTGATTTACCTCTGTTACCCCTGCTCTGGGTAGGTGGGAAGGGCTTTACAGGGTCAAGGCATGGGTGAGGGAGCAGGGTGTATCTGATCCCAATATCATCCTCCCATGTGGGCATAGGTGGAGAATGACGACGGAGCCATCCCTCCGGCCTTAAGACATCTTCAGGTCTGTTGGCTCTTACCAGCAGTCCTGTACCACTGTTAGGGGTTGTATAAACACCCCACTAGGACCCGGATCATCAGGTCCTTCTACGAATTAAAAAGAAGTGCTTGTTCCTGCAAGGCAGGGTGGGCAGCAGGAATGGAGTTGGGGGCTCTCCTCCAGTGACTCTGATACAGGGCCTGGCCTGGACCACCTGGCTTCTGGGGAACAGAGTGGATAAGTCAGTCTTGGCTCTTGGGCTGCAGCTGAGCTGAGATAGGTCTAAAGGGGTTGAAGGGTTTGACCCAAGGGTACGGGAACCTGGTAAATGAGTAGATCTAGGGGATCAGAGAGCCCATCCATAGCCTGGGGCAAGAGAGAGAGCAGCTGTACAGGAGAATCAGGCATTACTGGCTCAGGAAAGTAAGTACTGGGTTTGCATTAACTGAGGATTTCCATAGCCCAGAAGATTTCCTTCTGTTAGTCTTTGGGCCTCTTGGGAGACAGACCTGGGATTCAAACTTAAGGTGGCCTCATTCTCCCCAGGTCCTCTCTCCTGTCTCTCCCCTTCCCTCCGACTTTTCTTGCTACCTTCCTGTTTCTTAAAGCATCCCTTATGTGTTTATTTATTTGAAAAATAGTGTTCATTTTTCCTTTATTTAACAAAGTAATACATGTTCGTGATAGAAAAGTTAGAAGAATGTATGAAAGTGCGAGGAGGTAATTAATGTTTACCCACAATCTCGTCTACTATTACTTATAACCATTATTTATATTTTGCTATACATATTTATATATTTGTCATATATAAAACAGGAAATATATAATTCAGTAATTTATATTGTAGAATTTAGATGATATTCTGTGGTATTTGTTTTTACAGGCTTCTTTGCCCCTTAATGATGTATTATGTCGAATTTTATTGCTTTAAGCATTCTTTGAAAAGATTATTTTTAATGGCTCATAGATTCCATTTTATAGATGGAATATCAAGTATTCCATCAAGTATTATGTCTTGGTATGTTTTCTGATTTCTCAGTTTTATAAGTTACTCTTTAATGAACACACTTACGTATAAATTTTTGTGTGTACCTGATTTTTTTCCTCTATATTACTGTAAGTGAAATAGCTGGGGTTTTTTTTAGGCTTTTGATAATCATATAGAGGTGTACTACAATAATGTGATATATATGTATATACGTGTCATATAAAATGCTAAAAAATATTGTGTTCTGCAAAACTGTGCACTAAAAATAACATGACTTAAGGGAAAATATGTTTGAGTCAGATCACTCAAAATTTATTTTATGTTGTAACAACACTAACAAAAAATAACAAGCCTCATAAAAATGCTATTTAAAAATTAATTAGATTTTTAATAAATAGAGTAACAATTACATTACATATTGGACTTTTAAAGTTGTTTGATGGAAAGGGATGTACAGAAGAGTTGGAGATGAGATGCTGAGTTATGGAGACAAGGACAAAATGCATAAAGATGGCGAATTATCAGGTAATAAGCACTTCCGTGGCAGAACAAGTGGCCAAATCTAGCCAAAGGAAGAATGTGGGTGAACAGGCAGCGTGAACTGCATCCCCCTGGGACTACCCACACTCAGCCGTGGGAGTGGGCATTGAGTTTAGCTGCTGGTACTTGGTGGTTTAAAACACAACCTTCCGGGAAGAATTGCGTAGGTACCAAGGTATGAGTTCTACTGACATCCTTAACTTTCTGCAAATCACGTGTGACCTCATTCTCATGGCAGAAGCCTATGCTGTTGCAAACAGACTGTATTGCAGAACTGCTGTCCAGAAAGGTTGTTTTTATATACTTCCACTATTACTTAACTGGACGCTACCAAGCACAGAGTATTTAAGGCCTTTAAAGTTTTGCCAGTTTGATAGATTAAATATGGACTCTCATTTTAAAACATGCATTTTTTTAATTACCAAAGAAGATGACTATTTCTTTCTGCTTTCTTTCTTTCTTTCTTTTTTTTTTTTTTTTTTTTTGAGATAGTCTTGCCCTGTTGCCCAGGCTGGAGTGCAGTGGCACGATCTCAGCTCACTGCAACCTCCGCCTCCTGGGTTCAAATGATTCTTCTGCCTCAGCCTCCTCAGTAGCTGGGATTACAGGCGCCTGCCACCACGCCAGGCTATTTTTTGTCTTTTTAGTAGAGACAGGGTTTCACCATGTTGGTCAGGCTGGTCTTGAACTCCTGACCTCGTGATCCACCTGCCTCAGCCTCCCAAAGTGCTAGGATTACAGGTGTAAGCCACTGAGTCCGGCCCGGAAGATGACTATTTCTTATATATGTTTTAGCCAATGATATATCCCTTGTGAGTTGTTGGAGTCTGTCTGTTGCCCATATTTTTATTAGCGTTAATGCTTTTCTTACTGATCTTTTAAATATGTGAAGGTTATTAATCCTTTCTCTGGCATAATTATGTCAGTTTTTTAGCTTGTCATTTACCTTTCAATTTTGTTTATGGTTCTTTGAGGTACAGAAGTTTGAAAATGTTGTTGTCAAATCTATAGCTTTTTCTCTTTACTATTTTATCCATTGCTTTGTGCTTGGAAAGTTTTTCTCTACACAGAAAGCAGTTAAATATTTACACATATTCTCTTCCAGATTTTTGGTTCTTTTTTACATTTAATTGTTTTAATTAGCCAATAATTTATTTTGATATATACTGTGATGTAATGATCTAATAATTTATTTTTCTCCTACGTCAATTTTCCCTAATATTTTAAAAATGGTATCTATTCCCTTAAGTTTCTGATACTTCCAATACTATATATTTATCTCTTATTATGAATTAAGCCCATTTAAGGGTGATGCAACATATTTCATTGATTTGTATGCCAGTATTTTCCTTAGTAGAGTCCTTCTATTTTAGTTATTGTAGATATTTTTTTCCTAATAAGTCAAGAGCTTTATTGATGCAGCAGACACTTTACAATGAGACCCAGAATGTCTGTCTCCTCTGGGAAGATGGGATGTCTGTACAAACCCTTGGATTCTTTCCCACTTCAAAAAAACAAGCTCTCCCTTTTACCACAGTCCTTGGATCTGCACTTGCCCAAACTATCCCATCCCCAGCGCACGCAGGTGCACCAGACCAGCGCCAGGCAGGCAGCCACTCTGGTACAGCCTAAATGCGTTTTGCAGTACTCGTAGACAAGGGCGTAGGCTATCAGACCCTGTACAGGATTTAGTAAACAGACAATTTTTCCTCCACCTTGAAAATAAAATACATTTCAGCAGATTACGTGTCCTAAAATAGTGTAGTTGGGAGTTCCTAGGAAGAGGGTCCATTGTCCAGCCCTTCTTCACCAGCCTGGGCATCAGAATTCTTCTCAAGGTAACATGAGGCTTTTTATGTATTTATGTATTTATTTATTTTGTATTCTTTTTTAAAATTTTACTTTAAGTTCTGGGACATGTGCTAAACATGCAGGTTTGTTACCAGGTATACAAGTGCCATGGTGGTTTGCCCGCACCTATCAACCCATCATCTAGGTTTTAAGCCCTGCTTGCCTTAGATACTTGTCCTAATGCTCCCCCTCCCCTTGACCCTACCCCACTGATAGGCCCCAGAGTGTGAGGTTCCCCTCTCTGTGTTCTCATTGTTCAACTCTCCCTTATGAGTGAGAACTTTTTTTTTTCCCAAAGTTTTCTTAGCTAAGAATTTCACCTGTGTCTTCTTTCAGATCAACTGAAGTTTCTCTACAAGAATTTTTATTAGGGTTGTTTTAAACCAGGGGTCAACAAAATTGTTTTGTGACCAGCCAAGTAGTAGGTATGTTGCTTTGTGAGCAACATATAATCTCTATCTTTTTTCTCTCCTCTGCCTCCTCCTTCTTCTCCATTCCCTCCTCCTTCTTGTTTCTTTTCTTTTGTTTACACACAAATATAAAATATAAAAACCATTATTGGCCGGGAGCAGTGGCTCATGCCTGTAATCTCAGCATTTTGGGAGGCTGAGGCAGGCAGATCACCTGAGGGTCACGAGTTTGAGACCAGCTTGGCCAACATGGTGAAACCCCATCTCTACTGAAAATACAAAATTAGCCAGATGTGGCAGGGGGTGCCTGTAGTCCCAGTTATTCAGGAGGCTGAGGCAGGAGTATGGCTTGAACCTGGGAGGTAGAAGTTGGAGTGAGCCAAGATTGTGCCAGTGCCCTCTAGCCTGGGCAACAGAGTGAGACTCTGTCTCAAAAAACAAACAAACAAAACAATAACAACAACAACAACAACAACAAACAGTCCCTATTTCCAAATAAAGTCACATTCTGAGGTACTGGTGGTAATAACTTCACCATGTCTCTTTTTGGAAGGACACAATTTAACTCATAACACAAATTAATTAATTTGAAAAAAAGTACAATATAAATCTTTTCAATATTTAATATTTCCATCTAAACATTACATATGTATTCAATATTTTATAACATTAAACCTTTCAGACAAACCTCAAAGAATACCAATTTATGTATTCATATGATTTTAAATTTGTCTTGCCACTATTTATGCAGGAATTTATGTCTACATTTTTAAGTGAACTTGGTTTTTAGTTTTATTTTCTTTTTATACTATATAAGTGTTATATGACCATGCTTCCTCGATAGAATGAAGAACTTAGCTTTCCGTATTTGTCTATACATGAGAACAGTTTATTTGGAAAGGGAATTAATGCTTCCTGGAAAGTCTGAAAGAAGTCACCAGTAAAACCATCAGGTCCTGTAACCCTTTTTTTAAGATAATTTTTTTATAACTCTATATTTCCTCCATTGTTACTTCTCCCTCTTTCTAAGTGGACAGAATTATCTGAGCATCTGACTCAGAGGTCTTGAAATGCTTTCCTTCACCTGGATGCATGAAAAGTAGACAGGTACTGCTGACTCTGAACTGAAGATCAAGCCGGTGGGCTCTGACTGTGAGAGGTTTCTTCAGCAGAAGAAATTCACTGATACAAGTTTCAGGAGTTTGTCTGCAAGGGCATTGGGCTGTCTGTTGATGACCTGGGTACGTCTGTATGCATTGGAGTAAGTGTGTCGTGACCAGAAAGAGCAGGCATAGAAAAGCGAGTGTGTCTATTTTGCCAAGGGATGGTGCCATTAGCAATCACCAAGGCAGCAAAGTGGGTTTGCAGCCAATGGCTGCTGTTAGTCACCTTTTTAGCCTTCACAACAACCCACTAACTCAGACAGTTATCTTTCAGTCCAGGCTAGAACACTCAGGGATCACCTGTCTTGACACTGCTCCTCACCATGTTTCCACATTCCCCACAAGGCAGGGAGCACACCTGCTCCCCTTGGGCACCCACAGGCAATATCGTGTGGGGCAGCCCATTAGAGTATCAGTTTTCTGGCTATTCTTTGGAGCTGCTGGATCCAATATGTTTCCCCATATGCTTGAACCTTTTTGCAATTCTTCCATCTGTTTCTGGGAAATGTGAAGGAATTTAATGATCTTTTCTGGGGTTATTAAACCGACAGCTGTTGTCATTAATAGAGGACATTCTTTACTGCAGCGAATAAACGCTAGTCATAACTCCAGCCTGTCTTATGCGCTCTCATTAATGACTAGAGCATTTGTCTCAAGACTGGGGTGATGAACACGGGGGGTTCTGATGCCAGCTTTGGAGATGATTCATCCTCAACGTGTGAACACCCTCACTTCTTTTTTGTACTCTGGGCAGCTTTCGAGGCAAAATGTATAATTGGTAAAAAAAAAAAAAAAAAACCAAAATCCAATCCAACAGCCGTTGGCTTTCTTTGAAAATGAAGGAGCTTGGGTGTTAAAAAGGAAAGATTACTTTTTACTGTGTGTTTCAAATTATGGTTCATTTTCTAGTAGAATGTTAGAGGCAGAGAAACTAACTTTTATGGCTTGAATTGGAAGTTTTCTACACTGTTGTAGATTAGAAACAGAGATGCAAGGTTGCGCTCACACAGAAAAACAGGGAAAAGAGACTAGACCTTAGAGGCCCTGCCTGGCCTCCACCTGCCCCATGGACAGAGTGGGTTTTGCTTACTGGTAGCCTTGAGGATTGATCGTTGGGGTTCAGATAGCCTGGAAAGGCCACAGAGCAGAAGGGTGGGGGAATTTTTTTTATCTTACCAGGGAGTGATTTCAAGATGCATGAAATGGGGAAGGTGAGGAATCTGGAGACAGCAAAGCTCGGTCATCCTGGCAGTCGCCTACAAGTCTGCCCTGGCAGCAGGTTCTCCAGGCTAGCTTCTGGTAGAGCTGGGTCGAGCAAAACCATGTTTGGGCCCCATTTTTATGAGAAATTGGGGCACACGGCCAGACATGGTGGCTCATGCCTATAATCCCAGCACTATGGGAGGCTGAGGTGGAGGGATAGATTGAGGTCAGGAGTTTGAGACCAGCCTGGGGAACATAGTGAGATCCCAGAAGCCGGAAGTTTGAGGTTGGAGTGAACTATGATCAGGCCACTGCACTCCAGCCTGAGTGACAGATTGAGACTCTCTCTCTGAAAAAAAATAGTTGGGGTACAAATGGCCAGTGATCAGAGAAAGAACCAGGAAGGCCACCCCTATAAATTTGGTGGCATTTAGCAACTTGGGTCCTAAGTACTCTTCTTCATCCTCTGCCATTCAGACCTATTGAGAGTCCTGTGTTGCAGAGATGGGGGCTTAGCAATTTACTGTGGATACTGGATTAGGTCAACTGGGGGGATATGGATGTATGCTAGGAGGCCTGACAGGTTAGAAACCTGGATCTCTATCTACTTTAGTGTTTCTTGCTTAGGGAATGAAGATGAGAACCCAGGGCAGCAGGGTAAGGGTGCCCAGCAGTTGTGGATCTGGGAATGAACGAGGCAGGGGAGAAAGGGGACGTCTGACACCACAGGGTCACTGCTATCCTCTTTGTCTAGTCATAAGCGTTTCCTCTGAAACGTCATCCATCCACCCATTCAAAAATCCTTCCTGAGTACCTGCATATACTGGACATTGTGCTGCACTGTGGAATCTAAAGGGCTCCAAGGCCCTGCCTCTAAGGAGCTTGCAGTCTAGTGGGGAGATAGCCACATGGCACCATTGTGTGATGGCTACCAAAGGGGGCACACACAGGTCCCACAGGGCACAGGAGAGGGCACTAATTCTAGGCTTGGTCTGGGTAGGGGAAGATTCTGGAGGAAGTAGCATCTCGGTTGAGGGCACAGAACAAATAGGTTTCAGCCAATACAGAGAGGGTAGAGAAAATTCTAACCATCCAGGTCAGCAGTACAAAGGTCCCACAGCGAGCAACAGACTGGAGCTGGGATGTAGCAGGAGAGGTGAAAGAAGTAAGAGATGAGGTCAGGCATGGTGGCCCACACCTGTAATCCCAGCACTTTTGGAGGCTGAGGCAGGTGGATCAGCTGGGGTCGGGAGTCCAAGACCAGCCTTGTCAACATGGTGAAACACCGTCTCTAGTAAAAATACAAAAAATTAGCCAGGCGCAGTGGTGCATGCCTGTAGTCCAAGCTACTCCGGAGGCTGAGGTAGAAGAATCACTTGAACCTGGAAGATGGAGGTTGCAGTGAACCGAGATCATGCCACTGAGCTCCAGCCTGGGCGACAGAGTGAGACTCCGTCTCAAAAAAAGAAAAAAGAAGTAAGAGATGAGGCTGCAGAGGGAGGTATGGGAGGTCAGTTCTTGGGTACACTGTGTGGTTGATTAAACATTCCTTGACTTTCCCAGGCTTGCAGGTTACAGCCATGTTTATAACGGCCTCACTGATGCATTCGCTGAGATTTTCCCACCATCTTTATGCTCCACCCCATACACCAATTAAAACAGAAAATTCAGCAAAGTGAAAGATAAGTGGCTGTGTGGTGTTTGCCCAGGAACTTGGTGCTCTGTTAAGAGCTTTAATAACCACACAGTGTCTCCATATCTTCTTGTGGGGGACAAATAAAGAAAAAATCTCTTGGGCGTGGCTACATTTGCCGGCATCAGGCATAGAGAGAAATGCCAGCACTCCCTGGGGTAGATAATTTAGGGGTGTCCTCCACATCTGTCCTGTGGTCTTTCACCGCTCATGTTTTCTCAGAACGATGGCCCCACAATGAGGTCCTCAGATGGTTTCTCAGGCAAGTTTCCAGTGAACATGACTTTGTCCCATTCATTTGTAACTGGGTAGAAGCTGGGTCCTGGATGCTTCCGGGTGGAGACATTCAGACAGCAACACCCTGGCCTTAACACACTACATATCTTTGAATTGCACACAGGGGCAGCCTCCTGGGAAAACCACTGACAGATTTCTCATGAAGGAGTCAGCTGCGGTTGGGAGGAGTTGAGCACTCATGATCCTCTTGTGGGAAATCTAACATTAAATAGAATTATTTCTCAAACCCTAGCAAGGCTTGGATCTTCTTTTGAAATGAAAATGCTTTCAAAGAACTTCTCCCTCTTTGTTGACGCAAGTAATTTCTATTATAATGCTATTTAAATATGTACCAACATGAAAGCTGGAGTAAAATCTTTCTGCTGATGGCTCTCACATGACCATAAAAGCAAAACAAATGGACAAATTACAGAACGGCAAACGAAGAAATCAATAAAATTCAAATTAACAACATAAATTTAATGGGATCTCGTTTTACCAAACTTAAATCATGGTCCTCCCTGTGAGCATAGGGTTGACCGTGGAGCGTGGTTCTTGGGGAGCCTGGCAGGCCATTGGAGGAGCTGTGCCTGACTCTCCTCTGCTGTAATGGTCATGGGAAGGATGTCCATCTACAGAGCATGCACATTGTCGTTCTTTTCTTCTTAGCTTGCCGTAATTAAAGAAAACAACGGAACAAAATGTGGTCCTTGAAATCCTGGAGCCCCCCCCCCGCCCAACACGAGCATGTATACCTCAAGGACTCAGGAGGGCACAAAGGCTACTGTGAAAGAGGCACATCCTGGCATTATGGGACTAAAGGGGCAAACCAGATCCACACATGGAACAATCATGTCACCAGGACTGCGAAATCCCATGCACCTCGATCCTAGCTGCTCACATACCCATGGTCTAAGAAAGGAGAGGTCAGAGAGACATGGACAGTCAAGGAGCCACAGGGGACATCAGCTTTGCAAGACATGTAGGGTGTAGCATACGGGAGGGGGGATGGCTGGAGAGGGCAGGTCATTGGGGATCATCTTGGTAAAGACCAGCCTTGGTTGAGAACGCAAGCTCTTTCAGGCCTGATCAGGTCCCGGATGATGCACCGACCCTGGTGTTGGGAGAGCAGGCTGCCAAGAGTGGCACCTGCCCGGCCCCACTCCCACTATTATGTTCTCACTCATCTCCTGGGCCCTTCACCCAGTGCACAATGGGATGACTTTTAGACCAGGCTGCCCCTCAGGGAAGGTAAATCCTAAGAGAGTAGTTACACCAGTAGCATCAAAGCTGAAAAACAGAGTTTATTGAATCAAAAAACATGTTGCTGAGTACCTATATGAGGTGCTGGGTGGGAAACAATATCAAGGAATTCAATGAGGAAGATAAATCAGGAGTACAGACCATTGTAGCACAAGATACAAACATGATACGTGTTGTAGGAGAGGGAGGGAGGGTACCTCCAGCTAGGGTAGTGGTAGAATCTTGGCAGGCTTCTACAAGGAGATGGTCTCTGAGGGGTGACTGCAAAGAAATTCTGAGAAGATGAGGGCTAGTGGCCCGGGAGAGAGAGGCCAGGGTACGGAAGGGCACAGTGGGAGATGAAGCTGGACATAGAAGACGTGGAAAGCCAGGCAGAGGAATTGGCAATATCACCAGGTTTCTTCGCAGGGATGGCTCCAAATCCCATCTGATCAGCATGTTGATTCCATCCCTCTGGAGGGAATGTGGGAGCGGGACTGAAAAAGAAGACTTAGGAGATGATGGCAACCGTCTAAGAGAGAGAAGACAAGGCCATGGACCAAGACGGTGGCAGCGGGAATGGAGGGAAGGGGCACAAAGTGACTGCCCCCCATGAGTGGCTTTCTCTAGCCCACTTGAGGAGTGCATGCAGAACTTTGTACTCCACTGGCCCTCAGCTACTGGAGAAGTCCCCCAGAAGCAGGGTTTTCTTGCAGGGGGCTGGTGCTTAGAGAACATCCATGACAATCTCCATCTGCACCTCCAACTCCACGTCCTACCCCCTAGAAATTCTCATACATGCTGCTCGCTCGCAGTTCCAGCCCTAGATTGCTGCTGTCTAATGGGTCTATCCTATCTGACATTGACCTGGAGGTCGCCTTTGGCCAAAGAGTTAACTGAGATTGACCTAAGCCTTCAATACATAACATGAAATAGTTTATAGTTAGCGTACTCATCCGCATATTTAACTACAGGTAATATTCCATGAGGTCTGCTGTCAGTTGTGGATCCAGCAACTATCAGGAATTAGGAGGACTAATTCCTGAGAAAGGGGGTTCTTTGGGTCAATCTCAGGCATCCTCCTCCTGGTGTCCTGCCCCAGGCTGTGCTAGGAAGACCAGTTGGTAACAGGCACTGCGGCAGCTTGGGCACTGCAGGCATCAGAGCCCGGCCACACCGTACTGTTGCCTATGTTCTCCGTCTCTCCACCTTCACCAGGAGCTGTCTGAGACTGGAAACAGCCGCGTGTATCTTATGGGCTGCTGCCAGCACCTGGCACAGAGCAAATGTCCAGTAAATGTGTGCTGAGTTGAATCAAACTGAAATTCTTTGTATGTGGGTGACGGCTTCCAGCTTAGGCACCAAGCTGAGAGCCTGCATTTACATGGCTCAGTGTTTTACTTTTGGGCAGGCAGTCGCCAGCCATGTCCCACTGCCTTCCAAGCCCTCCCCTCCACATAGTCCCTGTCACTCATCTTGCCCTGGAACAACCTCTCTTTGCTTTCCTGGCACTGTAGCTGTCTCTGCTGTCTTGGCCTGTGCATTTCCATTCTGGGTGTGTATTTCCATGACTTGGATTTTAGCGGTGATTGGAGGTTTCCTGCTCCAGCTTTCTCACTGAATCCACAGAAATGTGGATGCTGTACTTAGCACAGTAAACAATCTCTTCTGGCGCAGCTGTGTGTGTGTGTGTGTGTGTGTGTGTGTGTGTGTGTGTGTGTGTGTGTGTGTGTATGTATGTATGTGTGTGTGTAGGGGGAATATTTGCTATTTAACCATGTTCTGTCCACTGCTTTCTTCGTTGCCTCTTGACTTTCTATATGAGGAGAATTTAGGTGTAGCAATCCGGAGGGAAGCGGTGCTGGGACTCCTCTTAAAGCTTTATGGCAGAGCAAATACTCTTAAAAGAAACTTAGTATATCACTGAGGTGAATAAAAACATTTTTCTAAATACGCTTTTATTGGCCAGGCGCAGTGGCTCACGTATGTAATCCCAGCACTTTGGGAGACTGAGGCAGATGGATCACCTGAGGTTAGGAGTTCAAGACCAGGCTGGTCAACATGGTGAAATCCTGTCTCCACTAAAAATACAAAAATTAGCTGGGCGTGATGGCGGGTGCCTGTAGTCCCAGCTACTCAGGAGGCTGAGGCAGGAGAATCGCTTGAACCCGGGAGGCAGAGGTTGTAGTGAGCTGAGATTGCGCCATTGGACTCCAGCCTGGGTGATAAGAGCAAAACTCCTGTCTCAAAAAAAAAGTGCTTTTATTCGGACTTTGCCTAAGATTGAGAAAATATCCATTGTCCATCTCAAAAAATATGAATGTCATTCTTGCTTTTATTTGTGGCGGAGTTGCGGGCTGCCGGTCCTTGCAGGGAGTGGCTAAACCCCCTCCTGAGACCCCTTCTTGACTCTGCCATGTCTGTTGATTGGGCTGCATCCAAGCAGTGTGTAATGGGCTCGACAGAATGAGCCTGGCCTCAGGAGGCTGGACTGCTGCTGGGCATATGATCAAAGATGGGAGGGTTTCCTTGGAATCCATTTATCCCACCCTAGCTGTATGTGTGGTCCAGAGTTGCAATTTCATTTGTACACTCAGACCTAGCTAGGTGCTCAGGAATTTTATTTAAGCTCCCATGAAACCAAGTTTTAGCCCGAGAGCTGATTTTAGAGACCAAAAACTCAATTCCTATGAATCTGACCCCCACATAGGGTCATTCATTTATTTATCCTACAAATAGCTTTTGAATATCTGTTATGTGCCAAACACCCTTCTGAGCGCCAGGGGAACACAGCCAGTGAACAAAGCAGATAAAAATCGCTGTTCTGTGGAGATAAACAAAGAAGGGGCATGAGGGAATTTTCTGACTGAAGGTAATTTTCCGTATCTTGGTAAAGGCTTGGGTTACACAAGTAACATTTGACATTTGTCAAAACTTCTTGAGTGGCACACTTAAGATTTGTGCATTTCACTTGATGTAAATTTTGCCTCCAAAAATAAAAAGGAGTTTTATACCAATCCCAAACTTTAGTAGATGACGCACATGCTGAAAAGTTCAGTGGTGAAACATAAGGATGTCTACAACTTACTTGGAGTGCCGGCAAAAACAAGATGGGTTGGCCAGGCCCAGTAATCATGCCTGTAATCCCAGCACTTTGGGAGGCCCAGGCAGGCAGATCACGAGGTTGGGAGATCGAGACCATCCTGGCTAACATGGTGAAACTCCATCTGTACTAAAAATACAAAAAATTAGCCGGGCGTGGTGGCAGGCGCCTGTGGTCCCAGCTACTCGGGAGACTGAGGCAGGAGAATGGCGTGAACCTGGGAGGTGGCTGAGATCCTGTCCAGTGAACTGAGATCCAGTGAACTGAGATCCTGCCACTGTACTCCAGTCTGGGCAACAGAGTGAGACTCCGTCTCAAAAATAAATAAATAAATAAATAAAATTTAGCCGGTTGTGGTGGCAGGTGCCTGTAATCCCAGCTACTGAGGAGGATGAGGCAGGAGAATCACTTGAACCTGGGAGGCAGAGGTTGCAATGAGCCAAGATTGTGCCATTGCACTCCAGCCTGGGAGATAGAGCAAGACTCTGTCTCAAAAACAAAAACAAAAACAAAACAAAACAAACAAAAAACCCAAGATGGGTTAATGGATGGATAGAGGGTTGCATAGATGGTTAGATAGGGGAAAAAGCAAAGGTTGCAAAATGTTGATGTAGCACCTGGGAGGTGGGTATGTGAGTGTTCATTGTACAATTGTTTCAGGTTTCCTTATGTTTGAAAAAATTAATGATAAAATGTTAGAAAACATGAAAATAGAAATGAAATAAACATTAAGCCAAGAAAGTTGAAAGTAATCCCTACCCTAGTGAAGTATACATTCTAGTGGGAGGAGAAGGACCATATTCAGTATATTGGATGGCGATAAATACTTTGAAGAAAAATCAAGCAGGATGGGGATGCTGGGGTGGGGGCAGGTGTTATTTTAAATGGATTGTCAGAGAAGGCCTGAAATGGCCAGGGAGCAGGTCACGTGGGTCCTGGGAGATCAGTCCAGCCAGAGGAAATCACACCACTGGAGGCCCTGGGACCAGGCTTGCTGCTCGGTCAACGTCAAGGAACTGCAGAGGCCAGCTGGGCTGAAATGGAGAGAGGCAGAGGGATGAAGCCGGAGGCCATTGCACCTTGTAGGTCTCATGGGAGCTTTCTCTTCTGAGAGAGATGGGGAGCCCCTGAAGGGCTTTGAAGCAGAAGCAGTAAGAGTGAAAGGATCGGACTTCTGTTTTTTTTTTTTTTTTGAGATGGAGTTTCGTTCTTGTTGCCCCGGCTAGAGTGCAATGGTGCCATCTCAGCTCACCACAGCCTCTGCCTCCCGGGTTCAAGCGATTCTCTTGCCTCAACCTCCCGAGTAGCTGGGATTACAGGCGCCCACCACCACACCCAGCTAATTTTGTATTTTTAGTGGAGACGGAGTTTCTCCATGTTGGTCAGGCTGGTCTCAAACTCCCAACCTCAGGTGATTCGTCCGCCTTGGTCTTCCAAAGTGCTGGGATTACAGGCATGAGCCACCGAGCCCGGTTAATTTTGTATTTATAGTAGAGACGGGGTTTCTCCATGTTGGTCAGGCTGGTCTCGAATTACTCCCAACCTGGGGCGAGCCGCCTGCCTCAGTCTCTCAAAGTGCTGAGATCACAGGCGTGAGCCACCACAGCCGGTCTGGTTCAACTTCTATGAAACAAAGTTATGAATTATTTTTCAATTGCTGTGATCCTCAGGTTGAAGGTCACATAACCTGAGCATGCCCAGGTGAACCGAGTGTGCAGCCAGAGAGGGAACCTAAGGGTTCAGACTTGAGGATCGGGGGACTGAATTAAGATGTGGACACGGCAGGACCCAGGATCCAATCAAGTCAGTCCCTAGCATCATCTCACGGAAGGATCCAATCAGATCATGCCTCCCAGCATCACCTCATTGCAAGATCCAATCAGATCATGCCTCATTACCTTATGCCTATAAAACCTGACCCAGCCCTCCGTTTAGGAGGCACTGTTTTAGGAATTATCCCCTGTGTTGCCCTTACTTGTTGCTAGTGATAAAATCCCCTTGTTAAATCCTTCTTGGATGTGGTTATTGGGCTGGCACCCACCAAGAGACTGAACCCATCCATTGAGCATGTAGCAGTACATTTTCAAGGCATAACCAACAGGATTTGCTTGTAGTGTGGACGTGAGGAGGGACTGGGCATGATTCACAGTCTGGTTGTTGGGCTGTTTCCTCTAAAGTCTTTTCACTGCACTCTAAACAATCACCACATCAATGTTTGAAGCAGGGGAAAGGCTTTTGGAAAACGGGTTTAAGATCAACGACGTCTCCCCTCTGAAACATCCTCCTCCCTGCTCTGCTTGTTCCCCACTTTCTGGGGCTGGGGGTGAAGAATCTGAGTCACTAGGATCCCAAGGCAGGGACAAGTTCCGTCATGTGTCTGAGTGTAATGGGCCAGGATATAGGTCAACCACCAGCTGGTGAAGCACATGGATCAGGCTGCCCACTGGCTCTGACCACCCTGATGACCACCCGGAGTTCTGGCACCATCGAACTTGGAAGCAGAATGTGTTTGGCTGCGGAGAATGGCCACAGTGAAGCAAAGCTCCCTGGTGAGGCCTGTCGAATTACAACTCTCCTCTTTGTGATGGGGCCAGACTTCCCAGCTCAAATCAGACCCAGGATGTTCTGTTAAAAAGAACATCATGCCTGTAATCCCAGCACTTTGGGAGTCCGAGGCGGGTGGATCACGAGGTCAGAAGATCGAGACCATCCTGGCTGACACGGTGAAACCTCGTCTCTACTAAAAGTACAAAAAAATTAGCTGGGCGTGGTGGCGGGCGCCTGTAGTCCCAGCTACTCCGGAGGCTGAGGCAGGAGAATGGCGTGAACCCGGGAGGCGGAGCTTGCAGTGAGCTGAGATCGCGCCACTGCACCTGCACTCCAGCCTGGGGGACAGAGTAAGACTCCGTCTCAAAAAAAAAAAAAAAAAAAAAAAAAAGAACAGAGAATTATAATAATTGGCCATGTTTTATAATAACTAAAATTCAATAATATGGCTTGTTGATTAAGTGGAGAAGGGAAAAGATCCCTACTGTAAATATAGATTACAGGAGACAGATGAAGAAATTATATTACAACATGGGAAGATGCTAATGTGATATGTGTGTTCTATAAATATCATAGCATCAGATCCGCCTGGAAATTGAATTGGTTTTTCCTGCTTATTGGACTCAACCCTCTCTGCCTTCTTGTTGAATGGAGACTTTGAATGAAGAATAGAAATATGACCAGAAGGAAAGTTTTTTTCTTACGGAAAGCTGCACAATAAAAACGTGATTTTGTAAAGGGGAAAAGCAGTCTACAGATATCTGTATTTAGGAGATACCTCATGGAAGCATCTTTGTCCTGTGGTGTTTCTGCAAATAGCAATTGAAGAATAATTAAATCTTTAGTTTGTTGGAACAGGAGGAAATTAAATGGGCAGTTCTGATCAACTCCAAATCGTCTTTTAAGTTGCTAACTTTCTGGGTCACTGCACGTGACACAGAAGCCACAATGGGGGCTGCACCAGCTTCCAGAGCCCAGTGCTCCTCTCTCAAGGAGATAGTGTTTGAAATATATCTGTGATTGAAAACACTTAAGTGTGAGGCCTCCAGCGCTCTCCCCTTTCAAGGTGACAGTAATTGAAGGATGGCACCATGCAATCCTGACATTTATAATTCGGCTGTGGAAAAGGTCAGCTTCCTTTTGGATCTGCACTGGAGCCAGCGGGAAAAGAGCTGAGATGTCGTATTACGTCTCCGATATTTTTAGGGATACTTTGATTAATAACAGCTTTAATTTGCAATGTACGTATAATTATAGCCACCCCTCCCCCCTGCACCACCACTCTCCACTGTAGGAAATGACAGATTCTAACTAGAAAGCCATCATCTGCCCCACAGAAGGGTTTGAGTGGAGGCCCACGAGCACTTGGGGGCAAATGGTCTGCAGCAAAAGTAGCTCTCTTCTTCCCTAGAGGCATGATTTAGGCCCAATCATGAAGGGCCTGGAATGCCATGCCCAGGAAGCTGGAATCTACCTGGAGGGCAGCAGGAAGCCACAGATAAGTTGTGAGCAGAAGGGAATGAGCATGTATTTGACTTTTTGCAAGTACACTTGGTGATGGATTGGGGTGGGGGTCAGGCAGGAGGTGTTGAGACTGGAAGTAGGAATTCCAGTTAGTAAGGAGGCTGTGGGTGCCAGCTTGTACCAAGGAAGGATGGGGTGAAGATGGGGAGGAGGAGATCACAGGGGAAGCACTGGGGATGTAGAATGGACAGATCTTGAAAACAAGCATGGGTTGGTATGAAGAAGAGAGAGCTGTTGAGGCTGACTCTGAGGGCCTTCTGGTTGACCGATAATCGTCAGGTCTTTAGATGATTCCAACCAGTGGCGTTTGCTTAGGTTTTCTTGCAGAGAGGTTGTGTGAGTCTGAGCTATGCCTGCTCATGCCAGATTCCTTTAGGTCAAATAACAGATTGTGGCCGTCGTTCTGGGCAGTGAGAGAATGTTTCCAGGATGCAACTCCACCAGTAGCATCTGGGCCCAGAGTCAAAGCAGTATATTCAGAGATTAGCCATGCTCAGTACTTGGGGAGGAGGGCCTGGGCGGGCTGCCTTGTGGTAAACAAGATGTACCCCCAGTTGTGTGGAGGGAAACCATTGCATATCATGGTCACTTGTGGCAATAGAGTATGTTCCCAGGGTGACTGGAGGGAGTCAGGGATTGGTATGTTGCTGGGGGTTTTGTGATGAGGGCATAGAATCATCTGTGATCATGTCAGAGTTTAATTCTGTGGCCGGGGCCAAAGTTCACCATCTGTCCAGGAATAGGGCTCAGTGGGGGCTGGAGTCAAGGTCTGTGTGTAGCTAGAGTCATGGCTTAGGCAGTGGTCAGGGCATGGATCAAAGAGATTGATTGCATCAGAAGTTGTAATCAATCAGGATACTTCTTTGCAGATTGTCTGTAACAACAGAGGCTGTGCCGTGTGGTATCTGCTCTGGGGTGGGCCCTATCTTAGTTAAGGGTATTCTTACACATTCCCAGGAGGAGAAAGAGGTTTTGATTAGCCCAGCTTTGATCAGGTGCTCAACCCTGTGTCAACCAATCATCGGTGGTCAACTGGGGAGTGGAGACAGATGGTCTTAAAGCCAAGGGGACCCTACCATTAATAGCATGTACTGGGGTAATTCCTAGAGAAGGGTGTAGTATTATGAACCAGGGAGCTACCCGGCTTGTGAGTTTTTTCAGAAGCATTTTAACATCTTTCTTGGGGGTGTTAACTCTGGTATTTCTAACCCAAAACTTTCCTTTACATCAGCTGAATCCTCATCATGGAACTCACTGCCGGGGTTTGCAGAGGTGCTGATTTCTCAGGAGAACGTGGATCTAATGGTGTATTGGTCAGGGTTCTCCAGAGAAAAAAAATGAACAGAAATCTATTATATATTATATATACATAAATAAATATACATACATGTATGAGGAATTGGCTCACATGATTATGGAAGCTGAGAAGTTCCACAGTCTTTGGTCTGTAAGCTAGAGACCCAGGAAAGCTTGTGGTGTTGCTCCAGTCTGCGTCCAGAGGCCTAATAATCAGGGGAGCCAATGGTGTAAGTCCCAGTTAAAGGGCAGGAGAAGATTGATGTCCCAGCTCAAGCAGGCAGGGAGATAGCAAAAGGGGTGAATTCCTCCTTCCTCTCCCTTTGAGCTCTATTCAGGCCCTCAATGACTGGATGATACTCACCCACATTGGGGAGGACAGTCTGCTCTACTGAGTCTACTGATTCTGATGCTAATCTCATCCAGAAACAGCCTCCCAGACACACCCAGAAACAATGTTTAATCTGGGCACCCTGTAGCCCAGTCGAGTTGACACATAAAATTAACCATCACAAATGGGAGCATTTCTTCTCTCCTGATGGGTAGTTTGTATAAAGATGAGTTGGGCTTATTCGTGGGCCTGCAGACACCTCACGGGCCCCAGATATTTACATCTGGGAGGATCCCTAGACATTGCTTTGGGAAGCATGAGTCTCAGAGTACCAGCCTCAACCACAGTCCACTTCAAGGGGTTCCATATGGGGACTGCATGGCTCCCACCGTGAAAGCTTGAACTGGTCAGATCTGTGTGGGCATTGGATCTCAAGGTGGTCAGTCCGTGGGTTTGTCAGACTGAGGGGGTGTCGAAGCCACAAGAATAATAACGACTAACTGGACCAATCAGAATTTCCTCTCAGAAATTTAAAGGCAGGGTACAGAAGACTTCATCAGAGGGCAGCAGGGGGAGGAGTAGAGAGACAGAGTCAGCGATAGAGCATCAGAGCTGCCATCCTCAGCTTCCAGAGCTGAAAGGTTGGTACAACACCATGAGAGGGTCTTAATTCTGCACAGGTTTCCTTTTTTTTTTTTCTTTTTTTTTTGAGACAGAGTCCCACTCTGTCGCCCAGGCTGGAGTGCAGTGATGTGATCTGGGCTCACTGCAACCTCCACCTCCTGGGTTTAGGCAATTCTCCTGCCTCAGTCTCCCGAGCAGCTGAGATTACAGGTACCCGCCACCACACCTAGCTAATTTTTAAAATATTTTTAGTAGAGACGAGGTTTCATCATGTTGGCCAGGGTGGTCTCGAACCCCTGACCTCAGGTGATCCGTCCTCCTTGGCCTCCCAAAATGCTGGGATTACAGGCGTAAGCCACCATGCCCAACCTGCTTTCCCATTCTTAAAGAGCTTTCCAGGCCCTTTGAGATGCAGCCAGGCCATGCTCTCTGTTTTCCCTGGAAGGCCTGGCCACAAGCCAGAGACACCTGTCTCCCTCATTGTTACACATGTTCCTCAGTGAATTCCCATTTCTCAAGATGACCAGAGTCTCTGCTCTTTGCATCCATCAGAAGTAGATTGGGCCAAATGGTGAACTAAGCACTTGTTTGTCTTTTTGATCCAAATTCCTAGAAATGATAAAAAGGTATAAACAATTTAGTGTAGCATTTAAAGCAAGGAGCATGCCCTTGATGGACCAGACATTATTTAAAAAAATCTTTAGAGGATGGAAAACAAATGGAATAGAATTAACAGCAATTAAGAGCATGCCCTCGATGGACCAGACATTATTTTAAAAAATCTTTAGAGGATGGAAAACAAATGGAATAGAATTTAACAGCCGTAAAAAAATGGGAGCTATGCATCTATGGGTGTGCAGAGGGCTGATGGGGGGCCAGGAGAGAGCCAGGGGGCAACAGGCAGCAGGCAGACACTTTGGCCTCTTTCTTGTCTCAGTTATGGGTGTGGTCGCAGGCCTCCGCGGATGGACTCTGTCTCAGAAAGGTCACAGTTATGTGGGGATCAATGAGCCCAACCACCAAGCTGAGGAAATCTCCCAAAACACACTGCCCAAGGACAAAGCATCAGACATTGAGATTGACTTCCAATTTCCAATGCCTGACAAATGGGAATTAGCAGAGAGAGAAATGGAGGAAATTCTAAAAGAGACAATTTCCTGACTGAAGAAAGATATGCTTTTCTTGTGGCTCAGTTTCCTCTTCTGTAAAATGGGCATGATGATAACATCTAGCAGAGGGTGTGGAAAGTATTACTTGAGTAAAGCACACTCAGAAGAGCCTGGCCATGTGAAAAAACTCAATGCAAGCTATTAACATTAATATTATTATAATTGTTATTGGAAGGTGCCAAAGGGTCCAACATGTTGAGTAAAATATGCACCAAACCCCAGACTGATCATGGAAAATTCTTGCAACACCAAGGATAAAGAGAAAGATCATAAAACCTTTCAGAAAGGGCAAGAGAGAAAAAAAGAAACAGAAACAGAGTCTATATAAAATAACGAGTATGAGCAACACTGAATACAAGAATACAATGAGCCATGTACTCCAAACTCTAAGGGAAAGTAATTTAAAGCTAGAATTACATACCTTACCTCAAATGCCCTGGAGGGTAAAGATATTTTCAGTTGAACAAAGACCTAGAGAGCTTACCTCTCATAATCCATCTGAAAAAATGACTAGACATGAAAGAAGAATTGAAGAAGACATTGGGATACAAGATGCAGTGGTATGCAAAAAACCAATAAAATTTGAAGAGAAATATTATTTGATTGCGAAGGGTAACAACGAGCTGGAATTAAAGTCTTAGATGATGTACTGTGAGACAACAGACAGGGAAGGTATAGGGAGAGGGGTGAAAGGAAGCACAGAATACTCAGAATTTTGTTCTGTTCAGGGAGAAGATATAAATATCGATTACTTCTAGATACTGACAGGTAATGTAAGTTTAAATGTGAATATGAAATATTTAAGGACATTATCTGTAAAAATCAAAACTATTAGAAGGAAAAATATTAAATATTAGAGAGGAAAATGTGATAAATATACTTAGTCCACTCAATAATAGGTAGGAAGTAAGGTGGGCAGACAAGAAGAACAACCAGAAGAAATAGAAGACATGACATGAAATGGTAACAATCAGTCCACGGTAACTGTGAATGACAATGGCATCTCTACTACAGTGATGGGGTAGAGTCATAAAGTATGGTTTAATTAGATTTAAAGAAAATAATGAAATGTAATATTTCTTGAATATTTGAGTTATGGAATGAAGGTTTAGACTGATTCACGTTATTAGAATTAATCTCTCTTCACTTATTTTTATAGATTAGTCCTCTTCCAATTTTACGGTGCATCAGAATCACTTGCAGTGCTTATTGAAAGTACAGCTTTCTGGGTTCTATACCCAGAGACTCAGATTTTGTAGCTCTGGGGAGTGGGACATGACCACCCTAGGGTCTAAAGATCCCTTGACTGCTGTGGGACTGCCAATCCCTCCCCATTCCAGGTTGGGGAAGCTCACTTGCCTCTCTCCCCTCACGGACACCACCCTGATGTCACAAAAGATGGAGAAGAGCTGATTTCAGGGTTTCTGCTTTCAATTCTTCTAAAGCTCTAAAGCCAGAAATGAAACAGCCTGGTTGTCTTCTTAGAATGGGAAGATATAGTTGGCTTTTTAACAAGTGCCTCTGTGAATGAGAAGGGTTTTGCTCTATCCAGTGGTTCTGCATGTTGAAATCACCTGAGGGGCTTTTAAACATTCCAATGCACAGGTCACATCCCAGGCCTGTTAAATCTGAATGTTTGCAGAGGGGATCACCATCAATTTTTAAAAACATCTTCAGGAGATTCTAAGATGCAGCCAAAATTGGGGACCACTGTCCTGAACAGTGTGGTCCTCGGGGGCAAGATCTAGAGACTTCTGGGTGTCTACATTGGAGAATTAATCCCACTCCCATCCGTATGACTGCCCATCCAGCCATTCACTCCTTCCTTCCTTCCTTCCTTCCTTCCTTCCTTCCTTCCTTCTTTCCTCCCTACCTTCCTTCTTCTTTCTTCCTTCTTCCTTCCTTCCTCCTTCCTGCTTTCCTTCCTCCCTCCCTTCCATCAACCCATCTATCCATCCTTACATCCATTCAACAAATATTTATTGACTTGACTTTATGTCAGTCTCTGTTCTATGTACTGAAGATCAGAAGAAGTAAGCAAAATGAGCAAAAATCCCTGATCTCGGGCAGCCTTTATACTTGAACAGAAAAGACAGACGTGAAATCAGAATCCTGTACCAGGATGTCTATTGCAACATCATTTGTGAGAGTGAAGAAATTGGAAAGAGCCCAAATGTCTAATAGAGACTGTTAAATAAACTATAGAATCTTGTGCAGCAACCAGGCACTTCCAGATGCACACAGGATAGATCAAGGCAGAATGCCAAACCTTACCATTCCTGGGCTGTATACACTTAGTTACTTCAATGTTACTTCACGACTTTGAGCCTCAGTTTCCTCATCTGTAGAATAGGGATAATGAGATTAGCCTCTTCAAACGTTATTTTATTTTAAAAATGTATTTATAGAATTAAATGAGATTATGCATTAAAAAGCTTAGTAAGTTCATGGCAGAGGAAATCCTCAATAAATATTACCTGCTACGGCTTTTGTTGTTGCTATTGTTATGCTTGTTGACATAATGGCTGCATAGTGGCTCCAGTGCATGTTAGAGGCACTGGAGATACAGAAGTATCTGTATATGTAGCAGAAAAAAATACCAGATGTAGAAGCGGAAAACTTGAGTTCTATTGTGTAGAAGCAGAAAACTTGAGTTCTATTCTTAATTATACCAGTTATGCCTCATATGACCTGAGGCAAGGAACAATTAGGAAATGCATCAATTAGAATCTCATTGCATTTCATCTGTTAACAGCTAATAATTTGCTTCTTAGTTAAGATACTCTACTCGGATTACTTATGTTCCCCAGTGATCTTAAAATAATGGAGGTGGCAGGGCCTCCTGAAGTACACTTGCCCTATCTTATTGCCAGTCACGACAGGGATCTAAGCTTCACCACGCATGTCCTGGCGACTTAACCCAGAGAAGGCTCCTCAACAGAGTGGCAAGAGAAATGCCCGGGTATGAATTTGCCAGTATTGCTCCTAGCTGTGGAATTAAAAAACCCAAATAAACTCAGTTGAGATAGGTCTTAAAAAAAACTCAAACCAATGAAACATATACAAAACTAGAGAGAACAGTACAATGAACCCCTTTGTACCCACCATCCAGTTTCAACAGTTGTCAGCTCATGGCTAACATTTCATAAAATGGATCTTTAAGTATAGCCTGCATGCAGTGAGTGTGGTATCTCAGAAGGCTTCCTAATTCCTGCAGTCCAGGTCCTCGTGACATCAGGAGCCAACTCCAGCCTGAGTGCTATAGAGTGCATGAGGCGGCGGGCGTGATGGCTCATGCCTGTCATCCCAGCACTTTGGGAGGCCGAGGTGGGCAGATCACAACATCAGGAGTTCGAGACCAGCCGGGCTAACGTGATGAAACCTTGTCTCTATTAAAAATACAAAAATGAGCTGGGGGTGGTGGCAGGCACCTGTACTCCCAGCTACTCGGGAGGCTGAGGCAGAAGAATCACCTGGATCCAGGAGGTGGAGGTTGCAGTGAGCCAAGAAAGCACTGCTGCATTCCAGCCTGCGTGACAGAGCAAGACTCTTTAAAAAAAAGGGGGGGGGTGGGGGGAAAGAGTGCATGAGGAACTGACTTCGGTGCAGAGCAACTTGTTAACTGTATGCCTCTGAGAACTAGTCTTGGGTGAAAGAAATGGATAGCAATGAGTCCCAGTTAGACACATGGCTGAGTACCGAACACCCATTATGTTATTTATTCTCCAGAAAACCCCTAAAAGGTAGGCACGGTGTACTTAACACCCCTTATGTTATTTATTCTTCAGAAAAATACCTAAAAGGTAGGCACTTGCATTATTTACAGACTGGGAAAGGACCTCCATAAACTGCAGGGCAAAGAGCTGGTAAGTAAGTGACTAAGCCTGTGTTTGAACCTTGGTCCAACAGCCAAGCCTGATGCTTTCAATGTCTCTCTTCTGTCAGCTAGAGGGGGTTCCAGGAAGGCAGGACATAAAAAACCGAGAGAGCTGTGAAAACATACGTGGTGTTGCTACCCATTGCACACAGATGGGTTTGGGAAGACCAATAATTAGCAATAATTAGTGACCTCCAAAGAGCACTGTTTGGAAGCTTGGCACACGCTTGGCATGGGGCATCCAAGCCAGTGCTTGACACTGGGCTCTTGTGATGTTGGCAGCCTGGTGATACGGAGGTCTTCTCTAGGCCTACAAGACAATCTCTGTATTCTGTCGCTCACTCTGGCTCTTGCATTGGTCTTCATGCCATTGCCAACATCCCCACTTGCTTCAGATTAGCCACTAAGTCTGAAACTGGACCCAATATTTCAATAAAAGCCTCATTTAAGTTGCATAGTGTGGGAGGACTAACACCATGTTTATCGACCGGATTAATTATCGAGTGAATTTCAGAGTCCATACATAACCATTTCAACATTGTTCTTAATGGGGGGTTCCTCCCTAGGAATTGCAACTGCTATTCAAATTGGTTACCCTGTAGCAGCTACTGGAATTTCAGTGAAGGGCTCATTATTTTTGCATATTTCATGCTTCGTTTTCTGTTGAAAATGATCCACATTAGCTAATTGTGGATGTGTTGCTCAGGTCACGGCTGCATGGTGTGAACTCTGTATAGGAGTGATGGATCTTGCGTCCTCTGGGCTCAGAGATGGTGCCTCTTGGCTGGCAGGTGGAGGTGGTGGGAGGGAGGCAGCATCTAAACACCAAATAAGTGGGAAGCAACTTTGTTCTTTCCTTTGAGTTATTTAGTGGAAAAGAAACTCATGCTCCAGCACAGAGCCTACTGGAACTTGGAGATGTGGTTCAGAAACATGGAACATACCTGCTCCCTTGTACTCCCGACGATGGACACCTCGGCCCCTCTCTAGGGGAGAATGGTCCTTCCTCATTTCATCCTCATAGTATGCTCTAGGGTCTGGCAGAGCAGAGCACTGCATCCCCTCATCACATTTGAGAAATCTAAGGCTCTGTAAAGTATTAATAAAACGTCTTGTCTGAAGTCACGTAGAGACAGTTGCAAAGTCAAGTCTTAGATATCTACTTCAGAGCTCTGCAGAGCTCATGTCTTCCCTTTATGCAACACAGCCCCTTCCTATTAGATTAGTGTCAGGGACACACATATAATTTTTTGACTGTTCAACATGGCTTTGGGTAACCATATGTTCTGGGTGACTCTTCCACCTGAGCATGTGACCCAGGGTATCCAATCAAAGTATTTCATGCCTTGGCCTCAGTGATTGGTTCAGCCATGGACATGTGATCCAAGTTGGGCAAATGAGGGCTTTCTCTGGGATTTTTGCTGCAACTCTCGAAAACAAAGGTTCTCTCCTTCCACTGGTATGACCAGCTGTGAGGAAGATGGAGGTCTAGAGCTGGTAGTGGCTACTTTATTGCCACATGGGGAGGCCCTCCCTGGGAATTTAGTGAGAACACAATGAAACAGTGTCCTGTGACACTATTGGACCTCTTGGGCCCCACCACGCCTAAGGCCAGCTAAACTACAATGCCCAGTTACATGAGACAGTAGATTCCTTCCCCACCTTTGCTTTTTTGGTTTGAGTTGGGTTTCTTATTTTCTTTACTACCACAGGGCAGTTGGGCATGGAGGACTTCTTCCAACTTAGAGGATGCTCCATCCCCATGGGGCCATCGGGCTCCTCTTGCTGCCTGGCTGAGCTGCTCAGGTTGTCATCTAGGAGGCAGATACTTGAAGTGTTAACTCTGTGACTGGGGGCATTGCTTGTCAGCCAGGTTTCCCTAACATGGTGGGAACAGAGAGCAGACAGCTGGGGCTCTGCAAGGACAGGTCCAGAATTCTGTGCTGGGTCATTTTGCCTGGAGTCTCCGGAACTACCCTCCAGGGATACACCATCATCACAGAGGACACACCAGTGAATCAGTATGTCTAATTGGTGACTATGTTAGTGTTTCAGATGTCTGGGATATGAGCTGGTGACATTCACAATGTCACTATGACCCAGCTCTGCCATCCATGGGTTTGGGCAAAGAAGAAGATGATGAAAGTTGTCCCCCAGTCACAGAGTTAACACTTCAGGTATCTGCCTCCTAGATGACAACCTGAGCAGCTCAGCCAGGCAGCAAGAGGAGCCCGATGGCCCCACGGGGATGGAGCATCCTCTAAGTTGGAAGAAGCCCTGGAGTCCTCCATGCCCAACTCTCCTATGGTAGTAAACAAAATAAGAAACCCAACTGAAACCAAAATCAGGACACTCAGGGTGAGCTTAAGAAGGTGACATCTAAGCAGCAACTTGAAGGAGGTGAAGGAGTTTGTTTGGCTGACTTCAGGGAGAAGTCAGTAGGAATAGCCAGCACCATGGCCCAAAGGTGGGTGTTAGGCCTGGCATGACTGAGGAGCAGCAAAGAGCCCAGGAATACTGGAGCAATTAAGGGAGCACAGGGTAGGCGATGAGACCAGAGAGGTGGGGAGGGCCAGGCCAGGAGCGCCTGGTCCCGGATTGCCCGGGATAGGTGCATTTGTACCTATACTTCTGGCATAAGTATTAATAGCATCTCACGTCACTCTCAAGAGTACCCCTGTTAGGATGATACAGCAAGTGGACATGTACCTGCAGGCCCTTGTAAAGACTTTGGTTTTTGCTCCTAATGAAAAAGGGCTTATATTGAAGGATAAGAAGGAAAGTGAAGAGGGATAGAAAGAGGATTCCAGACAGAAGAAAGAGCTTGTGCAAAGGCCCTGTGGTGGGAGAGAAGGATAGTATCAGATCTTGGTTTTGACTAATCACTCTGGGTGTACCATGAAATATGAGTGGGGTGGGGTAGGGGCCAGCATAGATGCGGGAGAGCAGTTAGGAAAGAATGGCCATGGTCCATGTGAGGAATGATGCTTGTATGTAACTGGCTGAGCACAGCATCCTTTGCCTAGAACTGAAAGGATCCCACATGTATTATTATTATTACTGTTCATCAAGACCCAAGTCTTCCAGGAAACAGAATGTGGGTCCCAGTCTCTGGTTCAGGCCATAACTAGCATGATAACTTCTTGGCAAATACATTTTAACCATAAATCATTAAGGTTGTTGGCAGCAGGTCCTCTGTAGTAAAACAGCAGATAATGCCACTCTGTTATGGTGCGTTGTTGGACTAATGTCTTTATGCAATTTCAGAAAATTTAACCTAGTAAATTGACTTCTCCTAGAGGGTTGAGCTAAACATTTTCTAATAAGTAGGAGGTTAATTTCTCCTCCTTTGTGATGCTGTTAGAATCTGTGATAGCTACAACATAAATTTGTATAATCTCACACTCTCAGCAGGAAATAATGAGGGAAACAGTGGTTTTGACAAATAATTATGATTGAGCTGATGTGAATCCACTTGAGCTGTTAACGTATGTTGAGTGGTATGTGAATAGTGCATGGTGAATTCCAGAGGCTCTTCTGATGGTCTCCTGTTGAAGGTACAGACTATTGGGAGAGACTCGCCCTCTTCTAGTACGACTGAACTCTTCTAGTTGCACTGGTGGACTGTCTCCCATTTGAACACTTTGGACTTGACATTTTGACATTTCTTCCTTCCCTGGGGTGCTTCTGACCCCTGCCATGAGCTGGGGCCGGTGACTGGGGTAGGATTCCAATGTGTGCTGCACTCACCAGCCGCATTCCCCCCTGGGTTTAGAGCAGAGACCCTGGGGAACATTTGAAAGAGTTCTGGGTGTGGCAGGGCTCAGGGTTGAGTCTGGCCAAGAGTCACCTTGTTTGGGGTATCAGACATTAGTCCTACCACAATGCATGTGGCTGAAGGGTGTGAGATAGCAGACTTTGGTGGGGATCAAAATGGTGAAGGTAGACCGTTTGGGCAAAAACAAAAACGGTGAATGGTCACCAGCTTGATGGAGCAGTGGACACCAGTGATATGTCTGACTTGAAGTGTGTCCCGAAGTCTGTGACCCTCTCAGGTCTAGCCAGTTCAGATCTCACCCTCTTTGTGGTCCTCAAACTGAACTCATGTCATTTGAGTTCCAACCTTCCAGAGTTGGAAAGGTAAGATAGATATTGAACTCACACACCTCTCTCCATCTTGGCTGCATCACCTTAGGCCCCACCACCATCTGTCTCTTGAATCTGCACCACCTTGACAGCCAGGAGGCAAGCTCAGTTTCACTATTATTATTTTGCTTACCTGAGCCAGTGTCTGATTGCAGTTGTGCTCGTATGAGTACAAATATGCATAGAATATCTGAAGCAGACACATGAGTGTAGGCCTGCTCTGTAGCCAGTTGGCTGTTTACTTTTCCTGAAGATCTTGTGGGCCCTTCCGTATCTGTGCCCATTATCCTGAGTGGCCATTTCCACCATACTGCTGAGTGTCTCCTACTATTCGTTCTATCTTCCAAGTGCTAGCTGGGCACATGACTGCCAAGCTAGAAACTACATTTCTCAGCCTTCTTTGTGGCCAGAGAAGCCAAGTGGACTCATGTGACTAAATTTGAGCCAATGGGATGTGAGTGGAAGTGCCATGTGAGTTCCACCTTAAAGACAAACTCACTTGACCTTGATTCCCTTTTGCTACCTTCTTGCTTGTTGGGAAACATCCATGGTAGGAGACCACTTGGACACAGAGATGGAAGTCTCATGTTGAGGCTGGCAGTGTCGACTGGCCTGCCCCGAATGACCTTGTAGAATGAGGCCATTTGGCCTTTCTTGACCCCCATCCATCTTTGCATAAGACAGACACTATCTCATTTAAGTCACTGGTTTTTGTTTGTTTGTTTGTTTGTTTTGTTTTAAGATGGAGTCTCGCTCTATTGCCCAGGTTAGAGATGCAGTGGTGTGATCTCGGCTCACTGCAACCTCCGCCTCCCGGGTTCAAGCAATCCCCCTGCCTCAGCCTCCCGAGTAGCTGAGACTACAGGCTCGTGCCATCACACCCGGCTACTTCCTGTATTTTTAGTAGAGATGGGATTTCACTGTGTTAGCCAGGATGCTTGATCTCCCGAACTTGTGATCTGCCTGCCTCAGCCTCCCAAAGTGCTGGGATTACAGGCTTGAGCCCCCGGCACGTGGCCTGCCACTGTGTTTTTTAGTCTCTTTGTTATACTCCTAAGTCTGTACTCTGGTCAGTATCTCATGCTGACCCTGCCCATATATAGCAAAGCCTGCAGCGTCTCCAGAACCTTTGGAGCTGTCATCTCGTCTGATCTTACCAGTGGCCCCTGTGAGTCAGGGAGGGTGTGCAGCAGCTACCACACTTCACTGAGAAGGAAACTGAGGTTCATAGAGGACAGGGTTTTGCCCATGGGCACAGATACAGAGTGAGGACAAGAACCCAGGTCCCGAGCCTCCCAGTGTCGAGCTTGTTCCCTGTGCCAGGCTACTGCCTGTAACACTGAATCAAGACCATAATGTTGTTATTAAAATATTTACTTGCATGAAAAATTTCTATTACCTGAAACTCATGTATTATAGATGGAATCAGTAGCTTAGAAGGAAATAAACAAGAGGAATCACTTTAATAACAAAAGCTATGCAGATAAATTCCTCATTTCAGCAAGCTCTTGGCGGTCCCAAATAAATATATCATTTTTATCAGGCAAGTGCTCTAGAAACAGCGTCTTCAGGAAATATGTCAAAATAATCTCCCTGCCTGCGCTCCTTTTTGGAGGAAGGAAATATGATGGTGGCAGCAAAAAGAACGATTAACAGGAGTTTCCTGACTACAATGCAAACCGTCATAAAGAAGGGTAATGAGACGGCTGGTCCAGCCGATCTCAGGGTTTCCTTCCAGCCTCAGTGGAGCATGGCAGGGGGTGCCCTGGGCTGGGAGTCCAAAGTCAAGACTCCACCCTCTCAGCTGTGAGACACGAGGCACACTGCTCATCCTCTCTGAGCCTCTATTGGCCTGCCTCAGAGAGCTATTTAGGTGGAGAAAATTTCAATTGAATATAGCTATGCACAAATGAATGTGTGACTCTATTTGTCATTAATGGTATTATTTAAGTCATGTAAGGGAGGGATGAGGGAAAGAATTCCAGAGAATAGGGGTCTGATAAATACTGGCTGGGGAGTGAAGGGTGTGTGTGTGTACATGTGTGTATGTGTGTGCGTACATGCGTGTATGTGTGCATGCATATGCATGTGTGCACATGTGTGCATGTGTGTACATGTGTATGTGTGCATGTGCATGCACGTGTGCACGTGCATACACACATGTACATGTATGTGTGCACATGCATGTATGGACATGTAGGTGTGTGCATGTGTGTGCGTGTGTGTATGTGCGTGCATATGCATCTGTATGTGTTTGCATGTACATGTGTGTGCATGTGTGTGCATGCGTGTACGTGTGTGTGCATGTGTATGTGTGTGTGTACATGTGTGTGCATGTGTATGTGTACGTGTGTGTGTGCATGTGTGTGTACGTGTGTGTGTGCGTGCTCACACATTCTTCTGTGTGCTCCTCTGTAAATGCACCACCATTCACCCAGGCCTCAGTGATCAAACCCCAGAGCCATCTCAGCCGCCAGCTCTGTCTCTCCCTGTAGACAGTGAGCCCTGAGCCCTGCAGTGCCTGACCTTCCTACTCATTCTTGTTCCCAGCACCCTGACCTGTCCTCCACCTCGCTGTTCCCTCCTGAGATCAGAATGCCATAGCTTCTGATTGCTGTCTCAGCCTGCCCTCGTCTCTCCGCCTTCCCACCCTTTCCTGACACTTGCCACCTGTCTTAGCTTCCCAAAGGACAAATTGTGTCACTTCCCTTCTGAGAAGCCTTCGTTGCCTGTAGGGTAAAGTCCAAAGTCCTTACTTGACACTCGGGGCTCTTCGTACCTCTCTCTCCCCAGCGCTGCCCAGTGCTGGCATGTGATCGCGCAGTCACCAAACGCGCGCTGTCTTTGATGCTCCCACACCCTTTCACGTAGTGATCTGTCCGCCACGACCTTTCCCTTCTTCTTCGGGGGCAGTAGCTCACCCTCTAAGATACCACTGGGGATCGTCACAGGCAGAGGCAAAGGCTTTCTCTCCTCGGCTCGTCTCAGACTCCCATCCGTACCTATGTGGCTCCCTCCACAGCCTCTGAGCTGCAGCTTGCCATCTGCTTCTTCCAGCCCAAGGCAGGAAGGGGAAGAGGGAGTATTGCCAAGGTCCTGCTCTTTTTTTGTTTTTGTTTGACATGGAATCTTGCTCTGTCACCCAGGCTGCAGTGCAATGGCACAATCTCGGCTCACTGCAACTTCCACCTCCCGGGTTCAAGCAATTCTCCTGTCTCAGCCTCCCAAGTAGCTGGGACTACAGGTGCCATCATGCCCAGCTAATTTTCGTATTTTTAGTAGAGACGGGTTTTCACCATTTGGTCAGGCTGGTCTCGAACTCCTGACCTCGGGTGATCCATTCACCTCAGCCTATCAAAGTGTTGGGATTATAGGCGTGAGCCACGGTGTCCAGCCAAGGTCCTGCTCGTAAGGTGCAGCAACCCTGCCTGCTAGCAGAACATGGGCTCTGACCCATCAGACCAACATCTCCACTCTTGGGAAGGGATAGGGAATAGGAATGCAGAGGCAGGAATTTCGGGACAGGTAGGGCAACGTCCCTCCCCTTTAGCAGTCTTGTAATATTTCAAGCCCAAGCCAAGAAGCAAACTTTTCCCTTTTCTTTCTTCCCTGTGTTGCAATACCCTTGCCTGTACCCACCTGATTTAGTCACAGCTCATCTCCATAGCAACCCACGTTCCTCACCAAGCTGTTAGGGTCTCTATCAGGAGAGGAGGGAAATGAAAGATTGGACTCTTTTTCATTTGGAATCCTGTCTAGCGCCCTTATGTTTTAGTAGGCTCCTGGCAGGAGCCAAAAAGAAGAAATAACATGTGACAATTAGTCCAAACCAATCCTTAAGTATCCTGTGTCATGTGTGTCACTCAGCCACACGGACACAGAATCTGCAAATATGTGTGTATATCTTTGCCACAAAGAGGGATGTGGAAGGATCTAAGCTCAGATCATATTAATGTTCCTGATCCTAAGAGGAGGCTGGAACTATGCAGGGGGATGCAGAGTGTCCTTGAGTGACTCTGTCTTCAAGTAAGAAAATCCCCAATGCCTGAGACCCGAGCCTCAAAATCAGTTCTCTGGACTTCCATGCTGATGCCCTTTGCATAATACCTGCTAATGTGTGTGCATGCATGCATTTGTGTGTGTTCACATGCGTGTGTACACGCACACTCGTGCATGTGTGCACATGGAGAGTGATTGCATTTGCCTATGTAGGAGTGTATAAGGGCCAAGGGCCCACACAATCACGGGCAGAGCTGATTTCCCTTGATAATGCTGGTGTACCTCAATAACTAGCCTGCCAAAGGTAGAAGTAACTTTTGCGTTGTTTCTCTCAACTCCTCCACTTGACGGTGAGGAGGAACTTGCAAAAGTTGATCATCAGTTTCTCTATCAGACATGCCCAGCAAAATTGTGCTACGCATAATACACCAGTAATTAACCTTGTAAACTTACTTTTTGAACAACTCTCATCTATAGTTTACAATTAATTAGGGGATCCACAAGGGATTGACTCTGAAGAAGATAATTATGCCCCTTCCTGGGGTTATGGGGAGCTTCACTAGTCAAGAGGCATATTATCTTCCCCGGGAAATTAAACCAGTGCTCCATTATCAGATGGTTTCTAAATGAGTAAAGGACTGAATTTTGACATCACGGTCTCATTTCGGCAAGAAAGAGACAAACTGACAAGCTGTTTTGTCACATGCTTGTTTGAGCAGAACATTTTGAGGAATGTCTCTGGGTCTATCTGGGAAGAGGAGCCGCTGGGTAGGAAAAATGTCCTAGATGACCAAATGTGACGGGGCTGTTTGCCAAGTAATCACCCCACGCCCGAGCACAGGAAAAGCGGAAATGCAGTTCCATTTTCTGCTCTTGGACCAGAGGGAGTTTGCTCAGGGTGGAGAGTCAGAGCACATTTGGTAAAATATTACGACCATTCTGCATGGCTGTTGATGCTAGTGTACACAGCGGTATGAAATCAACTGATTCTGCCTGATAACATTTTGCTCATCACTAGCAGGTCCCTCTCCGGATGGCCTTCCAGCTCGCACACCTGTCTTCCCCAGGAATGGCCCTCGTGACTCAGAGCCGTTGTCCTGCAGCCTCAGCCTGCCTAGCGAACCGATCTGTCCCAGGTGAGGACACGTGACCTCAGCTGGGCCAATCAGATTCTCTCCACCGGGAACGATGAATGAAGGCAATTCCACTGGCAGCCTTGACTTTGAACGGCATTTGGTAGGGACAGTTCCAGTGATGGGGTCCTCCTCTTTGGAGAGAAGGGAGGTGGAAGTGAAGATTTGGAGCCTGGCTTTGGATCCAGACATTTCTGGGTTTGGATCCTGACCCACTTCTGGCTCCAGTCCCAGCCCTGTGACCTTCAGCAAGTGACTTAACCTCTCTGACTTCAATTTCCTCACCTGGGAAAATGGAAATCAGGTAAGGAGAAAAAAAATTCTATTTAAAAACTATCTTAAAGTCACTTTTACTGGTTGTGAAATCTCGATAAATAGACTTTGGCTACATTGATAAACTCTTTGGTTTTGAAAAAATAGGCCTGAGGATGTGTATGCCTGGAAATTCATAGAAAGAGATTTATTTTGTTCTAAAGAATGAGGTCAGAATCGCAGAGCCACCATCTTGCAGCCCCGCGTGTGTTTGCCTAAGTCTGCTTGAACCCTGAGTGCCAGCCTGTCCCCTGCATAGCCCCTTTTCTGCTCTGACAAGATGAAAGAGACAATCATGAACTAGGAAACACCCGCCAAACTTCAGGCACAGGTGTGCATTGCTGGGAAAGAAATTGGTTGTAGAAAGAAGGTGGTTCATAGAATAGCTACAGCAGATGATAAAAAAAAACTTCAGCTCTTAAAGAAGTTAGGGGCCGGCACAGTGGCTCACGCCTGCAATCCCAGTGCTTTGGGAGGTCGAGGCGGGTGGATCACCTGAGGTCAGGAGTTCCAGACCAGCCTGGCCAACATGATGAAACCCCGTCTCTACTAAATAAAAAAATAAAAAAAATTAGTCAGGCATGGTGGCGGGCACTTATAATCTCAGCGACGCGGGAGGCTGAAGCAGGAGCATCGCTTGAACCCGGGAGGCAGAGGGCAGAAGCTGCAGTGAGCCGAGATTGCACCATTGCATTCCATCCTGGGTGACAGAGCAAGACTCCATCTCAAAAAACAAAACAAAACAACAACAAAAAAAAAACACCAAGAAATTAGGGGCAAACAATATCTGGTATTGAAGAGGTGAACACACTTACGAGTTAAAGTAGATCAAGGATCAGTCATCCACTTTAACAATCCTAAAGTTTAGGCATCTCTGGCAGCAAACACTTCTTTAACCACTGCAGGTGATGGAAATCGCTACCCAGCACCTTAAGCTGAGGTACAGCAGTTGAGACACACACTGAGACACAGCAGCTGATGGAAATCGCTACCCAGCACCTTAAGCCGGCGTGATGCAGACAGTCTGACTAGTTTAGGAAGATGGGCTGAACCTCTGCCCAAACCATCTGTGGATGAAAAAGCACCACTTGCTACTGGAGAGGATGATGAGGAAGAAGTTCCAGCTCTTGCAGAGAATTTTGATGAGGCTTCCAAGAATGAGGCAAACTGAATTAAGCCAACTTCTGAAGAAGATAAAACCTAAAACCTGCAGAAATTACTGGGAGCTGCTATTTTACATTATTACTGCTTTTTTTTTTTTTTTTTTTTTTTTTTTTTTGACAGAGTCTCACTCTTGTCACCCAGGCTGGAGTGCAATGGTGTGATCTCGGCTCACTACAACCTCCACCTCCTGGGTTCAAGCAATTCTCTTGCCTCAGCCTCCCAAGTAGCTGAGATTACAGGCACTGACCACCACGCCTGGCTAATTTTTTGTATTTTTAGTAGAGATGGGGTTTTACCATGTTGGCCAGGCTGGTCTTGAACTCCTGACCTCAGGTGATCCACCCATCTCAGCCTCCCAAGGTGCTGAGATTACAGGAGTGAACCATTGTGCCCAGCCTCAATTGCTTTTTAAAACTGGTTTATGGATCTGATAAAATCTAGATCTCTAATATTTTTAAGCCCAAGCCCCTTGGACACTGCAGCTTTTTGCTTACATACAATTCATTTTTGCTTACATACAATTGATTACTTGTAGGTAATTAAGCTGAAGAAACCTGGAAATAAGGTTTGAAACAAAGGTTAATACAGTTATTGGCCTATTTAAAAGAAAAAAAAAAGAATTACAGAGTTTCTAGAGTGAGTGGGCATAGGGGAGGAGAGGGAGGAGGAGACGCTTGGTGGGAGTGACGAATGATGGGGGAATCTGGGACTTCTGGAGAACGTTTTCAAGTTTCCTTCTCTGATGTTGCTTTCACCGAACCCAGAACCCAGGAGCCAGCAAGAGTTAGTGCGCAGTGCTCACGGAATTCACACACCTTTTTCTCTCAAGACCACAGGCAAGTGTACGCTGGGTTTGGCACTTGCCAGGAAACTGGAAATCTTCCTCCTGAGTTTCCTCATTCTTGGCAGGTTTTGAGTTCTAAATGAGCCAAATCTCTGTAGCCCCTTTAGTGAAAAAAAAATGAGCTTTAACCATGAGGGAAGTTGCCTTGGTGGTCCAACCACCAGACTTTCGTGGTGGAAGAACACGCCAGACTCTGTCTGTGGACAACCCTCCTGGGAAGTGGACCTGTTCTTTAGGCTGTAACTCAGGGGCTCTCAAGTCCCTGCAGCCGCACACAAGGCTCCTTATGGATCCAGAAGTTCCACGATGGCAGTTGTCTTTGCTCCTCCACTATTACTCCATCATTTCATTAACTTTTTCTGAATTCTCAAGGCCAGAATTACATGGTTCCAATTGTCCCTCTCATCGTATTTCCATCTTCCTGGTCTAATTCTGCTGAATGCTTTCTAGGCGTACTGCACAGCTGCCATCCAAGGGCTTTGCTTTAATAAATCCACTCTCTTCTGCATCCTTTCCTAGTTTTTGATTTACTTCCTTGTCTCTCCAGAGCATACCCTCAAGTAACTTTTTAAAAAGGTACATGGGAAGTAAATCTTCTGAGTCTTTCATGTCCGAAAATGCCTTTATATTATCTTGGCATTCAATATAGACTATAGAATTTTAGAGTAAAAATTATTTTTCATCAGCACCTTGGTGGCATTTTCCCATTACCTTCTGGCGTTCAATGATGCTGACAAAAAGTTTCTAATGCCAGGTTGATTTTGTTCTTTGGGGGTGAACTTTTCTCTCTTTTGGTAAGTTTTCTCTTCAGAACAGAGCTCAGTGAATTTTCCTCTGTAAAGGGCCAGATAGCAAATAGTTTAGACTTTGCAGCCATGTGGTTTCTGTTCCAACTGCTCAGCGCTGCTGTTGTAGCATGAAAGCAGCCATAGCCAATACATAAACAAACAGACATGGCCATTCCCAATAAAACTTTATTGACAAAAACAAGTGGTGGACCAGATTTGGTTCATGAATTTAGTTTGCCAACTTCTCTGCTTTAGAAGGTCAGAGGGTATTCTTTTTATGCTTGATATTTTAAATTTTTCCAATGAACTGTCTATACATTATTCTTTATTCATTGACTATGCTTGAACACTTAGTGAAACTTCCTACACTGATATTCATGTCCTTTAGCTTTGATAAGTTTCTTAGTTTCTTACTTTTCTAAATGTGTATATATATATCTCTAAATGTATGTGTGTATATATATAGATATATGTATATATCAGTATCTGTTGAACCTCCCAGATATATTCAGTATATCTTTTTTCTTTTCTTGCTCATCTTTTTCATCTTTTTGTTGTTGGTTTTGTATTTGTCTGAACTATTAGTTTTGGCTTTTTAAAACAATCCTTTTACATATTTCAAAAATTTTGGCCATGTATTTTTTATTTTTAACAGTTTCTTTTTGTTTTCTAATTGTTTCCGTTTTATAGAATTATTTCATTTTATAATGGATGCAATATCTGCTGGATTCTTCCTGAAGATACCAGAGGTTTTTGTTTTTTTCCAATTGTCTTGTATTTCCTGAATTGTCTCTAATCCCTTAGGGGTCAGTATTTTCCTTTGTTATTGTTGAGTTATTCTCTTTTCTATTGCAGGTTGTTTTCTCTTTAAAAATATCTGGTGCCCTGGTTGACAATTTGCATTTACATTAAGGTATATAGAGTTGCTTCGGTAGTCTATGAGCATGAGAGCATGCGGAGACCTTGTTAAATTGTGGATTTTGCTCTAAGATGTTGGTAAAGGAGCTTTAGAGATGGAAGACCCCTGAATACCAGTATATGGAAGTCTGATTTTCTGGAGTGTGGTTGTTTTTAAAACATGTCCACAGATTCTGGGGGACGCTTCCCTTCAGGAGAGGGAGCTTCATTCCACTCTCTTGAGTGAGGACTGGGCTTAGTGACTTGATTCTGCTGAGCAGAATATGGCCAATGTGCGTATGTGTGACTTCCAAGATTTGGTCATACAAGGCAAGTGTTTCTCTTTGTTCTTCCTCTTGGGGGAAGTCAGCCGCCACGCCATGAGGACACTCAAAGAGCCCTGTGGAGAGGTCCATGTGGTAAGGAGCTGAGGCCTCCAGGCAGCAGCCCTGTGAGTGTGCCGTCTTGAAAATGGATCCTCCAGCCCCAGTTAAACCAAATAGTTAAGACTTTGTGGCCCTGTAGTTTCTGTTCTGACTGCTCAGCTCTGCTTTTGTACCATATAAGCAGCCACAGATAGTACATGAACAAACGCACATGGCCATGTTGGAAAACTTCAACCCTGGATGACATCTCAGCTTCAGCCTTATAAGAAACCTTGAGCCAGAACAATTCAGCTAAGCTACCCTCAAACTCCTCATCCACAGAAATTGTAAGATAAGAAATATGTGTTGTTGGCCGGGCACTGTGGCTCACGCCTGTAATCCCAGCACTTTGGGAGGCCGAGGTGGGCAGATCACGAGATCAGGAGATGGAGACCATCCTGGCTAACATGGGGTGAAACCCCGTCTCTACTAAAAATACAAAAAATTAGCCGGGCGCGGTGGTGGGCGCCTGTAGTCCCAGCTACTCAGGAGGCTGAGGCAGGAGAATGGTGTGAACCTGGGAAGTGGAGCTTTCAGTGAGCCGAGATTGCGTCACTGCACTCCAGCCTGGGCGACAGAGTGAGACTCCGCCTCAAAAAAAAAAAAAAAAAAAAAATGTGTTGCTGTAAGTGACTACGTTTGGGGTCATTTGTAACTAGTACATGGGCTATCAACTTTTCTTGAGATTGGACCTTTGATATTTTACTCAGATATCTCTACATAGCTGCTAGGAGTTTTGGTCCAAGAGTGGATTAAGATATTTTATATAGAGATAATCAACTCAATTATTCTGATTTTAGCCTCATATCTCATTTCCATTTATATCTGAAATTTCTGAGTCCCAAATGCAGGATTCTGGAGGGCAGATTACTTCCTGAACTGCATCCATTTCCATATCTACACTTAGCGTGGCTTCCTCTACACTACTTCACCAGTTATCACCCATCCACCTGCTTCCTATCTTCCAGAAATGTATTGATATCTCTTTTTTTTTTTGGAGACAGAATTTCACTCTTCTTGTACCCTGGAGTGCAGTGGCACGATCTCGGCTCGCTGCAATCGACGCGTCCTGAGTTCAAGTGATTCTCGTGCCTCAGCCTCCCGAGTAGCTGGGATTACAGGTACCTGCCACCATATCCAGCTAACTTTTTGTATTTTTAGTAGAGACGGGGTTTCACCATGTTGGCCAGGGTGGTCTCAAACTCCTGACCTCAGGTGATCCACCCGCCTCGGCCTCCCAAAGTGCTGGGATTACAGGAATGAGCCAGCACGCCCGGCCAATTTATTGATCTCTCTTGTCTGCTGATGTCTCTCTTCTTGTTGTCTTTATCGATCTGTTCTTATAACTTTTATGGGTCTTTTACTTTCATTTTAATAGGATCTCAGGTGAGAGAGGAAATACATAACTGTGATTAATGTATACTTTTGATCCCACCTTTCTAGAATGGTCAAAGGTCTATAACTGGAAGCACATCAAGAAGATACATGCAAAAGTCCAGATAATAAAGCTTCGGGTTCATTTTCACATCACGAAGAGCTGAGAAGCCAATCGTGAATTGTGTGCCTTCATTTTTAACCCCAAACTTTGCAAGTCTCATGGGGAATGTTGGTTCTGATTACCTCAGAGATGGAGGCCGTTCATAATTGTGGAGCATAGTTTGCTTCTGCTAAGCCTTTCATTTCATAACCACAAGTCGAACTCGTCAGCTATTTCCATGCGACAAAGCCTCTGATGAAGGCTGAGAGGTTTAATGAACAAATAATTAGTTTTAAGAACATAAGACGACACAAAAGCACAACTAATGCCTTTTTAATTGCTTTCGCTCTCACATCTTGAGAAAACATATACCCGTGTCTCATGGAATCACGGTTATCTGCATTGGCGACTCTGGCACGTCAGGGAATCAGAGGCCCCAGTCTCAGACGGGGATACTGTGGGGCAAAGAAGCTGGGCTTTGGTTAGTCCATTTGCTGACCCTCAGAGCATCCCTAGAATTCTAGGCATAGAATGTCTTACCCATGGACTCTTGAGATAGTTGTAAAAAGGGGATCTTCTGGACCAGAGCTTCAAAAAGCCCAGGACATTCAAGATCTAGAGCCTCTAAGGGGAAAGCTTGAGGAGTTAGGTGGGGCGGGCAAGATATGGATACAGGCCAGGTGCGGTGGCTCATGCCTGTAATCCCAGCACTTTGGGAGGCCAAGGCGGGCGGATCACTTGAGGTCAGGAGTTCGAGACTAGCCTGGCCAACACGGTGAAACCCCGTCTCTACTAAAAATATAAAAATTAGCTTGGCATGGTGGTGGGTGCCTATAACCCCAGCTACTCGGGATGCTGAGGCACAAGAATGGCTTGAACCTGGGAGGTGGCAGTTTCAGTGAGCCGAGATGGAGCCACTGCACTTCAGCCTGGGCAATAGAGTGAGACTCAGTCTCGGAGGGGGGGGGGGGAAAGAAACAAGAATAGAGAAGAAGAAAATAAAATAAAATATAAAAGTAAAATAAAACTATGTCTAGTTTTTGTAGTAACAAAGTAAAGTAACAAAACTAGTAACAAAGTAAAGTATCAAAAGCTAGAGATAGTTTTTGTTACTCCTGAGATGAAAGAACTTCTTTATGGCAGTCTTCAGACTTAGCCATAGAGCTATATGACGTGATGCCTGCTTTCTTTGTTCTTAAGTTTAGGTGTGAAGGTTATATTCTCATGGGGTAATAAAACAAATGAACAAATAGTCCGATAAACAAAATAATTCTATGATTGGATAGGCCACGGCAAATGGATAGATTACTCTAACAGAGGAAAAGGGGAGATCTTTTTTGAAGGGTGCGATTGAGAGTCTGAAAATTATATAGTCAAAGGATCAAGAATTCGTTCTAAAGGTTGAATAGAGGGGGAGGAACTTCACTGTCTCTTCTAAATTGTTTTAGTTTTTTTGTCTTTCAAGAATGTCACTTTTGTAATAATTTTATTAATACTTTAAGTAAATGATGTTTCAAAGTTTGCTATCTTTTGTGCCTCCTACTCTCTTTTGCCCACTTATTTAGTCAGTAACCTTTTCTAATTCACTGGCTCTGTGTCTGCCCCTGGGTGGACCTCTTTTTTTTTTTTTTTTTTTTCTGAGACAGAGCCTCAGTCTGTCACCTAGGCTGGAGTGCAATGGCGCGATCTCGGCTCACAGCAAACTCCGCCTCCCAGGTTCCAGTGATTCTCCTGCCTCAGCCCCCTAAATAGCTGGGGTTACAGGCACCTGTCACCACACCGGCTAATTTTTGCCTCTTTAGTAGACACGGGGTTTTGCCATGTTCACCATGGTCTGGAACTCCTGACCTCAGGTGATCCACCTGCCTCAGCCTCCCAAAGTGCTGGGATTACAGGCATGAGCCACTGTACCTGGCCCTGGGTAAACCTCTAAGTATGGAAACAGAACCAGTTCCTTGAGCCTTTGAGTGTCTCATAGATCAGTGAAAGAAGTGCCTGATGAAAGTAGCTGCTCAATAAATCTTAATTGAATGAATAAATACATTATATTTGCATGCAGCACAATCATTTCATCTGCTTTTCCCAGCCTCTCCGTGTTGTAGCCATCTTCCCATGTCAGCGCATCATCAAGTTTCTACAAGCAGCTGGAGGACGGAGATTTTTTTCTGTTTTAATCACCCAGGGGACTTACAAATAGGGGAACATTCCCAAATGAATAAGCCATAGTCTTGTTCCATATACTTCACTTTTTTGTGAATTACCAGTTCATGACTTTGACCCATTTTGCTCAGCATCTAGAATAGTGCCTGGCACATAGCAGGCACTCAGTGAATGCTTGTTGCGTAAATGAATGCTCATAAACATCTCTCTAATAGGTCGCCGTATGGTTAGACTCTGCAACCAAAGAGCAAGGTTGTCATACAGTCCTGCTGTGACTTTGGACGTGTCACTAAAACTTCCTGAGTCTTAATTTCTTCAGCTCTAAAATGGAGATAATAACATACATCCCATGGAGTTGACATGAAGATTAGTTCAACTGAAGCCTTTAAGTGCTCTGTGTGTGTGTCTGGGACCCTGAATAGCAGATAAATGAGAGCAATGCATATTTAGGTTACCCTGAGTGTTCACCTTCTTGTAAATATATGTATGTACTTTTGCAATTATTTCCTTCACTGAATTTGTAGGCATGGAACTGCGGAATCACAGAGCATGCACAATTTAAAATTTGCTACTAGCAACAGGTGGCATCTGGGAAAGTTGGTACAATTTACAATCCTGCTGGTACTGGTGTTTTTATTTTCTCCAGTCTGGTAGGTTCAAATGACTTCATACTGTTGTGTGATTTGCATTCCTTTGATCTCAAGGGAGGTTCAGCAACTCTTCGTCTGTGTAACTCCTGTGAAAGCCAGGTCCCCGTGGCTCAGCATGGAGTAGCTTAATCAGAGAAGCACAGACAAGTAGCCTAAAGTAATTAAAAAGGAATCAGGCTTTACTTGGGTCTTTCAAAGAACATGAAATAAGTTCTCATTCATAACTAAAAATGACTTCTCGAAAGCGATTTCCTTTCGTCCCCAGTTTTCTCACCCCTGCAGACAGAAGCGGCTGTAGAGAGCTAGGGGTCGGCGGAACTCTTCATAAATAAATAAGTCGTGTCCTTGTCACATGTGTTTCACCTTTTTCATGAGTTGACAGTTCATGCCTTTGGCCTTTTTTCCTATTGTGACACATGTATTTGTCTTTTTTGTTTGTTTGTTTTGAGATGGAGTTTCACTCTGTTGGCCCTGCTGGAGCGCCTAAGTGTGATCTCGCCTCACTGCAACCTCCTTTTCCCGGGTTCAAACAATTCTCCTGCCTCAGCCTCCCGAGTAGCCGGGATTACAGGTGCATGCCGCTACACCTGGCTAATTTTTGTATTTTAGTAGAGATGGGGTTTCACCATATTGGTCAGGCTGGTCTCAAACTCCTGAGCCCGTGATCTGCCCGCCTCGGCGGCGTCGGGATTACAGGTGCAAGCCACCATGCCTGGCCGTATTTGTCTTTTTGATTGGCCTAAATCTATTTACATATCTGCTGAGCAGATCAAGTAGGCGCCTCCCCTGCAGCAGGTGGGCGGCAGAGTCCCACGTCCTTGGCTTGAATCCTCCACTGTGGGATTCCAGGAATTCCTGGTGCCCTGAAAGAATCCCTGAAACCTGCAACTTCCCCCTTCTGATTATTTCCGGCCTCCATCCCCGCCTTCTCTTCTTTTAGCTTGGATCTTAGGGGTATCTGTGTGTAGAGAGTGGTAGAGTTACCATGGAGATATAAGCTACATTAAACCGTGTAAGTGGGTGATGGCCAGCATCTTTTTTATTTTTATTTTTTAATGAAACAGACTAGATCAGAATAGAAAATATAAGAATGCCTCAGGTAGTAAAGGTGAGTGTTTCTTTACAAATAAAATACAATGTAGATGAGTCGGCTGGGTCATGCTTACTCTGGTTCTATAACAGTCACTGAAATACAGTGAATTAGTACTTCTGGTACTGGGCTATGGGTTTGGGACTTTGACTTTTGACATCATGTCTGTTGAGAGGACCTACAGTTAGCCTACCTCTTTCTAGTCTTACTGGCCATGCCAGGAGCCTGTTGCATGAAGTCTGTCTTTCTACTTGCCCAGATCACACCACACCCAATGACTTGGTACAACCACCACCATGTCGTGCATGCAGCCTGTGCACACCTCCCACCAGCCTGCCAGCTGGGGTGCTACCCCCTGATTCACATTGCTCTTTCACCCGAGGCCCCTGTTACCTTGAGTTGAGAGATTCCACTGGGCTCTGTTGGAAAACCTTCCTGCCCACATTTCAGGTGGGGCCATCTCTTTCTTGTATGAATTGTGAGCCATTTTTTTCCTTATTGATCACTTTTCCTGCATCCATTCCGGGAGGAAGCTTCATTCCTCCCAGATACTCTCCCGTTTTCCTGTCTACTGCAGACATTGCTCTCTGTCTCAGGGATCTTAATTTTCTGTTTCTTTGGTCATTTCAGTGCAGTTTTGGGAAGAGTAAGGTAATGATACGGTTTGGTTCTGTGTCCCCACTCAAATCTCATTTTGAATTGTACTCCCATAATTCCCACATATTGTGGGAGGGACCAGATGGGTGATAATGGAGTCACAGGGGTGGTTCACCTATACCGTTCTCGTAGTGAATAAGTCTCATGAGATCCGATGGTTTTATCAGGGGTGTCTGCTTTTTGCGTCTTCCTCATTTTTTCTTTGCCTACTACCATCCATGTAAAGCATGACTTGCTCCTCCTTGCCTTTGCCTTCCACCGTGATCGTGAGGCTTCCCCAACCACATTGAACTGTAAGTCCAATTAAACCACTTTCTTTAGTAAATTGCCCAGTCTTGGGTATATCTTTATCAACAGGGTGAAAATGGACTAACACAGGTAAATCCTTGAGTTTTTTTTTTTTTTTTTTTTGAGACAGAGTCTTGCTCTGTCGCCCAGGCTGGAGTGCAGTGGCATGATCTTGGCTCACTGCAACCTCCGCCTCCCGGGTTCACACCATTCTCCTGCCTCAGCCTCCCGAGTAGCTAGGACTACAGGCGCCTGCCACCATGCCCGGCTAATTTTTTATATTTTTAGTAGAGATGGGGTTTCACCGTGTTAGCCAGGATGGTCTCGATCTCCTGACCTAGTGATCCACCCGCCTCAGCCTCCCCAAGTGCTGGGATTATAGGTGTGAGCCACCGCGCCTGGCCTAAATCCTTGAGTTTTAAGTTCACAGTCTTGAAAGTGGAAACTACATATTTTTTTAAATTGAGGTAAAACTCACATAACCTAAAATTAACCGTTTAAAAGTGAATGACTCAGTGGCATTTTGTGCATTTACAATGTTGTGCATTTAGCACATTCATCAGTGTTTCCAGCTAATAAGCAGAAACTTAACATTATTCAAATTTCAGTCATGTCCACCTTTAAGTCATTGGTAAAAACGTTAAATAGAACCAAGGAGAGAGAGCTGGAGAACAGCTCTGCAAACATCTTTCTCACTTGCCCTGATTTCAGTCTCAACATCAAGCTCTAAATCAGCCCAAGAGAAGCTCATCCCTCCCATTAACAACTAGATGGGGACATCGTGCAATTATCACCTCTATTTGGGTCCAAAAATATTTTCATCACTCCAAAAGGAAATCCTGTACCCATTAAGCAGTTTCTGTTGCTCTCCAATCCTGCTTCTCATCAGCCCCTGGCAATCACTAGTCTTTGTTCTGTCTCCATAGCTTTACCCATTATAAATATGTCATATAAATGGAGTTATATAATGTGTGACCTTTTGTGTCTGGCTTCTTTCGCTTAGCATATGTTGTTCAGGTTTACCCACTTTGCTATCATTCATTCCTTTTTAATGGCTTAATAATACTTTATTCCTTTTTGTGAGTTAATACAGTGCTTCATTATATTTTAACATTTTAATAAAATTTTAATAATATTTTTAATAATATTATATGTACATACCACAGTTTGTTTCTCCATTTGTTCATTGATGGACAATTTGGGCTGTTTCTACCTTTTGAATATTGTCAATAGTGTTGCTCTGAACATGTGGTTACATGCATTTGCTTTAGTAGCAGTTTTCAGTTCTTTTAGGTATATATATACGTGTGGAATCACTGAATCATACAGTATTTTTTTTTTTATTTGGTAAAGGGTCTTTCTCTGTCATCCAGGCTGGGGTGCAGTGGTGTGATCATGGCTCACTGCAGCCTCGACCTCCCAGGCTCAAACTATCTTCCCAGTTCAGTCTCCTGAGTAGCTAGAACTATAGGCATGTGCCACCACATCCAGCTAATTTTGTTTCTATTTTGTAGAGATGAGGTGTCCCTATGTTGCTCAGGATTATCTCAAATTCTTGAACTGAAGCAATGCTTTTGCCTCAGCTTCCTAACATGCTGGGATTGCAGGCATGAGCTACGGCACCCAGCCTCATATAGTAATTTTATGTTTAACTTTTTGAGGAACCACCAGGCCACTTTCCACAGTGGCTAAGCCATTTTACTTTCCCACCAGCAATGTATGAGAGTTCTAATTTTTTCACATCCTTGACAATTCTTATTATTTTAAAAAATTATTACACCCATCCTAGTGGGTGTGGAATGGCATCTCCTTGTGGCTGGATTTGCATTTCTGTAATGATTAATGTGGTTGTTCATCTTTTCCTGTGTTTGTTGGCCATTTGTATATCTTCTTTGGAGGAATGTCTGTTCAAGTCCTTTGCCCATTTAAAAAAATTGAATTATCTTTTTGTTGTTGAGTTTTAAGAGTTCTTTATACATTCTGGATATTAGACCTGGTTTTGACTTCTGTCTTTTTCTATGTTCCCATCTAGCTGTTTATGAGAAGGATGAGCTTCGTGTGGGCTGATTTGGAGTTGGATGTTCAGTTTGAACTGGGGGCAAGTGAGAAAAATGTCTGCAGAGCTGTTCTCCAGCTCTCTGTGCTTGGCTCTGTTCGATTTAGCATTTTTACCAATGACTCAAAGGTAGACACAACTAAAATTTGGATAATGTTAAGTTTCCGCTTATCAGCTGGAAACACTGATGACTGCCCATGAGGAAATTTTCAGAGAGGATTAGTTCTTTGCTGAACAGAGCCTCAGTGACTTAAGGATCTCACAGTCTGGGGATCTCAAACGCAAAACGGCCACCAGAGGAGGGGAGGTACCCGATGTTCTGCAGGATGGTGTCTTCACTTAAGTTGTGCTCACAATTACAGGTGATGTATGTGTGAGAGAATCAGAGGTGGAGCAGGGCTTAAGCCCATTTTTCGGAATTAAAGCTAGGGAGGTGTTCCGTGGAGGGTACCTAGTGATCATCTCAGAGAGGGCTTTAACTGTGGACAAAGGGCCAGACTTTATGGACTTTGTGGAATTCTGAGACTAATGTGATTTCCTCATATTCATTACTCTATTACTCCATATCGAATTTTTCTCAGTAATCATTAGCAAAACTCTTAAAATGCAAAAGACCTGTGCTTGTCTTTGGGGGTATGGAGGAAAGGAATAGCTGTAGAGGCCAGATCTCCTGCCATGACAGGCTGTGGGGGAACCTGAAGGGATGCAGTGAGTGATAAGGCTACGTGTGGGGGAGTATGTTTCGCCTCCTTATCACCACATGGTCAGATGCAATGAGAGGAACAGCCAATACTCAGGTGTTTGAGTCAGATTCCAAGATGACTTCGATGGGTTGAAGCAATTGGTTGAAATTAAGAAAGAGGCCGGGCGCGGTGGCTCAAGCCTGTAATCCCAGCACTTTGGAAGGCTGAGACGGGCGGATCACTAGGTCAGGAGATCGAGACCATCCTGGCTAACACGGTGAAACCCCGTCTCTACTAAAAAATACAAAAAACTAGCCGGGCGAGGTGGCGGGCGCCTGTAGTCCCAGCTACTCAGGAGGCTGAGACAGGAGAATGGCCCGAACCCGGGAGGCGGAGCTTGCAGTGAGCTGAGATCCGGCCACTGCACTCCAGCCTGGGCGACAGAGCGAGACTCCGTCTCAAAAAAAAAAAAAAAAAAGAAATTAAGAAAGAAAAGTAAAGAAGTTGAAGAGATGAGCAGAATAAATGTAAGCTCCCACAGTTGGGTCTTAAAACTCCATTGCATCCTTACAAGATGAAGGAGAACAGGCTTGAAACATTTTCCATGAAGAGGACTCTGGGTGTTGGTTGTTGGCATGGCAAGGCTGTAAAAATGTGACTGCAATGGAGGGTACATTGTCTGGATCATGGGAAGCCAGGATCCTAGTCCTTCCTGGTCTTGAGTTGATTTCACATGGAATTATATATCCACTGCTTGGGGCCAGCATGTGAAGGGGCCGATTAGTCATGGGGCACTAGAGAGTTTTCAGAGCAGGGTGACAAGGACAGCAAGAGCCTAGAAGCCATATATTACAAGGTATGGTTGAAAAATCGTGTGTTGTTTGGAAAGGAGAGCCCATAGGTTGGCCTCACCTGCATCAAGCACTGCTGTGAGAGTGTATTAGTTTCTTATTGCTGCCACAACAAATGACCACAAACTTTGTGGCTCATAACAACGGAAATTGATCTTACAGTTCTAGAGGTTAGAAGCCTCCCTGGGCTAACACCAAGATGTCAGCAGAGCTGTGTTACTTCTGGACACTCTAGTGAAGAATCTGTTCCTCATCTTTTCCAACTTCCAGAGGCATTCCTTGGTGCAGGTCTCTCTTTCATTTGCAAAGCAGTGATCTTGACACTCTGACCTCTGCTTCCTCCTCCTTACTGTCCTGCCTTCCTCTTTCCCTTATAAGGAGGCTTGTGGTTGCATTGGACACTCCTGGAAGATCTGGGTTAATATTCCCATCTGCAAGTCCTTAATTACAACTGCAAAGTCTCTTTGGCCATGTAAGGCAACATATTCACAGGTTCTGGAGATTAGGATGGTCACGTCTTTGTGTGTATGTATGTGTGGAGGGGGGTTATTATTCTGCCTATCATCAATGGCATGAATGGAAAAGTGTTTTTTTTTTTTTTCTTTAGCATGGCTCGGGGAAACAGAACCTGGGCTAACAGGCATAGGTCACAGAAGGAGACATTTGGAACTAAGACAAGGCAACCTTATCTCATGGACTGGAATTTCTACAACAGGAGAGGAGGGCTTAAGAGGGAGTGGTCCTGCCCTCTTGGGATCACTCACATAGAGGATGACTTTTTGCTTGGAATGATGTTTCAGCAGGATTTCCTATACTGGGTGGGATGTTAGACTAAATGACATTGATAGTTCTTCCCAATTTTAAGAGTATTAATTTCACATAGACTGTTTAGACGTGTCATTTGTGTTGTTTGGTTCATGATTCAGGAGACTAGACAAGTCTTGCCACATGGGATGTGACAAGCCACAGACATGCCCAGGGCAGCAGATTCTGGCAGTGTCCTGCGGAGCCCCATCAGCTCACAAGATACATTGTGAGCTGGACCAACACTGCATGGTCCAGCATCTGACTGCAGGCAACTATGACGCTTTGCCAACGGCTCTGCTCAGGCTGGGTGCAGGCCAGGCTGCAGTGCCTGGGAGTCGATGCCACTGGGAGCAGCCCTTGGTTGATGACAAAAAGAAATGGGTGAATAAAGAACCCAGTTTGGGCCAGGTGCGGTGGCTCACGCCTGTAATCCCAGCACTTTGGAAGGCTGAGGCAGGCGGATCACAAGGTCAAGAGATTGAGACCATCCTGGCCAACATGGTGAAACCCTGTCTCTACTAAAAATACAAAAAATTAGCCAGGTGTGGTGGCACACACCTGTAGTCACAGCTACTCTGGAGGCTGAGGCAGGAAAATCACTTGAACCTGGGAGGCAGAGGTTGCAGCAAGCTGAGATCGTGCCCCTACACTCCAGCCTGGCAGAGTGAGACTCCATCCCCCCTCCAAAAAAAGAACCTAGCTTCTTAACCCTGGTAATAGTGGTGGGAGGGGGTGCTACATAGCTACATACCAGCTTCCCAGGCGGTCACCTGCTCATGAAGTCACCTGGGGGAAGTATGGGCTTCTTTCCCTACCCTGACTCATTTTCCCATTCTCTAGAACACTTTCTAAGATCATCTCCCAAACAGACCTCCTGTTCTCAAATCCTTATCTTCAGATAAGCTTCTGGGAGGAACCCAGGCTAGGATACAACAGAAGGTTTTCAGGGGGGATAAATCCTTCCCTGACAAGA